>NW_006793533.1:117469-151191 GCF_000442215.2 Lipotes vexillifer | reverse complement strand
AAGAGAAAGCACCAAAGATTATGCTGGGAGTTTCAAGTTGTACAGCATCTCTGGCCACACTCATTGGCCAGAACCAAATCACATGGCCCCAGCCCAACTGCTAAGGATATGTAGGTTTCACATGGGCCGAGGAAAAGAAAACAAGACTAATGAACATTTAGCAAGTCTCTGCTACAGTCTACCCTAGTGATCACCAAAATTCCATTTCATACTTCTTCCTAAATTGGTCTGCTTGAGTACATGCTTGTGGTTGTTATGTCACACTAGCTCTCTTTTTCCATCTCCCTTTTAACAATTAGCATTCTCCTACATTACAAAAGAAAAATCCAACTGTCACTTATCATCTGTCTTGGTGTTAATTATTGTTCAGGGCCATAAAGACTTCCCAGGGCCAAAGTAACAATTTATATCATTGGTATCCAAAAGTCCCCTTTAATCAAGGTAACATTAACCCCCAGAATGGCTTCCTCCTTCTCTCCAATTTACCAGTGTTCCTGTTAAAAGCGAGCCATGATATCAGAACTGTGTTCTACTGACCCAAGTTGGGGTGATCTGAATTAAGATATATTGTTGAGTGGGGTTGCAAGGAGAATGATACTTTTCATTTTATAGCCTTGCCTCTAAAATCATTCAAATTTGAGCAAATAGTTTAAAGTTCTTGACAGAGAGGCCTTTAGGAACAGCATAAAGAATATTTTTATGAAATACAGAAGGCAGTAGCATCTTACTTCATCCAGACAACAAACTTAATATAGTGCAGTTCCAGACTCCATCAGCTGCCAACTGTCTCTGTCTCTTTCAACTATATCTTATAATTTAAAAGTGAATGAATGTCCTGCCAATGAATATTAATACAAATTTTGGAATGAAAAAACAAAATCAATACTTTCTCATAGAAAGTAGGTATAATTAGGATGGTTTGACACTGAGAGGGACTTTGCCAATTGTATTGCACAGTGGATATTTCCTTCCTTCCTTCCTTTTTTTCCCCTCTAATTAATATTTTAATTGTTTTCAAAGCAAGTCATGCACGGAGGTATTTTAAGGCCAATATATTAACAGGGATACCAAAATAATTGTATTCTTTCTGTCATAATTTTCCTCTGCTCCTACTGACAACCACTTTTGAGGATTTTTTTTTTTTTTTGCTAATCTTTATATATAGGATTTGGGGTCAACTTTATCAATATTTTCTTATGTCTTATGTTTTTGTGTCATGCTGAGAATAACTTCTCTACTCCAACATAAACTTACTGAGTTTATTCTAGCTTATTGAGCACAATGTTTTCAGACTTCCTTTTAAAGAAAAATTGAGAATATAGACTTTCACATGAAGCACCCAATTGTTCAATATTGACAACTAATTCAAATCCATTTTCAAAACTAAGACAGACAAAACTTTGTGCTTACTTCCCACACACATCCTTTTATCATCCTCCTAATGTTTGTTAAGTGTTACGAGTGAGGCTTCAGCAAGTAAACAGGCATTCAGAGATTTAAAAAAAAAAGTCTGATTCGTGTCCTCCGAACCGGGGCACGACCCCGCGTCTCCTGCATCGGCAGGCGGACTCTCAAGCACTGCGCCACCAGGGAAGCCCTACCTCTTTCTTTAAACAGCTTTTTTTGTTTTGTTTTGTTTTGTTTTGTTTTGTTTTTTGCATTACGCGGGCCTCTCACTGCTGCGGCCCCTCCCGCCGCGGAGCACAGGCTCCGGACACGCAGGCCCAGCGGCCATGGCTCACGGGCCCAGCCGCTCCGCGGCGGCATGTGGGATCCTCCCGGACCGGGGCACGAACCCGCGTCCCCCGCATCGGCAGGCAGACTCTCAACCACTGCGCCACCAGGGAAGCCCCACTTTTGAGGATTTTATTTATTTTTCTGGCATTTCCTATCTACAGTTTGCTAACCAATTTGTGTATATTGTTATTTTTCATTTGGTCAACCCTATGTGTTATCTCTTCACTTTTTAAAATTATAGTAAATAAGGACTCTCTAAAGTGCTATCCCCTTTGCTTTCCTTACTCATACCTCTCTATATAATATTATTGCAATATTTGGTTGAATCATAATCATTCAATTAATATATCTTCAAATATTAACGAACTATGATTATATTACCTTTCTTATTTTTTGAAGTTATGAATTGCCTTGCTTTCATATGCTTACTGTAATTACTATCGTTTGGTAACCATTTTCATACTTTTCAATTACCCTTCAGCATCATTTTTCACAGTGCAAATCTAATCAGATAATCCTCAGTTACAATTAATTTTTCTTTATTGGGGGTTTCCATTTTTTTTCTATCTACGCTGATTTACCACCAAGCCCTACCGCATAGCTGCTTTCCTGGGATATCTTGCATTGTTATTCTGGGAATCCCTTCCCCTCTCTCTTTAATTGCATCCCCTATTCCTTGATCTCCTGTTTTCCTTCTTGTTTTTGCTCTCATTTTGTTGGCACAAATCTCCCAGAAGCTTCTTGAAAAAATAGCACATAGGGTATAAAATTACTGAGTCTTTATGTGTCTGAAAATGTCACTCACACGTGATTGTTTTGTTGGGTTTAAGGTTCAAGATTGCAAATAAGTTTCCTTTAGATGCATTGCTTCATTAACTTCTAGTTTCCAGTCTTGTTTTTGAGAGCAGCAAAGCCATTCTGATTCCTAGTCTTTTGTATGTGACTATTTTTTTCCTCTTTCTTACTCGCTGGTAGTTTATATAATCTTTTCGTTTTCCACAGTTTTAAAAAATATTTTTGTGGTGTAAGTCTGTTTTCATCCACTGTGTTGGGGCAATTGACAGATCTTTTTAATTTAGAAGGTTATGACTTCAGTTCTGAGATTTGGTTTTGCTTTGAATTATTTAATGGAGAGTTTTCTTTTTATTTTCTTTCTTTTGGGGATCCTACTGTTGAGATGTTGAGACTCATGGACTGGTCTAACTTTCTTCTCTATTTTCTGTTTTTCTTTCTACTCTACTTTTTAGAAAATTCTCAAATTTAACTTCCAAATAAACCATTTATTAAATTTTACCTTTCTTCAATCATGTTTTTAATTTTAATAAGCTTTTTTTTCTCTGAATATTCCTATATCATTCTGTTCTTGCTTCATGAATATAAAAGTTTCCTTATCTCTCTGAGTATGTTAATGATAGTTTTTTGTTTTTCTTTTAAAAGATTTCTTTTTCTTGAATAATCTTGGTTTTGTCAAATTTTCTTTTACAATGTTTCTTTGGATGTTACCTTTTATAGTAGAGATTTTTCTCAGATGTTTCCTGGGGCTGTTTGTTCATATTTAAGAAGATGTGATTAAGAAGCTGATTAAAAATTCTAAATGTGAATGTGGGACTTGTTAACCTTGAGCTTTTCTATTGGATGATATGATGATATGGCTGTACAAGTTGTTTAAAAAAAAAAAAAAACTCTGATACTAAGATTGTTAGATCTTTCTTCTGAAAGTAGTCAGATTTTCTAGAGAAGATTCATTCATTCTCCTGCCTGGAGAGTAAAGGTCTGGCTGCTCCTATCCTTGGAGCGCAGTGCGAAATGTTCCTGAGTGCTAGGAGGGTGGGGTTGGAACCAAAGATGTCACTTTTTGACATAGCGTTCATCCAATTCTCCTTATTTTACTGTCCCACCTATGTGCTTATTTTTAAGGTATCTGGTTGCATTTGCCAGGATAGGATAGATTATTCATATTGGTAGTAAGCAAATCCCAATTCTCTATGACTTAAAATAGCAAAGCTTTGCTGTGTGTCATCCATATCAAGGGAACCAAGCTAAAGGAGTCTCGACGTCTGTGCTTTCATATTTGCTAAGGCAGAAGAAAAGGAAGCATGGTGAAATATACTCTGGTCCTTAAAACACTCAACACAGGTGACACTCAGTACATCATTTTGGCCAAAGTGAGTCACATGGCATCCCATTATTTCAGAAGGGCATAAAAGTACAATCTTACAATATGCCTAGTAAGAGAACCCAGAAATATTGAGTGTATGGTACTAGTGATTACTTATCTTGATACTGACAGTTTCTCCTCCTGGGTTTTTTCTGCATTCTGCATTGAAGATTGGTTTGTTCTCCAGCTCTCCCCTCTTCATTTAGGATTTTTCATTTTAAATGTGCTAAGCTGGTCACCACTTGTCCATTTGATGTTGCTATTATCTTTCCTCTTGTTATTGCTATTACTTGGGTTTACGTCTTGAAAATTATTTCAGCTTTAGTGGAGTTTCATAAAGGGGTGAAACTGGATGCATGTATTCAATCTGACATGTTTAACTGAAAAAACTATGGTTATAACTTGCTGTTAACTGAAGGAGCTAATTCTGCAGCTATGCAGTTTTAATGAAAATATATTTAAAGAACATTATGATAGATGTTTAATAAAAAATATTTTATTATCAATTTGTATTAATGTGAACAACACTTTGATCTTTCCAGTTCTTTCTTGTGTATTGGATTTTAAAACACGTTTCTGAATGAAGCATAAAAATTGTAAACAATGGAAATTTGTTGATTCTTGGAAAAGTCAGTTTGTTAGATTTCCCAGAGGTCTATTATTTACTTAGAAATGTATTACTTACTTACAAAACATTTTGTAAGTCATAAAGCTTCAAATTCTTTGCTTTTATCAAAATTAAAGTAGTCACTAATTTAGTTGTTCTGTTAGCTATCTGCTTATGCCCAAAACGTTGCCTAGCAAATGATCATAAACTTCATTTAATTTATTACACATGTATTATTGCTCATGAAACTACAGGTTTTCTGCGTGGTTCTGGTGACATAAGCTCAGCTCAGCTGATATAGGCTGAGCTTGCTCTTACGTCTTTGGTCAGCTGTAGAGAGGTCTGACAGCTGTGCTTCTGGAGGGTGCAGCTGTCAGCAAGTGTGCCTCAGCTCTACTACATGTGGTCTCTTATTTACTAGGAAGCATTCTTGTGTATTGTAGTCAGTTTGGCTGTCTAATCCAATACCAGTAGACACACATGACTAATCCAAATTGATATGTGCAATAAATGTAAAATACACTGAATTTTGAAGAGTTATTCCAAAAAAAGAATATAGGGGCTTCCCTGGTGGCGCAGTGGTTGAGAGTCCGCCTGGCAATGCAGGGGACGCGGGTTTGTGCCCCGGTCCGGGAAGATCCCACATGCCGCGGAGTGGCTGGGCCCGTGAGCCATGGCCGCTGAGCCTGCGCATCCAGAGCCTGTGCTCCGCAACGGGAAAGGCCACAGCAGTGAGAGGCACGTGTATCGAAAAAAAAAAAAAAAAATATATATATATATATATAAAGTATAAACTAGCTTATCAATATTTGGGATGTTTTGGATATATAGAGTTTAACAAAATACATTATAAAAATTAATTTTACCTACTTTTTATTTATTTAATGTGGCAACTAGGACACCTAAAATTAACTATGAGGCTTGCATTTTATTGCTATTGGACAGTGAAGACCAGGGGAGAACTGGGAATCTTAGAGGGTTGCCATTTCAGTTACAATTTTCTCCTTAGAACCTCTTTTGTCCCCAGAGGAGTGAAAGAGTACATGATTTCTTTTCCAGGTGAGATTCTCCCCCATACCTTGTAGGGTTCAACAGGATCAAGCTATCAAATCACACTGTTATCCAATGGATAGTCAAAAGATAATAAATGAATGAGGGGAATTCTCCTCACACCACAGCTATTACATGCATTTATTAGAAAGAGGCTAATGAATATGACCCGAGAGGAGGGTCTGGAAAATACTGGGGTACCCTAAAGAGAAGGTGTGTTCTCTGGAGATGAGATGACTCCTCTGCCTTTTCTTTCTTTTTGACTGTTCCAGAACGCTGTGATGACTGGGGACTAGATACCATGAGGCAGATCCAAGTGTATGAAGATGAGCCAGCTCGTATCAAGTGCCCACTCTTTGAACACTTCTTGAAATATAACTACAGTACAGCCCATTCAGCAGGCCTTACTCTGATCTGGTATTGGACAAGGCAGGACCGGGACCTTGAGGAGCCGATTAACTTCCGCCTCCCTGAGAACCGCATTAGTAAGGAGAAAGATGTGCTCTGGTTCCGGCCCACACTCCTCAATGACACAGGCAACTATACCTGCATGTTAAGGTAGCCTGACCCTTATGGTGACTTTCTCTTTTCCCTTTCGTTCCTGAACCGTTTTCCAAACGATGCATGGGCTGTGAATGTGGGAAGGGGAAGAAGGAAGCATGTAGAGAGATTTACACTTCACCTCATGGGCTTAGCTGAGGTTAGCTGAAAGAGATGTGCAGAGAAAATGGTTGAGCTTCTGAGAACATTCTCAATAGGTGGTTCCTTTTCAAACCTGACATACATCGGGGTTGTCTAGAGGTGGAGGCTTGTTCATTTGTTCCCTTTCCCTGACATGAATCTGCCTCCATGTCTGCCTCACCTGAAGGTATATCCGTTTCCCTGGACAATGAACAGGGCAGGCAGTAGAACCCATTCATATCTGTTATTCTTGGCAACTTTTTAAGTACCTGGCACAAATAAAGCCTCAGGATGCCACATAAAGGAAAGAATATCTGAGAGGCATTAAATATACTTAGAACTGTGCTTTTCAAACTTTTCCTCCAAAATTTCCCTAAAAAGCAAATGAATACCAGATCTCTGGGAATCTAAGAATATAATCCAAAGCACCCTACCATTACTGCAAAATTTCTTTCAAATCCACTTTTTTTCTGAAAGTTCATGTACATTTTGCATTTTACTTCACAATATACCAATTTTCCTTTTACAACAGATTAATTTTGGTTTTCCTCTGGAAGAAAAAAAAAAACATTGAAAAAATTGAGGGTCCTTCTGAAAAATAACCATTTTAAGGCTTAGTACTTTGGCTACTTTTTTTCCTGAGGTCCCTTTTTAGCTTCCAGGCTTTATTTTATTTTTTAAACTCCCATCTGGGTTGTGAATTGTTTTTTAAAGATAGTTTCCTACTATTTAATAGTACATTGGTTTCCTAGGTCTTCCATAACAAAATACCACAGACTGGGTGGCTTAAACAATGGAAATATGTTTTCTCATACTTCTGGAGGCTAGAATTCCAAGCTTAAGGTGTCAACAGGGTTGGTTTCATTCATCTCTCCTTGGCTTGTAGATAGACATCTTCTCTCCATGTCCTCACATCATTTCACCTCTGTGTCTTCTGTGTCCTAATCTCCTCTTCTTATAAGAGCATCAGTTATATTGGATTAAGGCCCACCCATATTACCTCATTTTACCTTAATTACCTCTTTCAAGACCTATCTCCAAATACAGTTGCATTCTAAGGTATTCAACTTCGACATATGAATTTGGGGTGGGGGACACAATTCAGCCCATAGTGATAGAGCTGGATGACCTAACAATAACAGAAGAACATAACAGAATAATAAGTAAGCCCAGACCTTCTGAATGCTCCTTGTCTCTCATGGATGTTATAACTGTTCTCTGATGGAGAACTATGGCTATGTTTTGATAAATTTAAACAATGTTATGATTTAGTGAGAAAGGACTTCTCTATCACAGAAAAAAGCATATTGATCACTGTGGCTTTGGGAGTCCCTTGTAACCTCTTAAGTCCCTTCTGAGGCTTTTACCCCTTCTATTTAATTTTGCTGGAGTGAACTCTAGACTGGGATGTGAGCTTCCAAGGAGCCTGAAATACTCATGTGTCCATTGTTTATGCTCTAATACAGCTTTGGTATTTATACCCACACAATGAGAAAGCTGGCCTAAATGTTCTTTGAGCTCCTTTTCATCTTTGGCAATTGTGAATCTAGTAACATTTCACCCATACACCTTGGCAAATACCTGGGGAAGGGTCATCAGTAGCTTTCTGGTTGACCTTGGTCTCTACTATGCATTCTAGTGCTTCAGTATCTCTATTTTTTTTTTTTTTCCTTAGCAACCCACTACTTCTTTAGAGCTCTCCTCCAAACTTTTCCAGCCTTCTTTTATATTATAGGAACAGGGCTCATGACTGTCTAGGCCTGAGTATACCTTTAGTGTTATTTATCAATTTCCAGATTGCCATCTCTTCAGTTCACCTGTCTGCCTATCTTCTAAAGAAAATTTGAATGAAACTTATCTGGTGGGGGTACCAGAAGCTTCCCACTGTCCTGTGGTGATTCCTAAACTGAGAATGACCTTAAACTGAACCATGTGAAATCATAGGCCTGATGTCATTAAGAAAATAAAGTTAAAGAGTCATCCTCTAGGATTTTACTGCTTGTATTCTTGCTTCAGTAACTCTATTAAGATAACATCCAGATTTGACTTACGGAGCTGGAAAAGTCAGTCCATTCATTGTTCATCACTTGATTTTATAGTCAGGAAATGTATCTTATTAAGCTGGAATTTACCTTCTATAACTTCCACCTACAGGATACTTCTACTTGGAAGACCTTTTGTTATCTGTAGGTAAAGACTGTGCCTGCCACTCTCCCTTTCCACCTTATTACCATTGTCATATAAGTCATCCTTAAACACTCTCTCCTCCCATCCTGGGGAGGGTAATGAATTCTCCCACACCTTCCATTGGATTTAGTCTTAATTCATGAGTTATTGAGTATGTAATATGTCTTAAATAGAAATCACAAAAAGGGGTGGACAATGAATGACCTATTTACATATCACCCTAAAAAATCACTTATTTTTATTATCTATACTCCCTTTATTGTTTTCCTATATGTAAAACAGTTTTATGTGTATTCCATGTATCCAACAAATATTTATTCAGTGCCTACTGAAACTTTAGGCACTGCACCAGATGCAAGAAATAAAAGAAAACACATAATGGTCGTGACTTTGAACTATGATAAATTCAATCAAGGAATTGTCCAAGGTGCTGAGAGGATGAGAGTCCTAATTTAGATATGGGGTGTGTAGAGAATGACATAGACCTCCATGTGAAAGGTAGGGTGATGGGAAAAGAAGAACCCTCCAGGCAGATGAAATGACTTTACACAAACATTAAAGGTATAAATACAGTTCCCCGCCATCTTTTGTTTTTCTTTTTTTAAAGATTTTTTTTTTTTGATGTGGACCATTTTTAAAGTCTTTATTGACTATGTCTTCTGTTTTATATTTTGGTTTTTTGGCCACAAGATACGTGGGATCTTAGCTCCCCGATCAGGGGTCAAACCCGCAACCCCTGCACTGGAAGACAAAGTCTTAACCACTGGACCGCCAGGGAAGTCCCTCCCCAGCCACCTTAACATGTTTAATGTGTTTGTTAGTTTTTTCCTTCATGCTTGATTTTTTTTATATATGTGTACAATAACTTTGGATGGTTGTACCATGATTTTTTTTTTTACAGTCTTCCTTTTCATAGGTTTTTCTCCTGATTCCAATATCTTCCTCACTGATATAGCACAGGATGGGCATTTTTGATCATGTGCTCTCTCTATTCTCAATTTTCCTACGTCTATCATGTGAAAAAATCTCCAGAAATAAGCTTACAAGGGAAAAGGCTCAGGATTTTAAAAATGTTTTTGGAAACATATTTAATTTTCCAGATCTCGTTTATACCATTATCAACCATGAGTTAATATGCTGTTCTTACCTGTGCCTTACCAGTACTGAGTGTTATTAAGAATGTTTTAAGGGTAAAATTAAACACTCTATATATGAATATACACACACACATACATATGTATGTTTAGGAACATATCTAAAAATCTAAATAGTTTATCAATAGTAGCTAATTGTGTCTGTTTTTATTCTGTTGTGTCAGTTGTTATAGGAAATACCTCCATAACACATTTAATTGTTACATGAACTTAATATATAAATAAAGTCTCAATACACAGCAGTACTTCACTTAGCTCATTTTAATGTGTTTGCTGCATCAAAACAAATGCAAATGAGACTGCCCATTCATTGCATATTTTTCTTTTCAGGAACACTACATATTGTAGCAAAGTTGCATTTCCTCTGGAAGTGGTTCAAAAAGATAGCTGCTTCAATTCTCCCATGAAACTTCCAGTGCATAGATTATATTTAGAATATGGTGTTCAGAAGATCACTTGTCCAAACATCGATGGATTTTTTCCTTCTAGTGTCAAGCCAACCATCACTTGGTATATGGTAAGCAAACTAGAGGGCATTTACCCTCTCTAAAATGACAATGATTATTTGTTGAGTTAATATAGAAACTGAGATTTTTCTCATCATCATTTCCTCCTTAATAACTTTATACAAATCTTTTACTGCTTCCTCACTTTGTACCATTTTAAAGGAAGTGGTGGAGATGCTTTGCCTCAACCCACCATGTCTTAAATTACATTCACTGGACTACCAGAACTACCTTATTTCTATTAACTTCCTATGAAATACAACTTGAGAAATATTGCCCACTTCTACTCACTGCTGAGTGAAGTCAGAAGCTGCTAATTCATCTGGTGAATTTCAGCTCTTTGGTTAATAAGTACTGTATTTTATTATTTGTATGTGTTTTCACATTTGCCTTCCTTTGTGGGCACGGTCGATCTGTGGTCTATTACACATCTGAGAGCTTTGGAAAGTATTTAATCAAAATATGAAAGTGTTGGAAGATGACACTTGAGGCAGCAGCATAGTTTTCTAATCTCTTCAAATATCCACCTGAGCCAAAGCCAAAAACTCCTGAAAAACATTTAAAACAAAACTCAGTGACAAGTTATCCATAAGAATCACTTTCAGTAAAATAAGTGGGATAAATCACCAGTACAGCCCATATAGAATCAGAGTCTATAGAGAAGGAAGCTGATGGAAATAATATGGCATCTGGCAGGCTCAGGAAGAGGAGAAACCCCAAAAAGCCAGTGGGTGAAGCAATTTGAGAATAGCAGCCGAAATTTTGCTCTCTAATAGAGAGTGAGTCCAAGCAGCCTATAGCAAGATATTTTGAAGGAATTGGAATAGTTCTAGTGCCTCGGAACTCTGAAAAACAACCACGCATACTGAGGAAAAACTGCTAGGAGTGGAATCAAAATAAACAGGATCAGGGTAATGTAGACGAAGGAAGGAGACCCTGCTGAGAATGGAGGAGCTGAACAGAATCAGGAAATCTCAAGACTGTAGTTTTGAAGAAGGATCTCTGTGAAACTGGAAAATCCTGCCAAATCCTAAAGCTCAGAAAAACTAGTTTTACATAATAATGAGCAACAAAAAGAATCAAGGTAAAATCCCATTCGAAGCTATAAGAAAAAAGAAGAAGCAGAATAACATTTCTATAGAAAAAAATAAAAGCATTCCAGAACGACCTATTGCAACCTACTGTTTCAAAAATTGGCACAAAGACATTAAGAAGTGATGCAAGATGAGAGAGAATAACAAATAAAAATTAGAAGATTCCAGAAATTATACAACTCAGTAAAAACTTAGAAGAAAATTAATAATTATTTCAGAAATAAATCGAAACTAAGAGGAGCAAACAGAAAATGAACACAACAAATAATGCCTTAAGATTAAAAGAAAGTGGAATGGAGAAAAAATTTTGATCAAAAATAAATTATGAATAAAAATAAAAAGGTTAGGATGGATATACCAATATCATATAAAGTAGACTGTAAGATGATTAATATTATCAGAGATAGAAAGGACTTTTCAGAATAATAAGAGGGTCAACTCATCAGGAAGGCATGAAAATAATAAAAAAGTATATATGCTTAATAACAGTGCTTCAAAATACATGAAGGAAAAGTCGACAAAATTAAAAGACGAAATAGACAATTCTACAATCCTAGTTGAAAATTTTAGTATCTGTCTCTGTTTAAGCCATTAATGAAGTGACTTAGGGAGCCAACTTTAAGAGTTTTCCATTGGCCAAAGATGGAACAATTTAAACTTTAGTAAGGATATTAATTGCAATAGGTCGAATCTCATGAATTAAATTTAAATCCATAAGTTCATAATGATATTTCAAAATATGGCCACATTTCGATGAGAATAGGAAATAAAAACATTACCTTGAAAACCGGTAAATAAAGGCGAAAAAAAGCCAAGATTTTATTCTGCCTTTTCTATAAGAAATGTATTGATATATTGAGTAATGACATAGTGCAGGGAAGTGTATTTTTATAAAAGTATATAATCACTTTGCAAACCCCAATGAATTACTAAATCTAAGCATTATGCATCATTGACTGTTAATATCATAAGGAGAGAAACAGCCACTTTTCTTCTGATGAAAGAACACAATATTACCTATAATTGTGCCAAATGGATTCAATCTGAGTCTGATGAAACCTTTGGGTCCTGCTGCCATTTTGCAGAAAATATAGAGAACAGAGGAATGTATTGATCTGCACCATGAGTTTGCAATCAGCAAAATCTAAATTGTGAGACACACTACAGGCCAAATGTCTTGTGTTAGTCAACAGATAAATTGCAAAAAAAGAAAGGCATAGAGTGGGAATGTATAGATTAAAAGAACCGTAAAACATTTAAAACACTAGAGTGGATGAGAATATAGTATCTAAGGACATATATGAGTGATAAAATCGTACATGAAAACAAAGAAGTGACTTCACTATGAAGGTATAGATAGTTGCTACTTTGGGGGATAGTAAAGAAGGTGTGATTGACATGGGGCATGTGGAAGGCTTTCAAGGGTGACTGGTAATGTTCTATTCCTGGACCTGAGTGGTGGTTTTAGAAGTATTTGCTTTATACTAATTCATTAACTCACACATATGTTTTGAGTGTTTTTCATATATGCTTCATTCTATAGTAAAATGATTAAGAGGAAGGGAGATGATAGGAAAGGAAGGGGAGGTAGAGGAGACTGATTTAAGATATATAACAACCAATTGCAATGTATGGACCTTAAGTGGATCATGTTTTATTCAAACAAACTATGAAACATGTTATGAGAAAGTCAGGGAAATATGAACACAGACAGAATATTGATGATATCAATAAGTTTTTATTACTTTTTAAATCATGATAATTTTAATGTAGTTATGTTTTCAGGAGGGGTCTTGTCATTTAGAAGTACACACAGAAATATTTACAAATTAAATTGTATAATGTCTGTGATTTGCTTTGAAATAATATTGGGATGCAGTGAGTGGGTATAGATGAAATAAGACATAGCCTGAATTGGTACTTCTGACTCTAGATATGGGTACAGGGATCATTGTTTATTCTATGATTGCACTTTTCCATAGTAAAAAGGATTAAAATAATTATATTAACAAGTTGACATCAATAAGTGTAATATGTCTTCTGGTTAAAAAAATATGTTCATCTATCTATCTGCAACAAGGTCTCTCATTTCTAATGAGATCCTATTCACTTTTTCTATATTTTGAATACTTTATGGTCTGAAAAAATAATTTTACTTTTATACATATTCTATTATTTTCTCCTCTTTTTCCTCATGTATTCCCTCTGCCTGGAACATCCTCTTTTTCTCCTTTAGAACAAATCAAATTCTACACCTTTGTAAAATATTCCCTGTACTCTCCAGCTGAAATAAATTTTCCCTCATATACCCTCAATTAGCTATTTATTTGTAGCTGTTTCAATGTCACTTTTCACTTCCTTTATTGTTTTATAACCATTTATTCATGCATATGTTCAATACATACTTGTTGAAGATCAACTGTATTGAATGCAATATATCTGGGTCTGGGGGGTACACGGTAATCAATGTGATATATGCCCTCCCCAACATAGTCCCAAAGGATCTCAGTTTAATTCAAACAAATTTATAAATAAGAATTCCTGTTCTTATCAAAAAGTAGAATTCTAAGTTCTACAAGAGTGTCAAAGAGAATTTATTGTTGGTTTTAACAAGAGTGACAGATTTACATGCAGGTATTCTATGAGATTGACTATATCTTGAGGGCAAAGTTATGCCATATCCATCTCTGTATCTCCAATGATTCCCAGACTTCTGGTTTTCCTGATTGGACCAATGTCAGTGCTATTAACCAAGGTATGAAGTAGCAGAGGAGGAACAGGTTTGGGGATCAAGTAATGAATTTAGATCATGTCATATTGAGTTAGATTTATCTGTGTGACATCTAGGTGGCAGTGACCAATAGGTAGTGGCTACATGTGTATGGGTCTGGAGCTTATTAAAAAAAAAAATCAAAGCTGGAGACAGAGAATTGGATACATCTATGTGATAGTTGAAGCCCTTAAGAAGACAAACTAAAGTGAGAAGAGAAAAAGGCTAAGATAAAAATCTGGAGAGAATGTTTATGGGGTGAATGAAAGCACAAAGCCTGGAAAGAAGACCAAGAAAAAGAAGTCATGGTGGTAAAACCATCACCATGGCAGATAACCAACAATGTGCAGATGACTAAAGAGGATAACCAGTAACCAGCCATCCTTTCTAGTCTCTGATTATGAAAAGGTTCCTATGGGTGTATGTTATACGGCTTTTCATTTCTTTACGTTTTGGTAATTGACACCTTTACTCCTAAGAGTGCTTCCATGTTGGGCACAAAATAAGGGTTCTTGGTAGCTGCATTTTCCTATCGCTGTGTAGCAATGATGCTATTGTTTTTTGCTTTCCACCTTCTACAGTCACTCCCTGCATCCACCAAGGTATTTGACCTTCCTGCAGTAGTCCTCTTTCAGTTGTTATCAGCTGAATTCCCTACCTTGACATTGTAGAAATGGTCTCTTTTAGTAATACAAATAACTCTATGAAAGTTAAAAGACACATTAATTAGTTCCCGCAAATTTGCTTCCCTGTTAGCGGAAGGATGAAAACTGATGAATTGAAAGAAGGAAAAGGAAACTAACATTTCTTGCATTTTACTAGTGCAATACATTGTGCTACGTACTTTATATGTTATCATATGTAATACTCATCACAATTCTTCAAGGTAGATATCATCCTTGTATAGATTAGGAAACAGATGTTTGGAGACATAAACAATAATAGTTCACATTTATTGAGCACAGTAATTCTTCTAAATGCTTTAATAATTTCACTCATTATCGATATCTCAACGTGAGGTGGACTCTCTTGTTTTCTCCGTTTTGTAGTCAAGGAAGCTGAGGTGTAGAGTGGTTGAGTGATTTGTCCAAGATTCAGCACTATGCAATCTGTATCAAGAGCCCAGACTTTTACATTATCTTATATAATTTGCTCAAAATAATCCAGCTGATCATAGGAGAATCTGGAATTTCAGGCCAGTTCTGTGTGGTTCCAAGACCTATGCTCTCCAGAAATGGCACAGAGAGGGTGGTCTAGTCTTTACTTCTGGGGGGTAGGGCACTTTGAAGGGCGGAGCAATCTTTGAACACAGATTGGGCTGTAGGCTGGACTGTGGAACGTAAGGAAACCTGTGAAAAGAGAGCCCTGGAAAATCATAAGGTGCGCAGAAAAGCTGAGATTAGAGGGAACAGAAAATCTGAAGTTTGCATTTTAGAATCTTAGGTTAATGGGGCAGGACTGAACTTTCTTCCTCTGCATGTCTTCTCTTCTCTCATCCTGTCTTCTGCACGGCATGGTTTACTTCATTCAGTGCCCAGAATTCACAGTTCTCTAGTTCAACAACCCTGTGAGTCAAATTGATGTTCAGTAAATGTTTGTTGAGTAAGCCAGGATTTGTAACCAGCCTGGAAAGCAAAACATGGTTTGTAAGTGATTTACTGAATTTCAAATAGCCAGCTTCTAAAAGAACTTCTGGAACACAACATGTATATAAATTGGAGGCTGCCTGTTTATTCACAGGGTCTTCCAAATATATAGTAGTAATGACACAGGTAAGCGTAATCTTGTTGTTGTTTTTACTATTATTATGAAATGTATTCAAAGAGCTGAGCTTTAAAATATGGCAAGCCATCTTAACATTCATATTACTGGATTATTTCTCTTTCTCATTGTTATAATTAGGTGTTTGAATTATTTTTTTTAAAGACACTTATAAAAACAAAGTCAGTTTTCCCCTTCTTACTAAGGATCAGAGGGACCACTTTATTGGGTGCTTTGGATGTTAAATTTATAGCAGCTGCTGAAATGCTCTCAATTGCTATTTAGCAGAGTAGATATCATTCTGGATATCAATTTTCAAAAAGCTGGTTGTCCTTGTCCTCAGTGTGATCATTAAAATTGGTATTTTACATCCAGCTTTAATTTTCAGTGTGAAATTAAGCAGAATTGTTCAGGTATTGTTTATAAATCTCTCTCAGAAAATAGGAAAATCTTTGCTTTTTCTGACAAAGTGCCATCAGGAAAGCATATTTCTGAAACAGTGCCAGGCTTGGCCTTCCTGTTGGCATAGCACATATGGTTGGAAAGTTAGTCCAAGGTCTATCTAATAGACTTTATTTTTAAAGTGCTTGTTTCAATTTGATCTGACAGCTTAGTTTGGTTCTTTATCTCCTCCCTTTTCCTAAAGTCCCTATATAGTGATTTTTTAACCTTTGGTATGAAGGAAGTGAGTATCATATTTTCTTTCCAAACTATACATATTTAATTTAATATACATATTTAATTCCATATTTTCTTTCCAAACTATACATATTTAATTATGTATATATGCATATATACACATAGCATTCTACACATAATTTCAGGGCTTCTGAGGACCCAAGATTCATCTTTTAAACTGAAACTCAGTTCAGATATCTGTGAAGCCTTGAGGTTCAGTTAGGCTGAGTGAATCACCCACTCTACATTTTTTTTTTTTTTAAATTTTATTTATTTATTTATGGCTGTGTTGGGTCTTCGTTTCTGTGCGAGGGCTTTCTCTAGTTGTGGCAAGCGGGGGCCACTCTTCATCGCGGTGCGCGGGCCTCTCACTATCGCTGCCTCTCTTGTTCTCTGCGGAGCACAGGCTCCAGACGCGCAGGCTCAGTAATTGTGGCTCACGGGCCCAGTTGCTCCGTGGCATGTGGGATCTTCCCAGACCAGGGCACAAACCCGTGTCCCCTGCGTCGGCAGGCGGACTCTCAACCACTGCGCCACCAGGGAAGCCCCCCACTCTACATTTTGACAGCACTTAATTTATATCTCATTTTTGTTACTATAATGATTGCATAGCATCTTTGTTACTATAATGATTGCATTTCTCTCTTCTGTACTAAGTAGTGACTTCTCTCCTTTGCTTTCCCTTGACTCTCAAGTGCATATCACAAAACTGAGCCAATATACTTTATATTTAGGAATTGATTAAATAATTGCATGAATTAGACTGGACTAGAAAATTCCGTGGAAATAAGGGCCATTTCTGTTTTTCCTGGCTACTTACTGTATGCCCAGCTTCTAACACAGTGCCTGACACATAGGGGAGATTTCGTAAGTATCTATCGCATAGACACAGTTCAGCTGTGTCTATGCATGACATAGTTCTACTCATCGAAAGTGACTGATGTATAAAACTCTTATGAGTCTTTGTGAACAAGTGTGGTGTATTTTATAACAACTTAATCTTGGAAGCAAAAATGTCAATAGATATTTCTAACTGTTTTAACCTCATATCTCAGTTTAACTTACTTCCACTTTCCCCACCCATCCTACAACTCACCCATCCCATGTCTTATAAGTCTATATACTCACCTTTTTATTATCATCTGCATACAACATGAGCTTGCAGCTCCATGTCTATGTCTATGTCTTTGCTTCTCTGGTTCAGTTCATATTTTTGATCATGCATGATCATGGTATTGAGCATTTACCACGTGTCCAGTATTGGGCAAGTAGCTGGCTATGCAGATACAGTACTCATCCATCCGCCCGACCACTTTACCCCATAGAAGTAAATGTTCTGGAGAAAGAGATAAGTGAAAAGAGGTCATTATGATAAAGTTAGTTAAGTACTAACATGGAGGGCAAAATGCTATAAGAGTGAAGGGAAGTTGTTTATACTTTTTCCTGCCCCTGGAGCATCCTTCTCCGTGTCTGCCCTCCTCCTGAATAACTGTTAATAATCTACACATCCTTTAAGATCCAGTTCAGATCTTCTTTCTCCATGAAGAGTTTCTAAATGTTTTCTGTTTGGTCTTCTTCCTCCACTTCCCCACCCCAATATGCCTTTCACAGCATTTGTTGCAATCCTCCACTAGACTGCTTACTTACAGATTAAGAACTGTGTCTTTTCCATCCTTGTGCCTTAACCTAGTTCTTTAAAAGTTGTAGGTTTACTGAATGGACATATTTGTTCTTATTTAGTCATGCCATCCCCTCACCCACACCCCGTACCTCACCACATGATTTATTTCCTCTCAAGGATCTCAAAATCATTTCTTATGCTGTTCTTTACCTATATACTGTGGTAGGTTGCCATGGCTACCATTATGTGGTTGAAAAGTTGCTCTCCTATTTAACTTCTCTCTTTTAAATTCAGAATGAGGAACTGATGGCTCAACTAAATGAATGACTTGTCTTCTGGTCAGACAAGTGTTTGCTTCATAGTGGAATCCACTTACTGTTAACCCATTTCTTATATTTGGAAACATGTTTTTATAATTCTGTGGGTATTGAGATCTTTGTTCATATCTTTTTTTTTTCCTGGATTCCAAATAAATGATTTTCAAATCATCAAAAAGTTTGCAGGATTTATTTTCAGGAATAGTTTATTATGTTTAAAAATGCCCTTTGTGTCTTAGGCCCATGAAGGGCCTAGAGAAGCAGCTGCTTATAAGTAGAGACAGCTCATCAGATACTACAGACTAAAAGTTAACGGGTATTTATAGTTTAGTAATGCCCTGAAGCTACCCTTACCACATACGTAAACACTTATAATGTAAAATACTTTCTTCATTTCCTTTTCTAACATAAGTCTAATAGCTTTTAATTATTTTTCTTTTTCCTCTTTTTTTCTTTTTTTTTTAATTAATTTAATTTTTCATGGTCAGATTTTTCTGAATAGTAGATTAGACCCCAAAGTTTTCCATTACTTTTTATGGAATATTCCTCAATTTGAAATAATTTTCTAGATAAATCAGCTCCAAGAAAAACCTGTCCTTGGCCTACATTTTTATCCTACCTTATGGAAAGAAGAGAAAATCCCAGAGAACCTGACTTACAGCACTGACACATAGGCCCAACGATAGTCTTAGGCACATCCAGCCCAAATTTCAAGTTCATCATCAAGAGTCTGGAATAAGGTGAAGAGAAAGGGGGAGCTGGCAAGAGATCAACACACACCTGTTTTATAACATTTTCCTTGCTATTTAGATGTGTCAGATTCCATTTTTCTGTTCATGATAAGCCCATGAGGGTGGATTCTTTGTTCTATTCAGTGCTGTACTCTCAGAACCTCAAAAAGTGCCTGGCATGGGGTTTATTGATTAATACTCAAGGGTGAATGAATGAATGAATGAGAAGACTTTGAGTCAGAAACATTTCTTTATATTTGTAGCACATACTATGACTCCTAAAACAATGTGTTTGAAATAGTTTTTACATAAATGATATTTGGTGAGTAAAAAAATAAGGTTTTTTTCACATTTTATTAAGAAGTACTGTTGACAAGTTTAGTATTAATAGCTAATAACTTCTCATACTGAAAAGTATGCTTTTCCAGTTTACCACTAATTGTAAGAATCAGCCTCACATAAGAGTCACATCACATTATTAACACTGGGGCTGGCCCCATATAGGTCAGGACCACAGTGTAGTGTGAGACAGTGTCAGTTGGGATTAAGAGCAAGGGCTACAAAACACGTAGATCTAGGTTTAAATTCCAGCTCTGACACTGCTTGGCTCTAGGATAACGGCAATCGCTTAACCTTTATAGTCCTTTGTATTTTCATCTATAAAATGGGCATAAGAGCATTCCAAATTTGCGAAGTTTGGAATAAGGATTGGATGTGATAATGGAGTATACCTAAGCACAGGTCTCAGTATAATTTTTTCAGCCTCAAGTAATGGATGAAAACTGGTGTTCATTCTTGGTTAAGAAGCTAGTGAAAGACCTTTACTCAGCTGTGTAAAAAAACTGAGTTTTAGCTCTGCACTGTGTTACCTAGAATATCTCTTTATCTATCTCATTTTTTTCCACCTGAAAACTAGGGCATATTTAGTCTGATCTGTCTACTTCACAAGGACTTAAGAACAGCTAAGCTAACACATGAAAGAGGCAAATAGCTTTGAACTGTTTAAATGAAAGGTGCCAGAAAAATCAAATAGAGTTCTATAGATAGTCTAAACTCAAGTTAAACCAAATCTGGCATAAATTTATTATAGGAGTACAGGGCTTTATGACCCTATACTTTGTAATAACCTTAGAGTATTAAAATATTGTGCTGATGTGACAGTTTTCTAGAGTCACTTCTTATCAAAACAGGATAAATTGTATTCAGAAAAATAACTGAGTATATGTCATTGTCCTCTTGATTATCATCTCCATGAATCAAAAGTTTAGCACTATTCCTAAAAGATGTTATTTCCTGTGACAAAGAATTACAAAATGTGCCACTTAGTGTAACTGTCGTATTTCAAAACACATGCTCCAGGAATTGAAGTAAGAAAACCTTGAGGATACAAGAATTAAAGTTAAATATGTGAACACAGGAAATTGAAAGTACAACCTGGTAATAGACTCCCAGAATATTAAAGATCAAGAGGACCCAATTCTTTTTGTCATAGATGAAGTATTGATTTTTAAAAGACAAACACAAGTTTTTCTAAAAGTAAATGTTCAATGCATATTTTTGTCAAATATGATGTATTGATTTTTTTCTTGAAAAGAAAAAAGTAAAATGATATAGCCAATTAGTGGGGCTGAGAGATTCAAAACAGGATTCTAGTTATGTTGAATGAGATATTTTAACCTCAAAATTAAAAAAAAAACATAGTTATATGAAAATATGAGTTGGAGCACAAATAAACTCTTAACTCTTGGTAAGACTCATAAAATATATTTTATTTTTAAATTCTGGAGTCTGTACTATTCAACTAAAATAATGGGATAAGTAGAAGAAAAACAAAGAAGTTTGGAAATAACTGATACAGTGATTCACAGAATGATCAAGAATGCCAAAACCAGACACCTAAAACAGTGCCTAGTTTGTCAGAGTGACTATATTTCTGAATTAACATAATCAGTGAAAAAACATAGAAAAATGAAAAAAATTGTTCTTTAAGTAGCAGGGTGTACATTTACTTAAGTTGCATTAATCATTTTTTGAAACTTTAACCTTGCTTTACTATTAACTTGGAATTCCCAGAATTTGAATACTAGATCTTGAGACAGGAAGCTTGTGCTTTTGAATTCATATTTCAGTTAAGAATGTTAATTTTCCTCTTGCAGAAATGATAATAAAAATTACTGCATTCATTCTTTGCAGAAACATCATCAAATACATGACCAAAATAGTTTTGTAAAAAATATAGCCAGCATAGATATTTCTACATTCTGTGCAAAGTTAGATGTGTATGCATATATTTGTTTGTATACTTTCTATGCATGTATCTAAATAGTAAACATCATTTTCTTTACTTCTTCTTAGGGCTGTTATAAAGTACACAGCTTTAATAATGTAATACCCGAAGGCATGAACTTGAGTTTTATCATAGCCATGGTTTCAAATAATGGAGATTACACATGTGTTGTTACATATCCAGAAAATGGACGTACTTTCCATCTCACCAGGACTCAGACTGTAAAGGTGGTAGGTAAGCATGATTTGTATTAAGTGCGCACAACGAAATGCAATAATTTTGTTTAGGCTCTTAAGAGTTTATTACAAACAAGTGTGTAAATTCTGAAAGAAAAGAGGGTTATCTTTTACCTTCACCGCACTATTCCCAAGGCCTCAGCAATTTCACATAGATAGTAGGCATTTAACAACTATTGTTCTACTGAATGAATATGTGGATGGATGAAGTAAAGGCAGCTTGGAGAGTGAAAAGAGTGCCGGACATATCTGTGTTCAAATTATACCACTGCCATTTATTAGCACTATGACTTGCCTGTACTCTAGGACTACAACAACCTAACATTTAGTACAGTTCAGAATATTAGAAATAATATACATATTATGCTAATGCAGTTCCAGGCAAGCAGTAGAAACTCAATGAATATTAGTTAATACTGTTGTCAAAAGAAAGTATTTTACTTGAATTAGGTAAAATATGTCTTTTATGTACTGGAACCTCTGTAGCGATTGCTGAAGCTATTTGCTGGCAGTGCTCAACCATTGCTTTCTTTGGGGGTGAGAAACTAGAGAAGGGGAAAGAACAGTGTCTAGGCAGAGTCAACAGACTCCCATCAGGCCTACAAATCAAGAGAACCAGTGTCAGGATAGGTGGCATTTAGAGGAGAGCCCTAAATACTACTGCACCCAGTGTATTGAAAATGACAGGGCTTCCCTGGTGGCGCAGTGGTTGAGAGCCCGCCTGCCAATGCAGGGGACGTGGGTTTGAGCCCTGGTTCGGGAACATTCCACATGCCACGGAGCAGCTGGGCCCATGCGCCACAGCTGCTGAGCCTGCACTCTGGAGCCCGCAAGCCACAACTACTGAGCCCGCGTGCCTAAAGCCCGTGCTCCGCAACAAGAGAAGCCACCGCAATGAGAAGCCCACGCACCGCAACGAAAAGTAGCCCCCGCTCGCTGCAACTAGAGGAAGCCCGCGAACAGCAATGCGGACCCAGTGCAGCCAAAAGTAAATAAATAAAAATAAATAAATTTATAAAAAAGAAAAAAAATGACAGCATATCAGAGTGAGATTTTTTCATACCCCATCTTTTAATAGATGGAAACATTGAGTCCCAACAAGAGAAACTAACCTGCTTAGAGAATTTCCCTGAGTTAGTGGAAGAAGTGATTCTAAATCCCAGGCTTCTGACTCTGTGTTTAGGGCTTTTTCTACTAGTCTGACACCAAGTTCAGCACAACTATTTTAAAGGGCTTTAACATAGTGCAAATAAAATTCACATCAAACAATTTTGTAATCACTTCTCTTTCTCTGCTTACCTTTGGAATCATGCTGAACTGGGGATGGATTCGGAATCAGACTAAATTTAGAACCTAACATGAATGGACATTGAAAGTCACATGAATAATCTAACCATATATTCATCTTGGTAATTGTTTCCAATGTATATATACTTCAATGTATTCATTTTTGGAGAGTTGGGAACAGGCATGCATGTTCACTTTGACTTATAGAAATAGAAGTTGACAGACACATATGTGAGGGGTGTGTTATCCAACTCCCAAGTTTGTTTTTTAAAACTGAAGTATTGAGTACTTATTACATACCAGTAGGATGCCTTAATATGCATTACTTAATTTAATCCACATAATGAACCTGTGAGGTAAGTTTAATTACTCTCATCTTAGAGTTGACTAAATTAGATTTTCAAAGTTTAAGTAAAAAATAAAAAAATATTTGTATGGTTTGTATATGGTCAAGTCAAGGTTAGATCCCTGTTCATTAAATCTTTGAAACTTCTACACTTAAATGCTGCAATATTAAACCCTTTCAGGGCATCTTTCTTTCAGTTTAGGAATATATAATGTTATAAAAAGCAGCAATCCTATGAATGAACATTCAACTGATAACTAGATAACAGGTAGACTTACGTACTGACCTCACATTGTGATTTTGAATTTTCCATTTGCTTGTTCATTAATTAATACTTACTTATTTAACCATTTCCAAAACTAGACACTCTGGGCATGTTGAAGAGAAATATGTAGAAAAGAAACAATTGAGAAAGACTTGAAATCAATTAATTATTAAGTAGTATGAGAAAGAAGTTTATCTCATATAGGCTTTGGGAAGCAAAAACACTGGATAAACATTCTATCCGAAACATGAAGGATCCTCAGGATATATTTTTTTCCTTTGTTTGCTTCTTTTAAATGAAAGAAGTGTTGTAATTGACTATCCATTGAACTGTGGGCCCTCTCAAGAATTGACAAACTATGCCAGGAAGTTGGGCAATGCTTTACTGAAGAGCAGAATTTTGAAATGGGTTATGTGGAATAAAGGCTACGTGATGTGACATCATATCCCTTTGTCCCTTCCTCTCCATCACAGGCTCTCCAAAGGATGCATTGCCTCCCCAGTTCTATTCACCCACTGATCTTGTGGTCTACGAGAAAGAACCAGGTAATTATAGCTGTGCCTCGGAATATCAGTTAGATTCTCTTAATTACAAGGAATAAAATGTCACTTAAGTTAACGCAAGAGAATAGAGGGCTATTGTAAAGAAACACATGAATTGAAACTGAAGTGCTCTCAGAAACCTAGTCAGCTTTGGGTATTAGCTGCTTCATTGATCTCATGGGCAGCCCGGGGATTCTCTGCTTCTCTCACAGCAGATGCTCCCTTCTCCCTCTGTGAGCAGTTTTCTTCTGATTAGCGATTTCTGTTTGATGCAAACTTTAGCCTGTGCAGGGCTTTGGTTTACCGAGACTTCAACATGAGCACCAGATGTCCTTTAAACTTCTGTCCCACTACAAAGGAGCAGGGGGTAGACCTGGAGTCAGAACTGTGAATTCAACAGGTAACAGCTAATAGGACTAGTACACCTTGATTCAGAACACCATCGAATGCGTATGCTGGCTACCTGGGTTTCCTTTTAGTTTTCATAATTTTTCATTCTAGACAAAAATCATTTGGAACTGACCAAATAAGGCATAATCTGTTATTCTTCTGACTCAAAGCCTCTCACAGTTAACTTGAAAAACCATAGAAAATTTTAACATTCTCTATATTGCATCCTTACCAATAAATTCACTTCAAACCCAATGAAAAGTATAAAAAAAAATTTGTTTAAAAGGTACTAAAGATAATAGAAGCAGTGTTCAACATAGGTGGAGAACAACGATACCCACCCCAAATTAAGGAAAGGTTTCAAATAGTGATCTGCCTTGTGAAAAAATAATACCAAGGGGAGTCTGCCAACCCCAAATGGACCAGATTTCCTAGAATCAGTAGTGGTTTTATGTATTATTATGAACATTCTTCCTGCTATCAGGGTAAACCCTTATTAATCTTCTAAATATCTTTCCTCTATCTATCATATTATGGTTATAAAAACATGCCTGAATCCACATTCACTTTATAACTGGAGAGGAAAGCATAAAAACCATGCATTGGAAAAGAGGATAGAGTATGACCACTCAGTGAGACAAACCTGAGTTCAAATTGGGATGACAATATAATTTATCATCTCAACCTGGACACCTTTTGAGAGTGAAAGCAGTCGATATTAATAAACAACTAGGAAAGCAAGCATAAAACAGAACTGTTCTGGGCAAACTGAAATGTAAAGTCAGTCTAGGTCAAATCCTGGTCTGCCACTATTAACAATTTGACCTTGGAATGACATGTAACATCTTTAAGCTTTAGTTTTTATATCTATAAAACATGAATTTAAAAAATATTTCATAATATTTTGTTAAAATTAAATAAGCTTATTAATAGGTAGCCAAATATAATAAATATTTAGCACAGTGAATTATTCAAAGTTCTCAGTGAGTGTGCCGCTGTTGTTGTTGTTATGATTATTATTACCAGTTTTGCCTAGAGATCCCCCTATCCTCATGTTCCATCTCAGGAGGATGGCATAGCATTTCTATTTAAAAGTTGTCTTTAGACTCGTTGACTGCATCCTGATAACCTGAGCATTTCCAGATGCAGCCCGCCTGGCCAGTCCTCTCAGTGATGGCGTTGCCCCATCTTTTCTGGGCCAAGGTCCAAAGATCTGGAGAACCTCACGTCAATCACACATCGTTTGTGAGGGAAATAACAAAGGAGAAGAGTAGTCCATGGAGGTTTAGGGCTAAAAAAAGGAATGTTGTCAGAGCCTTTTTGAATAAATACTGTCATTTTAGAACATGTATAGGTTGTATTAAAAGATGGGCAGTCTAATAGTTTTATGTAAAGCTGCTGTCCTTTTCTTGGTTTGTTTCTTATGCAGTGAAGGAAAAAGGTTACCTTATGGTAGCCCACTTGAAAATTAGTCAGAAGTAGGGTTGAAGGCACACATAAATTTTATGGCTTTTGATTAATCACAGAATAGAACCAGTATAACCATGTGAAGGTTATAAACTGATGAGTTAACTTGTTTTTTTAGGAGAGGAGCTACTCATCCCCTGCAAAGTCTTTTTTACTTTCCTGAAGGACTCTCGCAATGAGGTTTGGTGGACCATTGATGGAAAAAAGCCAGAGGACACCACTATTGACGTAGCTGTTAATGAAAGGTATCACTGACACAGGCAAGGGGGTGACTAACCCTTGTCCCTCAACCTAATGCCTTCCAGTGTATGCTGATCAATGAAAATTAAAATTCTAATCTTTGCCTATCATTAACAAAAATCAGCAAGATTTTCAACTCTTTAGTGGCTACACCCCGAAGCAGGATTATTGGACTTGCAATCCAAGCCCCAGATGCCACCTGATGATTACATCTTTATGATACCCACTTGAAGGTAGATGGAATGCATATCCTATATAAATGAAAAGGCCAGGATATAGGGTTGTGGATAGATGAAAGCCTGCCAGTGTGGCCCTATTCTCTTTCTCAAGTCTGGAGTCTGGGCCTATGTTTTTGTGCCTCAGATAACTGTGTTAGTTTCTTGTCTTATAGTCAGCATATATTTCCTATTTTTCTCCTCTTTCTTAATTTTCATAGCATACAAGTCACATTTTTAATTAATAATAATTTTTAATATTAACTAAATACATTAATGTTCTTTAAATTTTATTTTTTAAATGGATGGTGTGGAAATATAGCTCATTCTTAAAGTAACAAGCTGGGTCATTTTATTCATAAATAAACATGACTTTTTTTGAAGTGGCTTGAGTTGGCAAGCAGACTGCAACAATTAATTAAAATGAGCAGCTGACTAATTACATGACAAAGTAGTTCTGAAAACTTATGCCTTATCTATCATCTGTGTGTGGATATATCTTAGGCTATTTGAACTTCTAGAATTTAAAAGATATTTATTCCCTACTAGTAAACTTAGACTTTATGCAGAAATTATGAAATGTCATCAGGTACTATGCAAGATACTTAGTCCCTAACTGAGTAGATTTTATAGGAGTAACAATGATAGAACAGAAATGCCAGTATAATGTGATAAATGCAGTGAATGGGAAGTATGGAATGTTAAAGAAAGATTTAGTTGGGGATTCCAGTCAGCTTTAGGGGATTCGGTAATGCTTCTCAGATGATACAGAGACTAAATAAAGATTTGAAGGATGAGTAGAAATAAACTAGATAAAGAAATAAAAAGTATGTTCCTGGTAAAAAGAACATCATGTGCAAAGGTGTGGAGGTTTCGAGAAGCAGAACATATCTAAAGATACAGAAAGGGGCTTCCCTGGTGGCGCAGTGGTTGAGAGTCCACCTGCCGATGGAGGGGATGCGGGTTCGTGCCCCGGTCCGGGAGGATCCCACATGCCGTGGAGTGGCTGGGCCCGTGAGCCATGGCCGCTGAGCCTGCGCGTCCGGAGCCTGTGCTCCACCACGGGAGAGGCCACAACAGTGAGAGGCCGTGTTCCGCAAAAAAAAAAAAAAAAAAAAAAAAAAAGATACAGAAGGAGTTTCCTGAAATTGGAGCAGATTTTGCTGAAGCAATTGATGAAAGATGTGGCTGGAGGCACAGAAGGAGAGTTATTATTTCAGGAATTCTGAACATTGTACTTCCAATCCTCATAATAATAATGAATGAATAGTAATGAAAGTCATGTTGTTCTTCCTTGTTGCTCTTGAAACACAAGTCATTGTTCATTGTTCAGCAGTGCAGTTAAGCTTAGGTTAAATCCATCACAGTCCTTAACCAAATTCTCATGACCTACAGTAAACTGCATCAGAAGAACCCGGATGTCAGTCAACTGTAGGAGAGAGATTTTTTTTTTCTCCTTTTGAGCAAAGTAGTTCAAAGGGATCTTAAATCTTGATCTTAGACCCAAAGCACTTGATCTCTAACTTGCTGAGAATTGGATATATTTATTTTCACAAAGTTTACTTGCTCTGAGAAGTTTCTTCTTTTTAGGATATAACCGTGAGGTTTGACCAAAATGTTCTATCTGTGTTCAAAATCCAAGTTTTGGGAATCTCTGAAATGTATCAGCTATCACTGTGGGATAATAATAATAATAGCCTAATTAAACATTGTTCTAACACTTATGCATTAACATACTCAATCCTCAGAATTCTAGAGTAAGTTAATACATGCAGTGCAATATGTAGACATTGCCACTTTCCTCCTTTTCAAAGGAGGAACTAAGATGTGGAAAGATTAGTTACCATGCCCAAAGTATATAAGCAATAAGTGGCAAAGCCTGGATCGAACTCCAAAGGGGTCGGGCCTCAGAAGCTTCTCTCTAAAATGATGCTGCATCCTACCTCAGATGTTTGAGGATAGGAGACGTTTCCCTTTGAAGACAGATCTGTAGTATGATGCTAACTCTGGGAGTTGATCTACATATTGGGATCGTGTGTAGTATAGATGGTAAAGAATGGTATTGGAATCTAGAAGCTAGTCTCCTTTTGTAACTCCTTTTGGATCACAGGCAACTCAGCTTATCAACATCCTCACCTAGGAGCTCTGGCCCCTGAGTCTCGCTAATGGTTTGATTTTCTTTCCCCTACTTCTAGTGTAACTCTGAGTA
Source organism: Lipotes vexillifer (assembly GCF_000442215.2). Classification (NCBI taxonomy): domain Eukaryota; kingdom Metazoa; phylum Chordata; class Mammalia; order Artiodactyla; family Lipotidae; genus Lipotes; species Lipotes vexillifer. The sequence continues at coordinate 122,655 of NW_006793533.1, read as the reverse complement.
AAACAGAAGACGAGACAAGGACTCAGCTTCTGAGCATCAAGAAAGTTACTGCTGAGGATCTCAAGCGCAACTATGTCTGTCATGCCAGAAATGCCAAAGGGGAGGTTGACAAACCAGCCAAGGTGAAACAGAAAGGTAATGGATGCACTCAGCAGATGAATCTGTGAACTCCAAATGCAACACTGAGGTGAATAAGAAAAAAGGAGAAACTGAGGAGAGAGCTCCAGCACTTAGCATATCTGACACATAGTAATGAATTAAAGTTGAATGAAAAAAATCTTGAGAGAAAGCTTCCATTTATATAAAGATACTCAAAATATTATAATATTTCTTATGGTTTTAGTATCTTAATGCCCAAATGTGACTTAAAAATTCCATATGATTATGATAATGAAGCATAGTTTTATATCTATACAGTAATGAAAAATAAAGAAAATATTTAAAGCTACCAAAGATTTAATAAAACTGGTAGAGTCACTTATTGTTGGTGAATTGTAAAGACCCTTTTAGAAATCATTGATGGCAGAGTTTAGGCCTTACAAAAAACGGTCGTACCATATGACTTAATACTTCTGGAATTTTTCCTGAACAACTAACTTAACAGAAAGAGAATTATGTCCCCATCTATATTCTTAGAAGCATTATCTATAATAAACATTATAAATAGCAACCATCCAATTGTATTCAAGTAGCTAAGATATAAAATATTCTCAAAAAATATAATTTTAAAATGATAATTTTAAACACTATGTGCCAATATTCAAGGTTTATAATATACCACTAGCCACAATTGCTAAAATGAAAATTAATTAAACTATGACTTAAAATGCTGTAAAATGATTTCTATGTCGATATTACTATATTTTCCTACAATAAATAAAAATGATAAAGCTTTCTTGTGTGAGCTGTTGCTCCTGAAACATTTTGTGTCTAAGATCCTCTATGGGTCTCTCACCTAACAAAGAACCCCAGATAATTAATTCTCTCATGAATGTTTTTCAGTGATCTGGATAATAATGATGATGATTCATCACACATGAAGTTAAGCCATTCAGGATTATTCTGGATCCCAGTGTCAGAGCCTATAATGTTTATATAAAAAGTAAAAAATGTTAATTTATAACTGCTGCATTTTTCAGTGGGAGTTAAACCCTTTTTAAAGCTGATGAGAAAACAGACTTCACTTTAACATTTTATTACAATTTAGAAAGTAAAGAGCAAAGGACTGAAGTGTATATGCCTCTTAAGAAGACTTAGTGGATTTGTTCTGAATAGTTAATTGCTTCTGCTCCTCAGAAGCTAGTGTAAAGAGAAAAGGCTGAACCCCTTGACGTAAGGTAGTGTTTCCCAAAGTTAGTTCCTAAGAACACTACTAAGACTCTTTATAGTACTGCACTTCATTATTTTTACTCCAGGCACAGATAGCCTATGTTGGAATACTAGTTTCTATGTAATCTAATTCTGTGACCTTGGAAAAGTCACTTTAACCTCTCTGAGCTTCAATTTCTTTCTATTTAAAGTAGGCAAAAGAATACCACTCCCTCATAAGGTTGTTTTAAAGTACTCAGCACAGTTACTGGCATATATATGTATAAACATATTAAATGCTCAATGAATGTTAGCTCATTATTATTACTTCCACACGATTTTCACAGGTATTATTTGACAAAGTCTTTTATACTCAAGTATCATTAAAGTCTGGGTTAAGCAAAATCAATCAAGTTAGTTTAGTTCAGGGCCCCTCAGGTTCTTTAATATATTAGTATTTGATGTGAATATCTGCAAAGGGTTGGAATATAGTAGGCAGGATTTTTTCAAATATATTTGATTCCAGATTCTTTAAGTATGGATCATTTTGTGGGATTCATCTTCTGAGGCATGTGTTTTGGGAAATATTATGTAGGAAAACATAATAACATTGTCAGATGGATAGAATCAAAACAATCAATTAAAATAATGTTTAATCTAGGAGTGATGTGGAAGTCTGTCCACCAGAGTTGCTTGAGTAACTCTCTTTTCACAGAAGGCTGTGTTCTCAGTGGTTTAATATGAATGGCATCAGGAATATGGAGTGACAAATGCAGCTACTGGACCAGATGATCTGTGCTGAAATTGCATTAATATTACATATAGCCCAGTTGGATCTGTGTACATCCAGTAGTAACAGAGGTGTTGTTCACTTGGATTCTATTCTGGGCCAGCTAATGCTGAAATTCATAGGTGATATCTATGTTCACATTCATACACTATATGTAGGGGTCTTTCTCTGAATTCTGAATTCATTGACAAAGCATTCTATGTACGTCGCCAAGATGGCAGGAAGATGCTAGAGCCTAGAATGAGAGGAGTTAACAGGGGTAGGTCTTTTGACAGCTGCACAAATTCATTTAGTCAGTTAAAGCAAAATGTTAAAGGAAAGGCAGCTAATGTCAAAATGATAAACGTAAGTTTTATAATAGAGTTGTAGGGACTCAGGCACAGTGTAAGCTGAACTTTATGAGAACCTGCCAAACCTGTTGCCAAAGAGGTTGTACCATTTTACATTTTCATTAGCAGTGTATATAAATTCCAGGTGCTCTACTTCCTCACCTACTTTTGGAGTTGTCAAACTTCTAAATTTTGGCCATGCTAGTAGATAGGTACAGGTATCACATTGTTTTTAATTTGCATTTCTCAGATACTAATGATATATGTATTACATTACCATGAGCACTTTTTCATGAACTTATTTACTATTAAATAATAGTTCTTCTTTTTGTGAGGTGTCCATTTGTTATTGGGTTGTTAGTGATTATATCTATATCTATATATCTCTTCTCAGATATATGACTTGTAAATATTTTTATGCAGTTTGTGAATTTTTTCTTTTGATGAGCAGAATTTTTTTAAATTTCATGAAGTCCATTTAATAAATTTCTATTATAGTTAGTACTTTCTAAATCCCATATTAACAATGTTTGATTTATAAAGACTTTTCTTCTATACTTAGGCTTATGATCAATTTCTTTTTTTTTTTTTTTCCCATACAGAAACCAGTTGTTCTAGCCTCATATTGAAAGATCCCTCCTTTTTGTATTGAATTGTTTTGACAACTTGGACATAAATAAATAAATAAATAAATGGCTTTATGAGTGTGGGTCTATTCCTGCATTCCCTATTGTGTCCTATTAATCTGTTTATGTATCTTTAGTCCAATAGTACTTTGTCTTGATTAACAGCTTTAAAGTAAGTCATGAAATCATATACTTTATGTCCTTCCCTCCATTTTTTTCTTTTCCAAGATTGATTTGACTATTTTAGGGACCAAATATTTTTTCATATGGATTTTAATATCAGCTTGTCAATTTCTACATAAAGCCTCCTGCAATTTGATTGGGATTGCATTAACTTATAAATTGATTTGGGGAGAACTGAAATTTTACCAATATTGAGTTTTTTAACCCATTAACATGATATAGCTCTCAATTTATTTAGGACTAATTGAATATTCTCAGCAATGCTGTTTTTTTTTTTTTTTTAGTTTCGAGCGTACAGGTCTTGTACACATATAGTTAAATTTGTCACTAACTATTTTGTTGTTGATGCTATTATAATGATATTTAAATTTTTTCATTTTCAAATTGCTCATTGATAAAAAATAAACATGAAATTAATTTTTTATGGACCTTTGACTTTTCTAAATTCACCAAAAAATAGGGTTTCTGTTTGTTTTGTTTTTTTGGTGTCTTAGCATTTTCTACACACTAGATCATGTCACTCACAAATAAACAGACTTTTACTCCTTTTCTACACTTCATACTTTTGATTTCTTTTTCCTGACTATTTCACTCTTTTGGACCTCTAGTAGCATAATCAGCAGAAATTGAGAACAGCCATCTTTGCATTGTTCCCTATCTTAGAAGGCAAATATTCAGTTTTCATGATACATATGATGTCATTTGTAGGTTTTTGTAGATAACCTTTATGTACATGAGGGATTAATCTTCTGTCTTTGGTTTGCTGAGAGTTTTGTTTCATTTTGTATTGTTTTTATAATGAATGTCTATTGAAATTTGTCAAAATTTTTTCTTATCCATTGAGAAGGTCATATAATCTTTCTCTTTAATTCCGTTAATGTTATACTTTACATTGATTGATTTCAAAATGTTGATCCAACCTTTCATTTCTGAGATAAACCCCAACATCATCATGATTTATTATCCTTTTTTATATATACCTGTATTTATTTGCTAATATTTTTAGAAGATTTTTGTTTATGTTAGGGATTTTGCTCATATATTTGCTCATGAGGGATATTGGTCTGTGATTTTCTTTTCTTTTAATGCCATTGACTAGTAAAAATATGTTGGCCTCATGATATGAGTCAGTTGATGACCCCTCCTTTGCTATTATCTGAAGACTTACGTGTAAAACTGATATTACTTCTTACTCGAATATTTGAAAGGAATGCCCATGAAACTATCTGGGCCTGTGTTTTCCTTATGGGAAAGCTGTTAATTATGAATTCAGTTTCTTTAGTAATTATCTGGATATTGTTTCTTCATGTGACAATTTGGGGAATTTGTCTTTCAGAGAAATTTTTCTGTTTCATCTAAGTTGTCACATTTTTGGCATAATTTTTTATGCTATTTTTTATCTTTTTAATGCCTGCAGGATTTGTAGTGATTCTCCCTCTGTCATTCCTGATATTAACAATGTATGTTTTCTCTCAATTTGCTCATGACTCAAGAAAGAGGTTTTCCAATTTTACTGATTTTTTTCAATGAACAAAGGTGTTTTCATTTATTTTTCTCTATTTTGTATTTTATTCATTTTACTCTGATTTTTCTTTTTGCTTACTTTGCATTTAATATGCCCTTCTCTCAACTGAAGATGAAACCACATCATTGATTTTAAATAATCCTTTTTTTCCAATATAAACATTCAGAGCTATAAATTTCCCTCATAAGACCACTTTAGCTGAAACAAACAAATGATGAAATCTTGAAGTTCCCTTATCATTCAGTTCAAAATATTTTAATTATCCTTTTAATTATTTTTGACCCATGGTTTATTTAGAAATGTGTTACTTAATTTACATATTTGGGAATTTTCCAGATAACATTTTTTATTGCATTATGTATTAAAATGTATTTGAATTTTATTTTATTTTTTTTCCTTTTTTTTTTTTTTTTTTTTTTTTTTTT
>NW_006793533.1:112438-117252 GCF_000442215.2 Lipotes vexillifer | reverse complement strand
TCAGCAATGGATATTAAAAGGGAGGGAAAGGGTACCTCTGACTTAGAACTACCTGGGAAGACTGTACAGTGAAGTGGAAGGAACATGGGATTTGGTGCTAGACAGACCTCAGTTCAAGTTCTGGCTCTGGTGCAGACTGTGTATATGAACTGGTTCAAGGCTTCCATTTTTCTTTCTTTTGATCCCAACTCTCAGTGTGTCTGTGAGACTGGAGGGAGCAAGTAACAAGTACTTAGCACAGTGTGGCACATTTGATTCTAATTTCTAATTTAATTCCTTCATGGCCAAAAATATATAGTCTGCATCATTTCATTTCTTTTAAGTTTATAGGTACTTCTTTTATTTTTTAAATTCCCAGCAGATTGTCTATTTTGGTGAATGCTTCACATGCACTTAAAAAGGATGTATATTCTGCAGCTTTGGTGTTCTATAAATGTCAATTAAGTCAATTGGTGTCAGTGATGTTCAAGTCTTATATATGTTTATTGATTTTTTAAAATCTGCTGTTTCATCTTTTGAGAGAAAGCGGTGTTTAAATTTTTACATAGAATTATGTTTTTTTCTAATTCTCCGTTCAGTTGTGCCATTTGCTTCACATTATTTTGGAATTGTGTTTTTAGATACATACACATTCAGGATTGTTATGTCTTTTCGATGAATGGACTCTTTTAAATTATGACATGTCTTTTTTGGTTAATATTCTGTGTCTGATATTAATTTAGCCACTCCAGATTTCTTATAGTTAGTATTTGTATTGTATATCTTTTTTCATTCTTTTGTTTTATCTATCAATGTCTTCATATTTAATGTACATTTCTTATAGACAGCATATTATTGGGTTTTGATTTTAATACTATATGATAATTTCTGCCTTTTAATTTATGTTTAATCCATTTGTCTTTAATGTAATTATTAGTATTATTGGCTTCAAGTCTACCATCTTACTATTTGTTGTCTACATTTACATCTATTGTTTGCTTTTTTCTCCTTCCCTGCCTTCTTGTGGATTAATTGATAATTTCTTAGTATTCTGTTTTATCACCTCTTTGGCCTACTGGCTTTACCTCCATGTTTTTTTGTGTTTTTTTTTTTCTATAGTGTTTACAATATTTATCTTGAACTTATCACAATCTGCCTTGAATTAATCACTTTACATATTTTATAAGAACCTTAAAGTGGTATACTTCCATTACTTCTCTCCTGTCTTTTGTTTTATTGTTATAATACATTTCAGTTCTGCATTTATTATAAATGCCACAATACATTGCTATTATTTTTTGCTTTAAATAAGTATCCTTTAAATACATTAAGAACTGAGAAAATAGATTTTTTATATTTATTTACATATTTTCCATTTCTGGCATTATTCATTCTTGGTAACATTTTAGTGTGAAAAACTGTTTAGTATTTCTGGTGGTGCACATCTGCTGGTGACAAATTCTCTCAGCTTTGTTTTAATCTGAAAGTATCTTATTTCATCTTAATTTTTATATTTCAACACTTTATTAAGAAAGTTTTCAAATACATGGAAGATTTGAAAGAATTATACAATGAACGATCATATATCCTACCTAGATTCTATCATTTTGCTGTCTTTGCTTTATCACATATCTATCCATCTATCCATTCCTGTATGCATACATTAATGCATCTTATTTTTGATGCCTTTAAAGTAGTTACAGACATGAGTAAAAGTTATCACCTAAACCTTTAAGCATCTTATATTATCCAAATTTTAATATTTATTTACAGTTCTCTTGATTTTTGGGGGGGGGGGGTAAGACTTGTATAGAGTGACAAATTGCAAAACACAAGTGTATAATTTGACAATTTTTAAGAAATGTGTATATATGTATGTGTGTAACCTAAAATCAAGATATAGAATGTTATCACCATAGATAATAACCTTTCATTCCTTCTCCTTATCAGTCAATCCCTGCTACTCCTACCTCCCCCACCACTGGCAAGGCAATGTTCTGATTTTCCTTATCAGAATAGATTATTTTTTCCTCTTCTAGAACTTAGTGTACCTAGACCTATACAGAATGCACTCTTGTATAAAGCTTCTTTCATTCAGAAAATATTCTTAATATTCATGCTGTTGTATCAGTCATTAGCTCCTTCTGTTTGCCAAGGAGTGTTTTTTTAAAAGAATATATCGCAGCTTATTTATTCATTCTCTGGGTGGAGGACATTTGGGTTGTTCACAGTTTTGAATAGAGCTTCTGTTAATATTCTTATCCAAGTCTCTTTATGGACTTTTATTTTTACTTCTCTGATCTGAATATCTACTGTGGAATTACTGGCTTAGTTTTATCAGAAACTGTCAGACCTTTCTTCCCAAGTGGTAGTATCATTCTGCACTCTCACCAACAGTGTATTCACATCTTTGCCATTTGGTGTTGTTAATCTTAGTTTTAGCCATTTTGGTGAGTTCATGGTGGTAGTTCACTGCAGTTTGTATTTTTCATGTCACTGATGACTAAGATACTGCGTACATTTTCATGTGCTTATTAGTCATTGGTATCTTCTTTTGCGATATGACTATTCAAATATTTTGTTCATTTTATAAGTGAGTTGTTTGTGTTTTCATTATTGAATCTTAGCAGTTCTTTTTTCTATCCTGGATACCAGTTCTTTGCCAGATAGATGCTTTGAAAATACCTTCTCCCAGTCTGTGTCTTGCCAATTCCTTTCTTCAGTGGTATATTTTAGTAAACAAAGGTTATTACTCTTGTTGAGGTGTAATTTATTAATGTTTTCTTTAATGGTATTGTGTTCTGTGTTCTAAGAAATACCCCCAAGTCATCTAGCTTCATCTTTTTTTGGGGGAGGGGTCTATGATCCATCTCCAATTATTATTATTTTTAATGTATTTTGTGAGGTAGGAATTGAAGTTTAATCTTGTGTTATATGGATATCCAGTTCCAGCACAACTTGTTGGAAAGATTTTTATTTCCTCATTATGTTGCTCTGGTGCCTTTCACTGCATACGTAACTTTAGGTTGGAAGTGTTCTTTTTCTTTTTATTCTTTCAGCCCTTTGAAGGTGCAATTCCATTGTCTTATGGCTAATATTATTTTTAATATGAATCAGGCAGGGTTTTCTTCTTATTTTTTAATCATTTTTCCCTTTATGTACGCCCCCTCTCTTTTTCTTTGGCAAGTTTTAAGACTTTCTCTTCTTCATTGTTTTTCAAAACTTACATCATGATACACTTTGCTGTAGTTTTATTTGTATATATCTTCTTTAAGGTTCTTTATACTTCTTAGTTCTGTGAGTATGTTTTTTATTTAATTTGAAAAAACCAGCCATTATTTCTAAGTATGTTTTGCTCATTCTTTCATTTATTCATCCTTTCATTTTCTTCTAGTACTTGTTATATTTAGGATAGACCCCTCAGCGTTGTCCCACACGTCACTGAGGTTCTCGTTACTTTTTTTTCCATCCTTTTTTCCCTCTGTTTTTCACTTAGGATAGTTTCTGCTAACTATTTCTTTCTTGATATCTAATCTTCAGTGTTTTTAATTTCAGGATTTTCTTTTTCAGTTTTTGAATTTATATTTCTCCATCAAAATGTCTGTACTGATATTTCCTATTTGCTCTTATAATGTTCATGGTCTTTTTTAAAATTCAACAGATATATTTATAATACTCATTTTAAAGTATTTATCTCCTAATTCCACATGATAGCCAATTTTATTGGCTATCTTTCTTCTGATTATGGGTCTCCTTTTTTTTGGCTTTTTTTCTGTCTAGTTTTTTTTTTTTTTTAGTCCTATACTGGACATTATAGATGGTACACTATTGACTGTCTGAATTTTATAAATGCCTGTTCATTTTTGTTCTAGCAAGTAGTTAATTTACTTGCATAACATCTTGCTTATTTGAAGCATCTTGCTTATCTTACTAGAGTAGGTCCAAACTAGGCTTCACTCTAAGGCTAGATTGGACTTATTTCTAAGGCATATACTATCTGGGGTCTCTACTTAATACTTGGGGAGCTAAATAAAGTTTCTTCAGTCTGGGTGGTCTTAACTCAAATGTCTCTCAGCCCTGTATGTGCTCCTAAGTTGTTCAGTTCCCAACTCTTTAGCAGTCATTTCTTCCCTGGTGGTTTTTCTTTCACTGGTAGCTCTTCCTTGCCTGACCCTGAGAAGTGTCACGCTTTGTATTTTTCCAAAGACTTATGGATTTCTAGAGCTCTTTGTCTACATAGTTTTCTTCTCTCCAGTACCCAGGTCTACAAATGCAGTTGTCATGAACTCTACTTTCGGTTTCCTCGCTCAGTGTAAATACTGTGCGTCTGTGTCACAGTCCCCAAAGTGCCATTAGGCAAAAAGCCAGGGAGATCGTGAGCTTACCATTTTGTATCCTACCTCTCACAGATCACACTCCTACACAACCAGTTGTCCAAATTTGAAAAGTTGTTATTTTAGATATTATGGAGAGAAGGCTACCCCAATCACTTCTCTAAGATCAGAAGCTGAAGTCCAAAATGCACAAATTTTAACACACTATGATAGCCAAACAAATCAGGTGGTTAGCTGGAAATCTGGGCTCTGGAGCCTGCCATTACTATAGAATTGCAAAAGGGATGGAGGGAATTCTGATTCAGAGAGTAACAGCAGAGCAAATCGCTAAATTTTACTCCCTCCTGAATCAGATTATCAGTGAGATCAAAGATAGAAGCAGTTTAGGAGTCCAATTTGGTCAAATTACATCACCCCTTTTGACTGGAAACCCTTTGGTCTGGGATTGCTCAGAGGATCAATGTGGGGCAGACAAAAAATGTGGGCTAAGGGTCATTCTTT
>NW_006793533.1:105417-112368 GCF_000442215.2 Lipotes vexillifer | reverse complement strand
TCATTCTTCCCCTACAAGCTGGCAAAGCTGTATATGAAAGCTTTTTAGAGCACTTCCTGAATGTGATTCAAGCCATTTAGAAATTCAGACTTGTGAATTATTTATCTTAAGAGTTCCATTAGTTAAATAACATTAGGAACTTCTTGATATCATCAAGATGGTCCAACAAAATACAATCTGTAAATATGACACATATAATTGTATGACACAAAATTAAAAAGCTCTACTAGAAATAAAATAGGCAGTAGTAAAATGAATGTGGCAGAGGGAAAGCCATGAGTATAATTTATCTCTTGAATACTAAGCAAGGTAACTATTGATATTTTAAAAAAATCCATTTCAGGTTAGTGCATCCACTGACCTCTTTTATTTTTCCTTATTGTGAAATGTCCACCCAGAAGGAGCCAAAATAACTGAGCAAATAATGAAGATGACAGTGGGAATTAACCCAGTATGTTGTTAACATGTACTCAGAAATACCAAGGACACAGCAATTTTCATGCCAGCTACTCAGATTGATCTTAGTAAATTCTCATCCCCGGCACTGACACAGCTTCTGGCATTTTACCATGGGAATTTTCTTATTTTAAAGCACCATTGTTCATGGGATGAGTACAAGAGTACCTAATAATTCTGCACTGCTGAGTCCTAGGCTGTATCTGCATCAGAATTAGTAGCCAGAATGTAGGATAATGAACTCGAAACTTAATGATTATTCCCTTTAATAAGAGAACTTCAGACTCCACTCCAGGCTGCTCAACATTTTCCCCTTAGAATAGCTACCTGTTTTAAAAGGGATTTTTCCACTAGTATATGATCAATAATTGAACTTCATTGTAGTGTTGTGCAAAGATCTCTGAACTTTGGAGTCAGGAAGGCTTGATAACAATCCCAGCTTTAAAGAAAATTTTTCTATGCCTAGTCCTGGCAAACACTTAACACGTATGATGTTCAGGTGCTCAAAGGGGCCTTTTCTCACCACCATACCAGATATACCTCTCCTGCCCCAACCCCTCCCCTAGGTCACTCCATCACATTATCCTGGTTTATTTCCTTTATAACAGTGATCACTGTCTAAAAGTAACTGTCTTATTTATTTATTTCCACATTTACTTCCCTGAATTAGACTATTAGCCCTAAGAGGGCAGAGACCCTTCCTGTCTTATCTACCATTATAACCTCGACAGCTTCTAACAAATAGTAGATATCAGTAATTGTCAAATCAACTAATACATAATTTAAGCCACTTCTGCTTCAGATCCAGTAAATATTTTGTTCCATCTCAAACTCTTTAGTTTCATTTTCACAAGCTAATAAAACAGCCAAATGAAGTTACTAATACATAATATAGTACTAGATTTATTTTAAATATCCCAAAAGTGTGTAGTGTTATATCAAGAGATGCTTATTCAGATCCTAGAAATTCTCGGGATAAGATGGATGAAGAAGACATAGTCTCCACCTAGAGGACTGTAAATGTATAGTTTAATGGGGAGTGAGAAAGGGTGGAGAAGCAGGCTTGTAGAATGTGTATCCTAGTAATGTAGACCTGATAGATACTTTCAGGGCCAAGCATACTCAGCATTCGGTGGATACCCTCATTTTCTGCTCAATGATAATAAGATTTTTGAGGCCTATTGCCAAATATAAAGAAAAAGGAATTAAATTTCTTCCATATGGCACTGGACAAGAGGAGGAAATTAAGACTGTTACAAACACATTAAAATGTTTTTTCAATTCAACTGCTCCAGCAATTAAAATTCTACCAGTATCATGGGCTGGTCCAGGTAAGAGATGCACAAACAGAGGATGGAGTTACTTTTCAAAAGTATTTTTGAGGAGATTCAGTTTGTGAGTTTAATTGGATGACCTTTTAAATTCTTCTCAATGGTAAGATGCTGTTTTAATTTGTATATCATCAAATTCTATTCAAATCATCTAATAGTTAAAAAACACCTTCTATGCCAGTTTCTGGAAACAAAAAGATAAATATGCCATAGTCTAGTATTAAAACATAGTGCTTAACCTCTACCATGTTATCTTGTTCACACATGTAAGTCAGGTTCATGGCTCAGCTGCTTGGTGTAAACAGCTATTTACAGGATGATGGGTCACCGCAATCATCACGTACAAATCAGTTTGTTTCTTTGTTGTTCATTCCAATGCTAGCTCCAAGATACACAGTGGAACTGGCGTGTGGTTTTGGAGCCACAGTCCTACTGGTGGTGATTCTCATTGTTGTTTACCATGTTTACTGGCTAGAGATGGTCCTATTTTACCGGGCTCATTTTGGAACGGATGAAACCATTTTAGGTGAGTAATGAAAGTTTGTTGTAAATCTCCCTACTGTCATCTTTAGAAAACATGTTGGCTTGATAAAACCTAGATTAATTGGAAGATGTAATTAGACTACCTTTTGTTTCAGCCCTTGCTATTGAAAATCTTCCTAATGCATATTATTCTGCTTTCTTGGGTCAATATGTAATTTAGTTTAGATCAGCACTATTCAAATAGAAATACAATGCAAGCCACATATGTAATTTAATATTTTTCTAGTGGTCACATGCGGAAAAGTAAAAGAAAAAGTGAAAATAATTTTAATAATATATCTTATCTAATTTAATATATTCTAAATACTACCATTTTTAGCTTGTAATTAATATTAAGTTAATAGAGGTATTTTAGTCTTATTTTTGGTACTAAAAATCTTCAAAATTCAGTATGCATTGTATTTTACACATATAGCATATCTCAGTTCAGACCAACCGCATTTCAAGTGCTCAGTAGCTCCTTGTGGCTTGTGGCTACTGTACTGGACCCTGCATGTCCACACTCTTTGTAACCACAGGTGATCCGTGTACCAGAAGCATCACATGGGAGCTTACTAAAAGGAGAATCTAAAGCCTACTCTGAATCAGAAGCTATATTTCAACAGTATCCCGAAATGATTCATATATACACATTAAAGTTTAAGGAGCACTGTTCTAGTGCATATGTACCTGGTGACAAGAATGAAACATTTAACCTATAGACTCTTAGACCCATCCCATAAAGATTCTCATTGAGTGGGTTTGTGGAAGAGACACAGAACCTGTATTTTTAATGAGAGGTGATTTTTATAATTAGGCAGTTTTGAGGAAGATTGATTCATTGAATCTAAGTATATTTTTAATTGTAGATATTTTCAGGTGTACACAACTTAGACAGTTTCTCAAGGTTTTGCTCAATTTATAATTCGAACATATTAGTGAGTGACATACTAGGACAGGAACTAGAAATTTTCTGCATGCTATTATTGCCAGCACCTATGATTGAGTATTTGCTTCCTGATTCTGTTAATTCATAGTTGAATGAGCCAAACCTCACTCATTCTCCACTACAAAATCTGAACTCATTGAGATGAGAGGAGAAGACACATCAGATGAAATTTTCTGTTACACCTTAAAATAGTCATTTTGCCCGGAGACCTGTCACAGGTGGGAAATCACACTGAAATCTGTCAGCTAATTTATATAAGTAAAAAATGAAAATGTCTAATATTCAAAAGTTCGATTTCAGAAAAAAATGCAATACTATTGAGGAACATTCCTAATTTATAATGGATCTGTGTTTTCTGGTTTTTTTTTTTTTTATTTTTGCTAGATGGGAAGGAATATGATATTTATGTATCCTATGCAAGGAATGCTGAAGAAGAAGAATTTGTATTACTGACCCTCCGTGGAGTCTTGGAGAATGAATTTGGATACAAGCTGTGCATCTTTGACCGAGACAGTCTGCCTGGGGGAAGTAGGTATTTCAGATGAATACAGGTGATGCTACACTTAAAGGCAGAGAAGATCCTTAGCTTTGGGTCATGTACAAGAGTCATGGTACAGCTCTATGTTGGCATCTTTGGACATTTAAATGTCCAATGCTTTGATGTAATAGACAGACTCTAGGAATAAATCTACATGAAGATGTAGACTATAAGTACAGTTTATGGTATTAAAATATTTTCCCAGGTAAGCTTTAAAAACTTAGTGTCAAAAAAGTGTAGATGCACAGTGAATTAGAGCTCTAAGTGCCACAGCTTTAAACATTTTGTTTACTCACATTTAGATTTTTAGAAGGTTTAGCTAATTTGCATTAATCTGCCTCTGATTTTTTCATAAAGACTGAGTTTAAACAAAACACTTTTATAAAGACTGAGGTTTACTCAATTTTACTAAAAATGAGGTGCAGAAGAGAGTGCATGGATTCCTTCTTTATATTACTTACTGATAGTAAGTAGACTGTTTCCCTGTGGCATTTGCTAATGTCCTTTTCTTCACCCTTGTTTTCTGGCAAACCAGTGCTACTCAAATCCCCCCTTTCCTTGTGTCTGTTTCTTCCTTTCTATCAGATTACACATTTGAGATAAGCTTAACATTTTACAAAGGCCAGTATATTCTAATAGGTTTATAAAAAGTTAGAAATGCTGAATGATTTTAAATAAAAGTATACCTCTAATTTTCAGATCCAAACAGTAACACATAAAGTGATAGTACATTTGAGTCTGTTTTATAAATGCACAGTAACGCTCCTAAACCCATTGTTAAACTCCATACTGGTAAAAATGCATGTAATGTCTCTAATCTTTACAACAAACTAATTTATTTTCTCCCCCTAAAATCCTGTTTAATCACTTAACATGTTTTTTAAGGTTACATTGGTAATTAAGATAAAGAATAGACATTAATGTTTATTCTTATTTTGAATTAGCTGGATCACCTACTGTATCTCCCCATTCATCACCCAAAAGTCCATCACGCTTCTGTTCTACAGTGGATATCTCTTTCAGTATAATTTTGCCAGGAAATGGTGACTTGACTATATAGTTAAAGGATAAATTCCACTCATTTTAAGGCTTAAAATCCTAAATAATTTATTTATCTATTTATTCATTCATACAGCCATTCAACAGATATTTACTACTGTGTGAAAAGTTTTATAAAGATACATAGTAGAACAACAATGTAAGACCCTCCAGTAGGGACTGATAGTTCTTTGAAGAATTCAGGTTCTACATAATCACTCTTGCATCTTGCTTTTGATGGTTGATCCTTGTGATCTTTTGCATTCTCCCTGCTGTTCTCACTCAGTCGCCTTTGCCTCTGGGTCTCTCTCCCTGCTTACACACAGTCAGCCTCCAGGAATACTGCTTGGAGTAGGCAATTACTTATTCCTGGATTCTCCTCTAGGCTGCACATGCTACTTTAATTGCAAATCTTTCCCCACTGCCTCTGTACCTGTGAAGATTAAGGCGCAAAATGACTGCTTAGGGGAGTATTGTAAGCCATGAAATAGCTTTCCGTAACACTGGTGCTTTCCCTGGAGTTGGCTTCTATCTGAACCCCAGGTAAAGGATTATTCAGTCCTTGATAAGCAACCTCGAGGAGATAGATTATTCCCAAGAATTTAGTGATAGGAACTAATCAGAGCCCTTGACAACAGAATAAAATTACACTGCACTTCCATTTTCCCTGCTTTTTCTTCTTCTTTTTGGACATGAAGAAAGCATTTGCCTGTCAGCGAAGGCACACACATCAGCTGGCAGCTGCCGAAACACACGGCTTCACAGTAATGATAGGAGTTTAAAGAGAAAGATTCAGGGACCAATTTAGGCTCCAGAACAGAGCAGAATAGAAAGCTGAGCTGAGAATGTGTTACCAGCCAAAATGCCATTCAGTTGACTAGATTTTCTTAATTTCCTATTCCAATGACATAGTGATACTAGTCTGAGTCGGGGAGGTGTCTGGCAATAGAGAGTGAGTTTCAAAACCTGAAGAGTTCTACTCTTGCTGCCCTGTGTTAATGAAAAATGAACTTCTATGACGTTGACTCTATAATGTATATTTTTTGAATGCTCACTGGCACTAGAGAGTTAATACATGGGTGTCTTTGGGGAGAAAGGGCTCAGGAGCTGATTTTGCTGGGCCACGGCATGTAACACGGTTTGAAGAAATTGATTTCAGTACAACGCACTCATCCTTCGCGTCCCGAATAATGCTTTTGAAGACCAAGGTCATAGAAATACATTTTGGCTTTAGGCTTGTTTAGAACTCTTTTAGGATTGGAATATGTACATATAGATTCTGTTCCCCGGAGGAGAATGACATTTTGTGAACAGAGTGATTGGGACTAAGGACTAAGTGTTCTTCGTAAAAAGTTTCACCTCCCTTCTCAGTCTGTTACCCTAATTTCTTTTCACTTGCTCCTCAAGCCCTCTACCTTGGGGGAGTTCTTGGCCAACACTAATCCCCATGGTGTTTTCTTTCCCAGTTGTCACAGATGAGACCTTGAGCTTCATTCAGAAAAGCAGACGCCTCCTGGTTGTCCTAAGCCCCAACTACGTGCTCCAGGGAACCCAAGCCCTCCTGGAGCTCAAGGCTGGCCTAGAAAACATGGCCTCTCGGGGCAGCATCAACGTCATTTTAGTACAGTACAAAGCTGTGAAGGAAACGAAGGTGAAAGAGCTGAAGAGGGCTAAGACGGTGCTCACGGTCATTAAATGGAAAGGGGAGAAATCCAAATATCCACAGGGCAGATTTTGGAAGCAGCTGCAGGTGGCCATGCCAGTGAAGAAAATTTCCAGGTGGTCTAGAAGTGGCGAGCAGGGTCTCTCCTATTCATCCTTGAGAAATGTATGAAAGGGCCAATGAAAGGGGTAAAAAGATCCAAGGGTGCTCCAAGAAGGAAGAATTCCCCCTTCTTTATTCCCAGTTTATTGCTTCATGGACAGAAAAAAAATTCTATGGAAGCCTCCCCATAGAGATAAATTCAGGGTGACTGTAGGAAGAGCTGTTCTGCTTCCTCAGGCAATAGTAAGGCTTAGAATGCTAGTGCCACCTCCTGTCACCAGCGTCTGATGTCACTATGTTCTTTGCAAAGACCTGGTTGATACGAATTTCCCCTTCTGCATCCTGCATTCCT
>NW_006793533.1:77054-105407 GCF_000442215.2 Lipotes vexillifer | reverse complement strand
CCTGCATCCCTGCCCCTACTCATCTCTATCCTCTCTCTCTCTCTTTTGAAATAATCTTAACATTATGGGGCAGCCTTTGCTGTGGATTTAAAGACCCCTTAAAGATGAGTCATCTGTTAACAGGGTCATTATGAGTTTCCAAGTATACTTTTCTTTTTCTTTTATTTTTACTCATCCATTAAAAAGGTAATTAGGGCCTAAATTTATTTTAGCTAAGGATAAAAACTCTTTTGCTCATTCAGCTGTATCAGACACCCTCATAGCAAGACTGACACCACTTAGGATGATACAAAGCAGAGTAACTGAAAATGTTCCTTAGACAGCAATTGGTTTAAAAAG
Organism: Lipotes vexillifer; assembly: GCF_000442215.2. NCBI lineage: Eukaryota > Metazoa > Chordata > Mammalia > Artiodactyla > Lipotidae > Lipotes > Lipotes vexillifer. The sequence goes on along the minus strand of NW_006793533.1, from coordinate 105,068 downwards.
CTTGCCTGAATTGTCTCCTACTATGCAACCCATGTCCTCTATCTCAGGTAATTGATATCATATTTGTCAACTTGAAAAATGTATAGTAATTTTTATTAAATTCCTGATTATCTGTAGGTTGACCCATATTTATCATTCCATCTCCCTGCCTACTGCATCTTGTGTCAGTCATTGGGAGTTTGCAGGTGGTTCATCACTTGGTTCAGTCGGATAGGAATCTTCTTTTAATGGTGCTAATACCAAGTAAAATAACAGCAAAAAGCTTTTAGGGCATTTTCTGTCTTATGAGAAAAGCACAGAACAGGGTGTTTGTCAATTTGTCTTTTAATCTCAACCTTGCTAATGTGAATATTAGGAAAGTAATTTCTCATTTGTTTCTGTCTCCCCATTGTAAAGTGTGAAAGTTAGACTTAGTGACCTTGAGAGTGCTTTTAGCATGAATATTCTAAGAGCATTAACTGGACCCCAAGCATTTTTCATATTTTATTCACTGGTACAGTTAATACACTCACTCCAAACAAGTCAGTCTGAATAGTCACTGTTAATGAAACGTGTTTTAGTTTGTTTTCAGTAAAGTTTTACTGTTCTTAAGACTTGGAAAAGTGAAAACTAAGTCCAGAGTTTACAGAGTGGTGAATATCTATGTTACATATAGAGTTTTAAAAACATATGTATGTATATACACACAAGAATTATATATGTATATATATTGCATATATATACACATGAATTACATATATATACATATATACATACATGAATTGTATATATTATATATATAAATATATATATATATACACATACTCACACTATATATACACATACAGACATATGACTTTAAATAGTCATTGGCACAATATTATGAATTACTGGAACTCTTATCCAGTTTTTAAATTACCTTCTTTACTGTAATATTTTTGTGTCAGTGTTTTCTGTACATTAATATTTGTGAATTTACAGCTCACAGAGTGGTAGTTGTTGTTAGCTTTTGCTCTCCCTAAATTAGTATAAATAACTTACTACTGCCACAGTTGATCTGGGTGCGACGGAATCTCTTGTGCACAGAGCTTCCATGGTCACTGCTAAGCAGTAGTCAGCCCTCTGGCATTAACTGATCATCTACTATGTTCTGAGCACACACACTTAGAAGCTAAGCTATATTAATCTTAGTGCTCAACTACTGGAGAGATAAATCTCTATTTGGACTATTAAGTAATACAGGAAAAAAAAATAAAAATACCTATAAATAAGACTGGGTATCCTATGAAAAATGAGAATTCATAATTTAAGGAGATCCTTATCTTAGTAGTATGAATGTTGATAAGCAATTCTAAAACTACTACATTTGTGTCCTCCTGAGGTATTAAAGTCTATTTAATAAATCATTTTTCTTCAGAGGAGTTAATGATTATTTTAAATTAAAAAAAACCTTCATGAATCATTGACCATAAACCTATGGTATGGGGTCACTCTTGGATCTAACTTTTTTAGCCTTATTAATGCTTTACTTTATTAGAAACCACAAGTACTCCTCTTATTAACCCTTCACTCACAAGACCAGAGGAGAGCTGACTTCAGATAAGATTTGAATATCAATTCTAGGATGAATTTTAGGTAAATGAAGGACAGCCCCATTACCAAGGGGCTGTTCTCTTGCCAATGCTGCATTATTTTTGCACTTTTGGATTTTATATTTACCCCATATGCTGTTTGGTACTCCTAGAAACTTCTTGATGCTTCTTGTCCTATTTATACTCCTGTATTTGGTACTGAAATTTTCCAAATGCTAAAATCTAAAGCAACTCAAATCTAAATGATATGTCTCATATTAAGATAATTTTGTTTCAAGATTTTTTTGTTTTATGTCCCAGAAGATGCCCAATACAGATTATCTGAGTGAGATGGAGAAACATAATTTGGAGAACAAGAAGAAATCGCTCTCTAATGTTAAAAATAAAAGTATCTAATGTTAAAAAGAAAAACCTTAATGGTTTTAGATATATGATTTAAAGACCTTCTGCACCCGTTAACAAAAAACCATGATATATAGAGTGTCTAATTACACAATCATATAAAATTATTTAATATTTTTCTGTGTTGTAATTTAGATGATCCCCTAGGAGTCTAATAAACTAGGACTTCATTGTATTGGGGAACAAAAGCATTACTCCACTTGTTAATTACCTATTTTCTTTCCATAGGTTTTCATATATTAAGATTATCTTTTTTATTTTATTCATAAACTTTTGTATTTTCCATTTTCCAGTGATTTGTAAATTTGTTTATTTTAAAAATAAACCATTTATTTTAAGCTTTGAATTTTATTTTGTGCATGTGTTTTATGTCTTTATTTTCATGTTTGGGCATAAGAAATGAGAATACAAAGATTAGTGATACACTTAGAAAAAGAAATGTTATGACACATTAATTTTCTCTTTCTGAGAAAACCGGGAACTTCAACTCAAGAACATTTTTTTTTACATGTGAGTAAATGAGTTACTTAATTAGAGTGGGTTGATCTAGTATACCAGATATGTGTGTGTGTGTGTGTGTGTGTATGTATCTGTGTGTGTATGTGTGTGTGTGTGGATTGAGAGAGAGAGAATCGGAGAGAGCAAGAGAGGAGAGAGAGAGATGGGGAATAGAGACAGAGAATAACAGAGAGAGAGAGGAGAGAGTTTTAAAATAAAGACACAAGCCTATTCCTTTTTTGTTCAACTTGAAACTTGGGCAGCTTACAGTAATCTCTTACCTTTCATAGGTTTTAATACAACCCTAAGGCAGTTGCTTTGAAAGGAGATCAATTAACTAATGCCTTGCCATTAGTTAATAGGTGATAATTTGAATCAAATATGCATTTCTATCACAAATTTCAAACAAATCAGTGATAAATATTTGGAAAGGCATTTTCTTTTGAGTTAATATTAAGTGTGTAGTGACAGGGAAGATTTCTTGCTCTTTAAAAAAAAATCTTATTCATTTATTCCAAGATTATTTATTGGGTCTCTATAACTGAGCTGGTTAACTTAGTAAAAATTTTCCTACTGAAGAATTTCCCAGTTTCAAACCAGTCTCCAAAGAGTAGACTTAAGATCAATGGATGCAAGTTACAAGAAAACAATTTCTACTCATTTAAGAAGCAACTGTAAAGCAAATCTAAACAATAATGTATTTCACTGTCTTTGGAGATATTAGCCCCACCGCCATTACTAGAGATGTACAAGCAGAGATTTGATGGATCTTATTGAGATTTTGTAAAGGGTTTTTTTTTTGCATTGTATGAGTAATGATGTTCCTGAAGTTGCTTCCAACTTTGAAAATGACTTACTGGAACACAGTGGTGACTATTTTCAATATCATCAGTTTCAATATCAATAGTTTGGATATGATGGCTACCTGGCTATTACTGACCCTATTAAAACTTTTAAGATGTATTTTTCAGTCACTTACTGAAGTTACTAAGTCTCTGACACAAGTAAACTTGCAGTATAACAGAAGAGATATGTTCAGCAACTAGTCTGTCTATTTCTCTGTTTCTACTCAAGGGATATGAGGTATTTTTAGCATGGGCTAACAGATTAAGTATTCCAGTAGTATTTTTTAAACTGAATAGACAGAATTTTAAAAATTAAAATCCACATTTTAAGATGATTCTGTAAAGTTACCATTAGAATCAATCATTAGTCTATACATTATTTTTATGTGTTCTTTATGTATTATTTTTATTGTTATAAACAATATATAATATTGTTATTAACTATAATAATATTGTTATTCAATTTTGGATTATTATTATTGAATAATAATTTAATCAAGGTGATTAATTCAAAAGTGCACCATGCACTAGATATTTACCTATAGGTATCAATGAATTGTCTAACAATCCTACAATTTTTCTCTCATTATGTGCATTTTATAGATGGATGAACTCAAACTTTTAAAGATATTAAAATAAATGATCATACTATTAAGATAAAATATTAAGATAAATGGAGAAACCAATATTTGAATTCAGATTCATCTTCCAAATTAGGTGCCCCCATTTTTTTTTAATCTGTACTTCAAGTTTTAAGAGAGAGAGAAAGAGGTTTGCTACTCTTTCATACACCAGTAAACTAGACAAAGAACAAATTTACAGCCCTAGTTTTCTTTTGGTTTTCTTTCTACTTTCAAGTTAATACCAAGGAGATTACGACTTTTACACGCCGGAGTGTTCTGGAACAGTGAAGAGTTCTAGATCAGAAACTGTGACTTCAAAACCAATTTAGTACGACACCAGAAAACTGATATTATCCATCTACAGCCACACCTCAGTTGTTGTTTTTTTTTGAGCCAAACAGAATAAACGACCTAATTTAAGATGCCCTCTCCAAATAATACTCAGCATTAAAAAATAGTAATAATTAACATCCTCAAATATGAAGTTTGACAATATGGAAGATAATAAAATAGGCCATAGAGGAGGCAGTTTCCTTCAAAGTACTATGTGAATACCCCTAGGTATAGCCCAACCCTTATCTGAGAAGCATATCCTATATCCATTCCTCAATGTCTGGAATTCCACAATTCATATTTGTTTTGGGGGTATTTTTTTTTAGCATTACCCTCTCTCAAATGCAAATCCTCCATTTTCAGGGTGAGGTAACAAAATTAAAAACAAACAAAAAAAGCCATAGGCTTTAAAGACAATTTTCTTTAGAGGATCTAAGACAATGTTTTATTTTCAACAGTGGTACCATCATTGGACAGAGCAAATATTTTTCTACAGTGACTATTTTGAAGTGAAACACCCACACCCACACTCACTCACACTGCCCCCACACACAATTTGAGTGCACATGTTCGTTTTGTTGAAAAACTATCCATGTTATCTTAGGGTTATATCATATTTATCATGATACAGGAGAAAGAGTAGAGTTCCTACCCTTACATTCTCAGATTTATGAAAGGCAGCAACATAAGATTCTGAGTAGCACCAGAGAGGACAAAGGAGTTACCAAGACACACACACACACACACACACACATATGCGGGCTTTGAAGACAAGTGAAAATTTAGATTTATCTTTTAAGAGTGCAACAAAAATTGTCTAAAACTTCATGCTCTTGATAAAACCAGTCAAAAGTTCTTAAACATTGAGCATGTTTCATATGATTTTCCTTCAAATTCATGTTAAATTCATCAACTGGAAATAAATAATCTGGTAAAGAGCACAGTTCCTTCATTCCCTGTCAAATTCATGATCGAATTCACTGAAAACTTCCAGCTTGTCTTCTTCACAGGCTGAAAAGTTTCTCTGTCAGTGTTTTACCCCTGGCCTCAAAAGCATAGGCACTCAACCTCATGGTCTGTCCACAGTACCTGTTTTCAGAGTTGTCAATGGCTGCCATTTATAAATTTGGAATTCCTTTCCTTTAGAAAATCACATTGTTTAAGCTCCTAAATCTCACAGTGTGTTAAGCACTCCATTTATCTCAAGAACATTCCAGTGGGTTCTGTCCAAATTCACCTCAATAACTATTAGAATTGAATGCTTCATGCAAAGTCTCAACTTATTGCCTGATTTTTACCAGTCATTTTTGTCATCATTGTTGACCCTTTAATTGATTTCCAGGCCAATCCTTCACACATACACACAAGAAAGAAAGAAAGGGTATTTTGGTTGACAACACGGTCAATACTATGAACTGTCTGCTATATCCAAACATTTTAAGTAGCAAGAACTATAACTCTGTGGATCTTAGGAGGTAGTAATGCCCTATTGACCTTTGCTGATAAGACTGTGTCTGGAGCATTATGTTCAGTCCTGTTCAGGATACTATTTTTAGGAGACACATATATACTGAATATTATTAAGAGAAAAATTATAAAGTGGGGAAGAGACTTGATACTGCATCATATGGAGAATAACATAAAATTCATGAAGTCATTTAATCTAGAGAAGAGAAGAAAATACAATGAGATCACAAGAATTATGAAATATTTCAGATATTTTAAAATGTCAGATCCAAGACCACTGGACAAAAGTGGAAGGAATTTCAAAACAAGAAATTATTTACCAACGGAGCTGATATTAGCTGCTTTTAGAGGTGGTTAATTCCTCATCCTTAAAGGTAGCAGATACTTTGCAACCATTGATAACAGTAATGTAGATGAGATTCCTTACCTGGGTAGATTATTTAACACTTAGATCTTATATTCTCAAGTGTTCATTGCCTGTCCTTTGCAGGATTGTCAACAATGAACTGAAACCTATATAAGTTTTCACTAGGCATTGTCCTATCTTTCCATTTTCCTATAGATACAGTGGAAGCAGTTTTTGACTTCATTCAAAGGAGCCGGAGGATGATTGTTGTCCTGAGCCCAGATTATGTGACAGAAAAGAGCATCAGCATGCTGGAGTTCAAACTGGGTGTCATGTGTCAGAACTCCATTGCCACCAAGCTCATTGTGGTTGAGTATCGTCCCCTTGAGCATCCACACCCAAGCATCCTGCAGCTGAAAGAGTCTGTGCCTTTTGTGAGCTGGAAGGGAGAAAAGTCTAAACATTCTGGTTCTAAATTCTGGAAGGCCTTGCGATTGGCTCTTCCCCTGAGAAGTCTGAGTGCCAGCTCTGGCTGGAATGAGAGCTGCTCTTCCCAATCTGACATCAGTCTGGACCATGTTCAAAGGAGGAGAAGTCGTTTGAAAGAGCCCCCAGAACTCCAGAGCTCAGGGAGGGCTGCAGATGCCTCTCCAGCCCCAGACACGATGTCCAAGCACAGAGGGAAGCCCTCTGCAGCCTGTCGCTGCTGTGTCACCTACTGTGAAGGAGAGAGTCAGCTTAGGAGCAAAAGCCGGGCAGAGATTCATACCCAGCCCCAGTGGGAGACACACCTCTGTAAGCCTGTTCCCCAAGAGTCAGAAACTCAATGGATACAAAATGGCACCAGATTGGAACCCCCTGCTTCCCAGATCTCAGCCCTTGCTCTTCACCATTTCACGGATTTATCCAACAACAATGACTTTTATATCCTATAATTACTGTGTGGTGGGTGGTGGCTGCTATTTCTACCAGCCCATTTTGTTTCATGAACCTATGGGAATAATTGACATTTTTATCATCTAATGGACTATCAGATTGTGTCCCCTTTATTGATTGCTAAAAACTATTTATTTCTAGGAGACAAAAGATCCAAAGGACCCAAATCCAGACTTATTGCCTCTAATGGCCTCAGAAGAGCACACTCTTCTTGGGCCCTAGAAGGTCAGTATGTGCAAGTTGCCTAAAGCCTGATCCTCTCTCTTGCCCAGTGGTTTTCAATGGAGCAAAGAATTTTCTTGTGTTTCCTCTGAGTTTGTTGACCAACCTCATGTTATAAGTCAGTCAGGTGTACTTGGGCTATGACACTTACAGGGTATGTATATCTTGAGGGAGCATTATGGAAAGAAATTGGTTTTGTTGGAAGCTGTAGGACTAACCTCAACAGAAAACCTACAGCACATTTTCCCAGGAAGAACCAAATACTCCCATGCAGGGATACATGGTGTCCTCTGTCTCACTGTAAACTAGTGTTCTCTAAACTGCCTAAAGTTGTTAACATCAATAAAGTTATATTTTTATGTGATTTCATTTGTACTAACAAATTTTTACCTCTCTCTCTCCCTTTTACCTTTTATGGCTTTTAAATTCATAGCTGAAGAGAATTCCCTTTAAGGAAATTGTGATTTGGTTTGGGTACTAGGAAACCTGAGATGTCTCTTTAGTTTCTTTCTAATGTGTATTAGAAGTGATCTGAGAGAGACCAAAAGAGAGTAAGAAAATGTCTCAAAGGAAAAGGAGGTTTATACAAAAATATCATTATATTTTTAGAAATGACACCTGAAAAATTCAGTACCATTAAGGGTTTAGGGTAGACTTTGGTACACCAATCCCTTCTTCTCATTCAGAATTCTGAGAATAGTCAATTCAAGTGCCTACAAGGATCAAAAGCAAGAAAAAAGAGAAAAGGGGGCCAGATATAAGTATAATACAATGCTCTCCACCTAGTACCCATGTGTATAGGGACATAGGTATAGATAAGTATTTCTTTAAACATTTTAACACAATCATAAAAGGCACAGGGCATTTGATTTCCAAGTCAGGGAGATAATAGAGATGATTAAGCCTGGAGGTAATTGAAGAGTATATATTTCTTTAAAAGGGAGCATCCTCTACTCAGCACCATTTGATTGCTGTCACTGATTTAGCCCCAGTATTGGAAGATTGTCCAGTTTTTCAAAAGAATCTAAAAAATCCAGATTTTTATGTAATCTGTCAATTATGGAATGACCTTTACTTAAAAAAAACAGAAAAGAAAAGAAAAGAAAAAAGTAAAGAACCAACCAAAACACATGAACATACATTTACCCAGAGAGCCACTAGTTTGTAATTTCAAAACAAAGGTATTCACCCAAAAAACATATGTCAAATGAAGATCCAAATAACCCTGGTGATTCTGAGACTGGAGAACACAGACTGGCCCTAAGGAAATAATGGAAGACATTTATTTCCTCCCCAAATTGAAGACATCTGGACACTCAGAATAGGGCTGATCTGATCCAACACTCCATTAAGGAGAAATAGCTGAAAAATAGTGTGCCTTCCATCTACTCTGTAAAGGGCCTCTGCCTGGTGGGTTTACTGTAAAAAAATTAGAAGCCCAATCTGCTGCTCCTGACCAGGAGCAGAGTAAAAGGAGCCAAAGGTCATACCAGACATGAGCGCTCACCTTCAGTATATGAGCCCTGGCTGCTAGTGAGCTATGGCCCAATGGGTGTCATCCATTCTCAGTTACTAATAGTGAATGAGAGGTGGAGAAAGAAGCCAGAGTTTTCATCCCACTACTCCTCTTGGAGAGAAATACAGAATTCTATAATGAAAACAGAAACAATTAGATCCTTCTCCTGTGGAAATAAGATGAGGAAGTAGGGCCCTCCAGAGTAAATGGGACTCAACATGGAACTTGTAATTAGGAAATAACAGGCCTGAATATCTACCTGAATATCCAGCAGAAAATGATTGAGCACAACTCGTGTTCTACACTGCATTCCTTTTTGAAGGGATTAATCCATTCTTGATTTATGTTCAAGAATCTTCACTTGGAAGACAGAGAGTAGTTTCTCTCTAAATCTGTTAAATAGTGGGTAATGTAAGTTGCTCCAAATCTCAAGAAGGGATAGAATGCTGTTACCTATAATCAGTCTTATTCCTTATTAGCACAGTATCTCAAACCATAAAATATCTTTGGGGAAATGAAGACATTACTTTTATGATTTATAAATTATTTTCTAAGTGAAGAAAATACGTGAAAGGAAGAGTGGCAGAGGCATGGCAAATTACACCTGAGCTCTTATTATGAATGAATAGCTGGATAATCACGGTGTTCTCAAAAGCTAAATGTTGGTCAGTATCAATTTCCATTGACAATATAAGTACAGTGTAAGCCATATAAAGTCATAATTTTTGGCATTAGCTATACAAGGGTCAGAAAGATGATAGACCATACTTGTACTGTATGGAGAAAAGCGATGAGGTTATGTCATTATTCCCTGACCCAACATGCTACAATTGAATGCAGTATTCAGTACCATATATTTCAGTGGGTGAATAAGAAGAATGAAATTTCCTCTTGGGTCATGCATATTCATAACTGAATTAATATGATTGTAAGTTAAATGGACATCATTTACATAGGAAAATTGCCTATTTAGGAGTAAGTTTCAAGTCAAGTAGAGATGAATGTGAGTCCTGCTTCACTCTTGTCTGTTTGACTATGGGCTCTCTGGGCCTCCATCTCCTGCTAGCTAAAATGGAGATAATATTATTAACCTCATTGGACTTTGCGAGCATTAAATGATATAATGCATGTAAGTTCATAGCACAGTGTCTGGCATGCTGTAAGTGCTCAATATTTGTTGACAAATTTTATACACATAGTGAAATCACTCTTGTGGTTGCATAAATTTCCATTTGCATAATTATTTATGGCTTACAAATCAATTTTATTGCATCATTTTTTTTTAGCACAAAAGCAGTTCAGAGCAGTTCAGATGAAGTGACTTTTCTAATGACACTCAGCCAATTAGTGATAGGGTTGGGCCTCTAATCTAAGCTTCCGACACCTGATCCAGTGTCAACTGTAGAACTACTCTTGTAAGATTCAATTGGAAGTACGTCTATTACAAAGCCACCTAACTGGAACTATTTAATTTGAACAATTATATATTCAAATCAAAAAGGCAGTTAATGTAAACCCACACACAGTTAATTAAATGTCATATCAACTGTCTGATGTGTCATCTGGCCTTGTCATCTTATGATTTTATATAATTTCATTTAAAAATTTTATAACATCTAAGCATTTAAAAAGTAGAATCTTTTTCTTTCTTCTAGACCCTATGATCATATTATAATTTCCCCCCAATAAATAATTTGTATTTTTATTAATGCAAAATAAAAATATGTTCACCATTTATCTTAAAAATTAAATATAATCTTTCAGGAGCTATGATTTACACTGTGGGTTCCAATTACTTACTCTTATAGCTAGTAAAAACTCTAGTAATAATATATTCACTTACAGTGTGAAGATTTGAGGTGGTCGGTAAAACTAATGTTCCTGAACTAATGTTCATGAAAAAGTCATGAATAATAAATTGAACTAATCATTAAAATGTGTGCAGAAGGACAAACAATCCCTATGGCACTGGTTTCAAACTTTTTGTGTCTAAAAATTGTTTGGGGGGCATCTTACAAGTGAGGATCTCAGGTGAAGCTCCTAATCCAGAGGGACTGATTTATTAGGTAGTGGACATTGTCCAGGAGTCTGCATTTTAACATTGTACACTTGATAATTCAGATAAGGTATTCCATGGGTCAAACAAACAACTACCTATGAGAATTCTTTCAAGCTAGTCTTACATTTTTATACTATTCAAGCTATAAGAAGAGAGAGCCTCTATTAGAGTCCAGACTAAGGCTTCTCAAAGCGTATTCTTGATGCACCCACATCAGAACGAGTTTGGTTTCGCATTAAAATGCATATTTCTTGACCCCATGCAATATTAACTAAATGAAGGTCTACAAATCTGCCCCACTCAAGAGAGTGGGGCAGATTTGCGCTTGGAATAAACTTCCCAGGTGATTCTGATGTACAAAATGTTTAAGAACCATTAATTTTTATCTTTCTTTAACTACTTTTTTACCCTTGTAGGCTCTGATTTTCTCCAGCTAAGGAGGACTACGAATCATCCTTTTAACAAGGTGTTTACAGGAAGTACATGAAAATGTAGGACAAGTTTAACCCTTGGAGTTGCCTCAGCATGAGCAGATATTTGAATAGATGAGCAGTTAATAGAATATATTTTTAACATTTGAAACATCAAACACTGACATTTGGAATCTGATGGGATTGCTGTAGTTTATCTTATACATTAATCAGAATCTCATAAGTATGCTGTGCTAACAAATAACTCCAACATTTCAGTGGCTTCATACAACAAGACTTATTTCTTGTATATGCTACATGTCCAGTATAGGGGCTTACTTTTTTGTAGCATTCCCATCTGAAATGTGTAGCTTCCTGCTATTCTATACTTCAGACCAATTATGACATTTAGTACTCTTACTCTTGGCCAGAACTAGCTACAAGTACTGATCTGGTCATAGAGAAGGCTGGAAAATGTAGTTTCCCTGTGTGCCTTGGAGAGGAGAATGAAATAGAACTGGGAGAACACATAGCATTGTCTGTGTCTAAGAATGAGATATTGAGATTGCCTAAAGAGTCAAGGGACATTCAAATTGAGATATCTCACATATTTTGATAATGAAGGAAAGAAGGACTTTGCTACCAACACCCCACCTCGGGTTACCAAAGTGTCAAATCAGACAGTTGTGAACAAAAGCAGTGTACAGAAAAGTGTAGACCTTGTATTTAAATGTTCCCCAATGAAAATTGTTGAAGGAATGCATAATACCTATAGCTTCTGGTTAAGAGGAAGCATTCTTAAAAATTGGAAAGTTTCTGTATTTGGTTAATTTCCATTCAGTGGCTTTAGTTAGCTCTCTAAGAATGTGATGCTCAAACTATCTTCCAATGAGCCATTTCATTTTTGGATATTCAGGGAGCCTCAGAAGAATTGAAGACATTTACAACACAGCAGAGTATGTAACATGGTCATTAGAAAGCATCACTTACCCATTTATCTGAAGAGCTAAATAGGGAATTCAAACTGAAAATGTTAAAGCTTAGATGAAGAAAGAGACAAATGCTAGAGTGGGCATTATGAAGTCTGCTGCTGTCTGTGTATCTGCTGTATGGTTTGGATTCTCTGTATTAAAATCTGAATTATTGTATGACTCCTTTAATACTGTGAAATAACATTTGATCATGAGGAAAAGCTCTCTTTGGGGTGGTGAAGATCTGTGCTCAAGGAGCTTTTCTTTTTATTGAAGTATAGTTGATTTCTAATGCTGTGTTAATTTTTGCTGTATAACAAAGTGATTCAGTTATACATATACCTATATATATTGTTTTTAATATTATTTGGTTATAAGTTATAATGTTGAACAAAGAAGAGGTTTTATGTTCTAGTGTAGTGAGGAGATTGTTGACATACTCCAAATTCTTCAGAGAATAATTTACGAAGTTTTCATTTTGGACAATTCAAAACAAAAATATTTAAAAGGGAAGAATTCTCTTTGAAATGAGCTCATGGAAAGAAAGCAGGAAGATTCAAAATAAACTCTGAATTCAGATCATGAGCTATTTTTATCCTGCTCCAGGTGATGCGACCATTAATATTCTATTGCCATATTGAAAAAAACTTAACATACAATCTGATATGCATTTATTTATTTTTCACTTAAGACACAAAGTCATACATAACATTACTTTTCCATTGGCAAAAACTGTGTCATATGCTTGCAATTAATTTGTAATTGAGTACCATGTTTTGAAACACACCTTGGACAGTGGTTCTTAACCAGAATTAGACATCATCTTTTTAAAAACTGAGGTTACTCCAGACTGCTAAATCTACCAAAATGATTTATATGCATAATCTTGTAAAGGATAAGTGCCACAAGTTATCCTTATAATATCTGCAAATGTTTCAGTGAAAAAATCAATAGTGATATATTACAAATTTGGCGTAAAGAGGTTAAAAAATCCTAATATTCTAGATAATATCTTTTCCTTAAAGTGCAAAACTTAAAACTGATTCCCAAATACTGAAATTTGAGTCTTTTATTTTCATATCTTATTATGAAATTACATAAAATATGAGAAAAACCAAATACAGATGATAAAATTATAGAAATCACCAATGAAATTACTTAACTGAATAGCCAAAGAAAGCCAGAACACATGTAATCAGTCATCTAGAATAGGAGAGTGCTTAAAGTATAACACCTGGCTATAGGCAAAACAATTAGATGACTTTTAAGAAGTACCAGGAGAAAAAAAGGGAGAATAAATGAACCCTCTCAGTTATTCAGAAACCTCAGTAATAAAAAAGAGAAGGGTTATATGTAAAAATTCCCAAATATCAGACTTGAAAGCTAAAATGTGGAGTGGATGTCAGGTATGAGGAAATAAAGTTGAATGATCACTTCTATTATAAGGCCTCTTGATACAGTGCAAAAAATATTAGATTGGAGTCAGAAGACCTGAATTGGAGTAACAATTCTTCTATAAACGATGTGACTTTCAACCAGTTACTTTTGCTCTCAAATACTCAATTTCCTCATATATAAAATGGGAATAAAATATAATATCTACCTCATTGTATTGTTGTAAAAGGTAAAATTATATAATAAATGTGAACCTGTAAAACGTGTAAACTACATGATTGGTAGTGGGACGCTGATGATTATGATGATGATGATGATATTATAAAAGAAAGCTAGGGAAAAAGAAGAGGTCCAAAAAAAGCTCCTTAACCTGCTGAATCCTAGGGTACTTCCCACAGTACATGGTCTAACCGTAATCATTCATACCTAAAAATTAGGGAATAGATAATACAATTTCATATGACTCTAAACACTGAAGACTGCAAAAAAAAAATTGTAGTCTCTGAAAAAATAAGAAGTTGAAAAATAACGGTATTTGTTTTGCATTGCCATACAACAAATTACCCCATAGCAGCTTAAAACAACAAATATTGATGGCATCACATTTCCTGTGGGTCAGGAATTTGGGAGAGGCTTAGCTGGGTGGTTCTTGCTCATAGTTACACATGAAGTTACTGTCAGAGTGTTGGCCAGGGCTGCAGCCACCTGAAGGCTTGACCGGGGATAGAGGATCCACTTGCAAGTGTAGGCACATGGGTGTTGGTAGGAAGCCTCAGTCCCTTGCCATATGGACCTCCCTGTAGGATCATAGGGTTCCTTGAGTATCGTCATGGCGCATCAGCTGGTTTACCCCAGAGGAAGAGATGAGAGCGAGAGAGAAAGCCTCAGTGTCATCTATGACCCAGTCTCCAAAGTGTTATATCATTACTTCTGCAATCGTCTATTGGTTAGAAATGAGTCCCTAAGTCTAGCCCAAACTCAAGAAGAGGGGAATTCAGCTCTTGAAGGGAGGACTATCAAAGAATCTGTGAACATATTTTAAAACCAGTACTGTAACATAGAAAGCCCTTTATTTTTCAGTTAAATTGAAGTCCAGAAAAGGAAAGTGACTGGTTCTTAGCCTTCCTAACTTCATCCCTAACCTGGTAAGCTAACTAGCTGTAGTGATGCCACAACTCAAATGAGAGCTAACTGTCTTGTTCTGGCTAGGGCATTTCTTCTGTCTGGTGAGAGATTATAGAATGGGGAAGAATTATATCATCTGCAGTCCTGGTGTCTCTGTCTCTGCCTCTCTTTCTGTCTCTCTTTCTGTCTCTCTCTTCTTTCTCTCTTTCTTTTCCTCCCCTCCCCTCTTTCTGTTCTACTCGACAAAGAGACAGGCAGGCTCTGAAAACTGCAGATGGTTGAGATAAATGGAGCTGGTTAGCCATATTCTTGGTCCAGGGTTGAGTCCTGAAATAGAACTTTTATTCTGGGCTTGCCTCTAAAGAGATTGGAAGTGACTGTTTATTCCAAAAAGCAGCCGCTGCAGGAGGAAGGATGAGCAGGTAATTGCTCTCTTTGAAGTAACCCAGGTTCTTGCCTTAGCTCTGAAATGAAATGATTATATATTAATAATCAAGTCATTTCTCCCCTGTATCTCAGATTTCTAAGACCCCCTACCCCAAATGGATGGAGTTGGACTAGACACTCTGTAGGATGTTATAATTTTATGTTTCTTTGGTTTACTTAATAATGCATAAATAACCCCCTCCTTTCTCATACACATACACACCAGCATCCAAGGTCTAGTGATAGTTGGAAGAATATTTAAGAGACGCAAGTCTTCTTCTCAGTAAGACTTAATAATAATAAATAGTAAAGAGTACTTCTGTCTGTTTAGACCTAGTTCCTGTAACAAGCATTTGTCACATGTAAAGCTAAACAGCTTACTTCTGTTCTCTGTTATCTGTTTTCTGTCACTGCTTGGTGCCAGTAGCTTTGAGAAGATACATTAAGTTTACATGGAGCCTCTTCACAGGTCAACTCTGTTGTCTCCAAGTTCTCCAAACCAATTTTAATCTCAAGTTCTAAGGTCACTACTTTGTAAATTAGATTGAAAAAAATGTTACCTTCTGACTTCTTAACAGCTTTATGCCCTTATCTTTTACCCAAACAAAATCCAAGTGACCTTTCTTTTGTGATATATGTCCATATATTTCACCATGCCAAAAAATAAATGGAAACTGCTTTTGAAATTATATAATGTATAAACAGCAACATCTATGGAGTTAGGAGATCTGAGTTCTAATTCAAACTATAATTCTTTTACTGTGAGACGCTGCGCAAATCACTAACTGTGCCATAGTTTCCCCATCAATACCATTCAAGGATCACTATGTGCCTTTCTATCTCTGATATTCTAGGAATTGATATAATAATAATGAAGCAAGACTTTCCTGTGTGTTTCAAGGTACAATCTATGATTCCTTCCGAGTAATCCAAAGTTAGATGTCTAAGGAATTGATTCTTCATAAGTATATAAAATGCTAGTTGAGTTGCCCAAAGTGAATAAAGATGTCAGAGTTCTCTCCTCCCCATTCATCCTGAGTCATTTGTTCATCAACTCTTGTTCATCTATTTCCCAAAAGTCTTTCAAAATTTTTCTCTTCTCCCCAGGAATTCTAAGAATATGAGCTGCATACAGGCTAGCGCTCTATTTTCTGAACATGGCATGCACTTTTATGCTCTATATGCCTTTGCTAATGTTACTTCTGCTTGGAATGCCCACTCTTTTCCTCCTTCATGTTAGAGCTCTGCCAATGCCTCAAGTTCAGTTCAAATGTTTTCAGACCTATGAAATTTCCCTGGTAGAGTTGGATACTCCTTCCTCTGTAGTTGTATTGTTCGTAAGACTTCTGTTATTGAATTAAGCATTTCTATATTTCTCTTTCACCTACCCTCCTGTAAGTGTCTCTGGACAGATACTATATACTGAATCTTTAATTTAAGCACTTAGCAAGAAGACGAGAACATAACATTTTCCCACTGATATTTTGTTAAATAAATAAATTAATTATGACCAATATCATTGGAAACAAAGTAATAGAGCCTTGCCTCTTTCCTTCTTCCATCTCCACTCCATTATAGATGCAGTGTTCTATAAAAGGTACCATTTTAGGAATTTGTTCATCACTGTGTAAAATGAATTTCAATATTGGAATCCTGGGACTCCCAACACCACATCCAACACTGCTAAATTTTACCCTTGGCATTGCTTGGGGACACATGATCCATGATCAACTAGGGGTAGAAAGACTCCCAGCTGTACCATGCCTGTCCTGGTTGTCACCCACAAATAAGGGACTCCCATCCCTGCTCCACACTATTTGCAATTACAGCTGATGCTGGAATCAGCGTCATGCTCACTGGCAGATGTTCTATTTGTGATCTTGTTATTAAATAGGCTCAAAATGACAGGACATTAAGCTGTGATAAACACCTTCTACCTACAGTGTACCATAGAGTATTTCTCATTAATGTATTTAAGAAGAAGAAAATTAAACCTGTTTATTATTTTAAAATTCAGATGATATGGGAAAAATGAATAAAGTACTGTGTTGATTCACGGTTAATTGGTAATTAAGAGATCGGTTCTTCCAAACACCCTGCATAATATATTGGTTTACTCTAGGAGTCAAGAAACCCTTACAGGACGATACATCTTACAGCCCTCCTTTCCATGTTCATCACAACTACTGTGGTTCAGGACTCATCACCTCTTGTAATAGTTTTTCTAGTTTCTCTCAATGACTCTACTCTCCCTTCTCTAAACTCTTGTGTATACCACCACCAAATTAGTCTTTCTAGGATACATCTTGGACCATGACACTTCACTTCAAGCCCCAAAGAGTCTGCACCTCTTTTCCCACAAAATAAAACTTGTTTTGGTTTGCTTTACCCTGCACTTGGGATACTCTGTTCTCTAGCTTGAGCCTGTCTTCAACAACTTACTTCTTTCCTGCTTCTGCAGTCAACACTCCAATCCACTGAAAGACAATGTTTCTTGAGTACTTTTCCATCAATGTGACTTTGTTCCCATTGTTACTTCCTGGGAAAACTCTTCTACTCATCAGCCACGTCCACTCTCAAAGTGCAGCTCAAATATCATTTTTCTGATACTATTAGCTGAAAATATTTTCTTTCCTATTAAATCTCTCATTGCATTTTTCCTGTTTTTTCATTCATTCACTCATTCAACAATATTAACTGAGCATTTACTCTGTGCCCAGCACTTTTGTAAAAACTCAAAACACATCAGTGAACAAAACAGATCAAATTTCTTTCCCTCCTTAGGCTTACATTCTAGTGGAAACAGGGGAAAAGTAAAGTAAGTAAGATACAGAGTATGTTATATAGTGATAAGTTCTAAGGATTTAGATAAAGAAGAGACACGGGATAAGGAGTATTGGGAGGGGACTTTCCATTTTAAATAGTGTTCATAGAAAGCCACAAGGAGAAGGTGGCTTTTTTTTTTTTTTTTTTTTGCGGTACGTGGGCCTCTCACTGTTGTGGCCTCTCCCGTTGCGGAGCACAGGCTCCGGATGCGCAGGCTCAGCGGCCAAGGCTCACGGGCCCAGCCGCTCCGCGGCATGTGGGATCCTTCCGGACTGGGGCACGAACCTGTGTTCCCCGTATCGGCAGGCGGACTCTCAACCACTGCGCCACCAGGGAAGCTCCAGAAGGTGGCTTCTGAGTGAAGACATAAATGAGGTCGTAGAGGAGTGAAGAGACTTAATAGCAAATGTAAAATACGTAAGATATAAAAAAAAAAAAAAGCAAGGAGCACTGTGGCTCCTACGGTTGGTTTATGGAGCACAAGGAACATGTGGAAGAATAGGGAATGAAATCAGAGGCACTGGAGTAAAGTAGCAATAACGTGTGTCCTTGTAGACCATTGTAAAGTCCTTTCAGTTTACTCCAAGTGGAACAACAAAGGTAATCATAGCCTCAGCAGGAATCAGATGGCATATCTAAAGTGAGATATTTAAGGAGAGTTTAATTAATTTTTCATTTACAAATGTGGGCAAAAGGTTAAATAAACTTAATATGAGATAGCACGGTATCCAGTACTAGTAATAGTGGGCAACGTTATTACCCTAGGCCTAAACTGGCAAGGAGAAAGAGACACCAGGGGTGTCTGTACGGAATGGGCTGCTACACAGCAGTTGTGGCTTTCAGGGAAACAGCTAACACTTGTTGACCATATAGTAGCAGGAGGAGATACCTAGACCTCAATATCCTTCTGCCCACCAGTTTCTGGTTAGTTCCTCTCATTGTTGACTCCAACCAGAATCTAGAAATCAAGAAATCTGGTAGATGAGATCTAACAAGTTCAGCCCCTTTGAACATAAAACAGTATCTAGGAAACACACAAAGATACTTAGATCTGGGATGTCTTGGAGGGTTCTGAATAGAAGAGGGACATGATATACCTTATATCTTATCAGGACATTCTGTCTGTTTTGTGAAGAATAAACTATAGGAGAACAAGACTGGACGTGAGAGGCTACTGCAAAACACTAAATGAGAGAAAATGAGGGTTTGGATCAGCATGTTTAGCGAGGGAGCAATGAGAAGTGGTTGCAAACTATGCATTTTGAAAGTTAAGCTTACAGGATTTTCTGACATATTAGAAGAAGGATATTAAAATATGAATGGAGCTTAAGTTTAAATTCATAGTTTTGGCCTGAACAATTGGAAAAATAGAGTGGAAGTTTTGATAGAGGGGGAAGATCAGAGATTCAGTTTGTTTGTTTGTTTTTTTAAGTTCAAATGCTTTAGACTTCAAGGATGTATTCATACTGAAATACAAATATTATTTCGATATGAACATATTAGAAAAAGGTGGATGTACTGGAAAAAAGAAAAGGTCCAAAGGATCCGTGAGCCATCCCAGTGATGGAAGTTCAAAATGATGAGAAGGAACCAATAGGAATTCTGTAAAGAAAAAACAAACAAACAAACAAATAAAACCATGGAGAATGTAGAGCCCTGGAAGTCAAGGGAAGATAGTACTTTACTTCACAGTGAAGGAAGTGATCAGTAAATGAAACGCTGGGACTGGATCAAGTGAGATGAGGATGAGAATTGACTATCGAATTTAGCAACATAGAGAATATTGGTAAGTTTGACAAGAAGAGTTTTGCAGAGTGGTGGGAGCAAAATCCTGCTCTGAATAAGTTCAAAAAAGAGGGAAAAGAGAATCCACCTTTTTCTAATATGTTCATATTGAAATAATTTTGTATTTCAACATGTAAATACATGTTTAATACTAAACAGCCTGTTTAGTCCTTTCTCTTGAATGGCAAGTTCCCGGTGCTAAGCTGACTCATAAGCATCATCACTTTGAAGTCTTAAACATTTTGAACTTAAAAAACAAAACATCTTCCCCCCCTATCAAAACTGCCACTCTATTTTTTCCTTTTACTTTTATAGAAAGTAAAATAATTCTTAAAGGAATTTTACTTCAAGAACAGAGAAGTATATTTTTTTGAGGTGGGAACAGACAAGTGAATATTTTTGAGGTGTAAGTGGCATCAAGAAGTGCTTTGTTATTGTTTCCCCCATGCTGATGAAAATAATAACGATAAATAAAGCTTCACCTCAGAGTGGTATTCCTGATTTTGATGTGAGAACATTCAGCACACTTGTGTGTTTTTCATCACCCATATTTAGTTGCACATGGACAGGTAGATAAGTAGAAAGGGAAAAATTAAAGATGCAGAATGGAGAGAAGAAAATTGTTGGAAGAATAAACGTGTATAAATTGAATGTAGCACACAAATAGAAAGGTTTCCTTAAATAGCACAAAGTTCAGAGTAACAGGAGGTTGGTGGTAGGTAAGTAGATACAGTGCTGGGAATTTGAGGACTGTCTTTTCTGGCTCTCTTCTATTGCTTTCTAAATGAAAAACTAATCAATATAATCAGTCTAGAGTAAGAATGAGAGAAGGGGTATTTGAGACAAATGGGCCAGATGTGAAATAGTCATCAAGGAGGGAAAGAAAGTGAATAGTCCTGGGCAATGTACTATTATTTCGGGGGAAATTAAGAGTCTACTGGAGGCTGGTGGTCATGAAACTGATATGAGATCAGTCATCATGGTTGTGTGTTTTTTTTTCTACCCATTTGCCTATATCCATGCAGGTGGTAAGTGGGTGGAGAGGTGGCTTTGACTAGAATGGGAATGGATAATGCCAGCAAAGATATGATTATGTTGACTGACTGTGGAATTTAAGTCACATAAGAATTAAAGTGAGAACACAAGAAAATTTAGGAATAGTGAAAAGTGGTAAGATAAATAGATTAGAGGTCTTGGTAAGGTCAGACAATTGTTGGAATACGAGTATGTAGGCCAAGTGAGCTAGAAAGATAAGAAAAGAATTAAGGCAGTACTTTTCAAAGAGTGACAGAGATCCAGCTGTTAAAATCACAAGATGAGTGAGAGAGATGAGGAACTGGGATATGATTGCATTCAGGAGGCTATCTGGGTGGTATACATGAAATTCAAAGCTGGAGGATTTTATAGAGGAGGGACGACAGTGATCTAAAAGAAGCAACACAGGGCTTCCCTGGTGGCGCAGTGCTTGAGAGTCCGCCTGCCGATGCAGGAGACGCGGGTTCGTGCCCCGTTTCGGGAAGATCCCACATGCCGCGGAGCGGCTGGGCCCGTGAGCCATGGCCACTGAGCCTGCGCGTCCGGAGCCTGTGCTCCGCAAATGGGAGAGGCCACAACAGTGAGAGGCCCGCATAACGCAAGAAAAAAAAAATAAAAAAAAAAAATAAAAGAAGCAACACAGAGCAAGGAGGACACATGTTACTGCCGGGCCAGTTGTATGAGTATGGGAAGAAAATAGCCACTACCTGAGAAGGCTAGAGAAGAAACAATGTCTTCGGGGCAAACCAGCTTCTGTTAGAGTAAGAAGAGAAGGGAATATACATAGAAGAGATAAAGGACATTGGAAATTCTATTACTGACCATGACTTCCAGAGGCCCTGGTGAAAGTGGCTTGAAGAAGGGAAGGGAATGAGGTCAAAAATGGGGAAGAACAGAACCATGTGTGGATTGTAATGCAGAAGATGAATGTATTCTCAGAGCCTCGGATTTATGTGTCACCTATGATGAAATTGGTCTGATGGATCCCAGCAAAGAAATGGATAGGAGATTGGATCAGGTAGTTTGTTTGGGAGTTGAGGAGGAGAATATAAAAAGACCTATGAGGAGGGGAGTTCAACAACCTTGAGATGACCAGAGAGTCTTCTGTGGCCATAACTGATGCAAGCAGAACCGGAACATAGAGGGGTTGGTCCCAATACTCTCTAGGAACAAAAAGGTGGTGACACTGTGTGTGCTGGGTTTAGAAGGACTCAGGGTTCTTTCCAGGAGCACAAACAATTCTGGGGTTCTCTCCTGACCCATATTTTTTTTTTTTTCTGTGCGCGGGCCGCTCACTGCTGTGGCCTCTCCCGTTTGCGGAGCGCAGGCTCCGGACGCGCAGGCCCAGCGGCCATGGCTCACGGGCCCAGCCGCTCCGCGGCATGTGGGATCTTCCCAGACCGGGGCACGAACCCGTGTCCCCTGCATCGGCAGGCGGACTCTCAACCACTGCGCCACCAGGGAAGCCCCTCTCCTGACCCATATTAATGGAAGTGTGAGGGATAAGGGTTAGGCTCTTTTCTTCCTGTCCCGTGTATAATGATTTGTTTACATGTTAAATAGGCCCTAATAAGAGTTTCTTGAAAGCATGATTATTGTCGTTTGCATAGTTTCTCCATGCTCCCTAAGGTCTCAGCCATGGTAGGTGCTTTATAAGCCATTGTCCAGCAATGATCAAGCCATCCTTTGTTACTACTGAACGTTTTCTGTATTTCAACCTAACTTTGCTGTTGTTTTTTTAAAAATTTTTATTGGAGTATAGTTGATTTACAATGTTGTGTTACTTTCTGCTGTACAGCAAAGTGAATCAGTATACATATACATATATCCACTCTATTTTAGATTCTTTTCCCATATGGGCCATGACACAGTATTGAGTAGAGTTCCCTGTGGCATACAGTAGATCCTTATTAGTTATCTATTTTCTAAACAGTAGTGTTTGTATGTCAAACCCAATCTCCCAATTTATCCCTCCCCCTATCCCCCCTGGTAACCATAAGATTATTTTCTACATGTGTGACTCTAATTCTGTTTTGTAAATAAGATCATTCATACCATTATTTAAGATTCCACATATAAGCGATATCATATGATATTTGTCTTTCTCTGTCTGACTTCACTCAGTATGACATCACTAGGTCCACCCATGTTGCTGCAAATGGCATTATTTCATTCTTTTTTTATGGCTGAGCTATATTCCATTGTACATATCAACCTAAATTTGTACAGTACAATTTTTAAATTTTTTGTCCTTAGAATGCCTAGCGTCTCAAGTGCCCTGTCCCGGCCAAAAGTGAAACTACACGGAGGTGGCTACTATGAGATTTAGCCATAACAGCAACCTACTCTCGTTTCTCCAAACTATCACACTCTTTAACCATCCCTATGTCTTCCTGTCTCCTTTGCCTCAAATGCCCATTACTCTATCTCCTACAGCTACTTGTTCACCTTATGGAACTTTTGTTCATTCATTATTTCAGGCTCAACACATATATCACCTTCTTGGCAAATGCACGATGACGGACTTCTTTTCTTTTTTACATCTTGGTATCCATTCCCCCATTTCACAGTAATAAAATTCTCATTTTTTAAGGGTATCCAACTCTTTCCTTCTTTCAATCCTTGTTTTACAGCTAGGATTAGATTCAGAAGAGGGTATGTGATTTAAGCACACTCAATCAGGAGTATTTCCCTGACTTCTATAATTAGATTATAAAAGCCACATGACCCAAATCCATCCAAAGAAATTAAAATGAGATTACTATTAAAGTTTTCAGAAAGAAATATAATATCTTGATGGGATTACTGAGAGAATAGGAGCTGCTATGACCTTCCTTGCTTTGTGGGAAGAGACCACCTGAATAAAACCAACAGAGGAGCCAAGAGATGAAGAGAGAATGACTCCTAAAGTACTATGAGTCCCTGGATCCAGCAATATCTAAAGTATTTTCTATCCCTGGACTTTTCAATCATGTAAAGTAATAAATTTCCTTTTTTGCGCCTTAAGACATTTGGAGTGGGTGTCTTCCATTTATAAATAAAAGAACCATGACTAATACAACTACTTTATATGATGGAGAGTCAGAAGTCCTGTGTCCAGTAATCAAAGCCCAAGCTCCCGTGAATTATCTAGGACCCAGAACAGAAACAGTGAGTCTCTTAGGCAGTGGGAAGAAAAGACCTCATGTAAGACTGTTTTCCTCAGCTCTAAACCTTTACTTATGATTCCCACAGGATGAATAATAGCAGTCAGGCCATTAATGCAGAGATAATTAGCAACAGATATTTAATTAAGGGGAAATTCTTCTTCCTTGTGAAAGCCACCCAAAGTCTACAATTAAAGGTTCATTCAATTATGACAGTGCTCACATTCAACACAAGTCACATAGTCTGAAGACAAAACCTGCCCTTGAGGGAAACAAAGAAAAGTTTAAAACCAAAATATTTCAAAGGAGTCTGCTTTCTATTACATTTTATCAACCTGCTTACCCTTAAGAAGAGTTTTCAACATATTTTATTCAGGAGTTTCAAATTTTTATTCAGAGCTATAAATAAATTAGCTAATCAATTATTGTTAATTCGCAACAACCCAGAACAGAACAGAGTAAGGTTACACATAAAGGGTACAGAGAGAACTTCTCCAAATACATTGCAAAATTTCTTTCCAATTTTAAAGAGCAGATCAAAGACATATAGTGTAAGTTATTTTTGTGAAACACATTATCTTTTGAAAAGTTAAAAGAGAGAAAGTAAAAGCAACATTTTCCTCTGGAGTATAACAGAATCATAGTCAACAGCATGTCCATAACACACTACAGTGTTCTGTTACACACATCCTCATTTGGAAAATCCTAGGCTGTATATCTGCATTCAAAATTATTCAGCGAATTACATTAATTGCATGAAACGGTCCATAGTGACTGGCCATAAAGCTCAGTTAACCACAGATAGTGACCATCTCTTGAAGCACATTTGTGATGGCTTACATTGATAAAACTGTACTAAATAAAGCCACAGCTGTACACTTTATAAATAGTTATGCTTATGGACAGTGTTTTCCTTTAGAAGAGTAAAATGTCTTCTTCCAACTATGTAGACGTTTTCAATCTCTCTGACTAAAATTTGCTGTACAGGATTGTATTGAGAAGCAGCAGGATACTTGCTGGAGAGAGAAGGAGACGAAGGACAGTGGGGACTACCTACCGTCACTGACAGACATCATGCCATTCCTACGACAATCAGAGGCTGGTATAATTATCCCCGTTTCAAAAGTTATATAACCAAAATTCAGAAAAACTAACTTGCTCAAGATCCAACAACTATCAAATGGCAGAACTTGTATTTGAAAACCAAAGAAATCTAGTTCCAAAGACTACGTTTTCTTCACAAATCAGGCTGTCTCCTAACATTTCAATCAGCACAATTCTTAAATGGTTGTTTACATTTTTGGCACAAATGATGTATTATGATAATGAAATACGATCAAGAATGGCTTAATGATTAATCAGCTTTATTATTTTATCATTACAGATCACAGATTATAATAAGACTACATAGATGGTCTCGTGAATCCAAATGTAACTTTCTGTTATGTTGTGACAATAGCAACAGCAATAAATCACATTTATATAGCATTTTACAGTTTCAAAATATTTCCACATACTCTGCCTCCTTGTGATTCTGTTCTTGTAACAACCTGTGAAGTAGGCAGAACCAATTTTATTCTTACTATTTTAAAGTTGAGGAAATTGAGGAACAGAGAAGTTTTTGCTGAAATCAAATGACTGCAGAGCCTATATGAAAACATAGACCATTCATTCATTGATGTACTCACTCTTTCAAAAAATAATTTAGCATTTCTATTATGTGACACTATTATTTCTTAAGCAATATCCAATCTACTACTCATTTCATAAGTTAGAACTTTACATTACAGACTATACAAAATATGTTAATAATAGTGCCTACCAGGCCTAATATCTTTCCAAGTCCCAACCTATCACCTCTACTAAAAGAAGCTGACTAGGATTGTTCTTTGAGTCAGCTCAGTAACATAGACTGGCCCAAAAGCAGCAAATCCATAAACTGGCTGCTAACATATGATGTGGTCTAGCATAAAATATCTGTTCACAGGGGCAATGGCTATTAAATAGGTAGAAACTCAAAAAGAAGCAGACTGAGGGAACAGAAGAGTCAGACTTCTGGTCTAAAGGACAGACTTAATAGAGCAGAAGTTCTTGCTCTTACTTTGAACACGTACTAATGCTGGCTAATGTATTTTGAATAAATTAAAAACAGTTAGATAGCCTATAAAGCAATAAAGGGAAATATCCAGATGCCAGAAATAAAAAAAATAATCCCAGAGCCATAACTATGAGCAAGAGTTGCAACATGTTGCCTCTGTGAAAATAAGGTTATATGCTTTAGTGACTTGAATTTTTAATGCTACATGCAAAAATTGGTCAAGACTTTAATCCCCACATACAGTTAGGACTGAATCTGAGCTCTTAGTATAAACCAGAAGCCAAATAAGTGCTGCTCTGTATATGTGTAACGTCTTAAAATCTCTGAAATCTCTTCTCACTGAGCAATGGCTTCTAAAGTCATAGGCATGAACCAAGTGACCTGTAAGAGACTGTGATCTTAGTCCTACACCTGTGTGCAACCCAAATTTATATCACCTGAGCTATTTGGAAGAACCTCAAGTAGGAAACCTGATTAAAAAAAGTTGGAACCAGCCTACCCATAGGACCTAAGCAGAGGCAACCAGAAAACTGTCCTATAGAGGAACTTCCAGTACTCAGAATTTGCACAAGATTGCCTAGGAAACTGACCACTGATAATGTTCTTATCAGCAAAAATTGAGGCTAGCTGACTTTTGGAATAATATTATCAAAGTGCTGAGGGAAAATAAAACTATCACCCTAAAATTATATACCCAGCTAAACTATAATTCAAATCTGGGGATGAAATAAAAACACTACCAAAAAAAATGCTAAGTGAAAGCATTGTCCATGGAATTTATGAATAAGAAATATACTTAAGCAGGAAAAAAATAAACCCAGAAGGAAGCAGTAATATGCAATAAGCAAATATGAGCAAAATTTAAATAAATAAACGCAAGTATTAAATGTAAATTTTAAAATAACATTTTTTTGCATGTGTAAAAAAATGAGGTGGAATTAAAATACTAAATAGTAATGTTGAAGATTGGAGAGAAGTAATTAAAATGGTTAACATACAGGAAATATATATGGATTATGAATATATATTTATATATATGTAAGTAAAAATAAAGAAAATGGTATACTCTAAATTCATATTAGTGGCTGCCTCTGGAGAGGAGGAAGAAAAATGGGCCTGAGACTGCTTGAAAATGTGTTCAACCTTATAGTGTTTTGTTTCTTTAAGGAAAAAAAGAGACTTGAAACAAATATGACAATGTTATCAGTTGTCAAGTCTGAGTGGTGAGTACATACATGAGTATTTTCAACCATGTTAGTGCTTTAATTTTCTTAGTGTCTCCGTTTTAAATTCATATTAATGACTAAAGTGAAGGTCATGAACTCCTGCTTCTGCTAGATGTCAGTAAATAACTCCAACCTAGAGTTTCCAAAAAACTGAGCAACAAATAGTCCAGGTTCATCTGAGCACTTTCATCATTTACTGACACATAGGTCCTTAAAATAAACTCACTTGACTTAAAGTAGCTAAAGAGAGTGTCTATTTCTTTTAATTTGAAAAACTTAACTTTATGCATACCCATATAGGTCCAAGATACACTAACAGATTTGAAAAAAGATCAACGTTGTCACAAATATATAAATTTTATTGGATTAGATTTCATCAGATTTGATTCAATTTATTTCAACATTCACTCAGATAAGCACTAAACCAGACATGATGAATATGAAGACATGTAAAGCATGAAAATTATTTTCAAGAAGCATATCCATTGGTTGAGTTGATAAATGAAGAAACAAACAAAAAAAAGAATTAAATACAGAGTAACGGATACAAGGAAGGATAGAAGGAGAGATGCAGGTGCCTGAAGAAAGAGTTTTTCCTGACTGGACATGGTGAGGGAGGTTTACTCCTAGGCAAGGATATCAGAGTGGTCATTTAAAGAATAAACTGGGGTTTAATAAAGTATCTGTTTGACTCAAGATACATCTGAGGGCTTCCCTGGTGGCGCAGTGGATGAGAGTCCGCCTGCCGATGCA
>NW_006793533.1:60531-76989 GCF_000442215.2 Lipotes vexillifer | reverse complement strand
CCCAAAAAAAAAAAAAAAAAAAAAAATAGATACATCTGAGACTGGCTTATCTACAATTAAAATATTCCAAAGGAAAAATCTAAAATATCATCTTTGAAGATCATAAAATTGACATTCTTCCCAGTGGATTTACATGACCCTGAGGGTCCTAGAAAAATCTTGAATGCTTCCTCAATATTAGCTTTGTTGCAGTAGGTGATTCAGACACTCCTAGATTCCTCAGAATCTGCTAATGGGAACTAAGTTTCTAATTTATTTGCAGGATTATTTTTATCTTATTTATTTAATTTAGCAATTATATGTTTATTTTTCACTGTTTTGAGTAGGATGCTTTGGACTACAAATATTAATTTACCTAAAACTGGAAGTTTAGAGGTAAGACAGGACCCAGGGAGGTAAGACAAATGGTTGAACAGTATAAGCAAGTGGATAGATGCATAGATTCTTACTATACCTTCACTCTGCTACCCTAAGTCTTTGCTCTTCTGCCTGAGACAAGAGTTCTACATCACTGGCATGTAGCTACAGAATTTCCAGCATTTGCTTCCAGTCACATTAACATCCAGAAAAAGTGAAGTGTTCTGTCTCTTTCTTATTAGATGAATATGTATTTGGGATTATAGTCTTCCTGATGGATGTTTTACACTGTAAAATGTCCCTCTTTATCTCCAATAATACTTTATATTTTAAAGTCTACTTTGTCTGATATTAATATAGCCACACCAGCTTTCTTATGTTTAAGGCTGCATGATGTATCTTTTTTTACCCTATTATTTCCAACCGTCTGTGCTCTACATTTAAAGTGTGTTTCTTGTGAACAGCCTACAGTTTGGTCTTTTTTAAATTCAGTTTTTTAATCTTCGCCTTTTAATTGATGTGGTTAGTTCATTTTCATTTCATGTAATTATAGATATGATTTACGTTTTCCATTTAGCCTGTTTATTCTTTGTTCCTCTAGTCTTTCTTTCCTATCTTTTTTGGGGGGTGGGTGTGGGGAGTGAATCATTATTTTCACAGTTCTTTTTCAACCTCTGGATTGTTTTTTTAGCTATATTACTTTGTGTTATTTGTTTTAGCTAGTGCTGTAGAGATTACAATAAATATCTTTAAGTATTTACAGTTTATCTTCAAATAATATAGGATATTACTTTATGAAATCTTAATATAATTACATTTTGCCTTTTCCCACCCTTTATACTCCAATTGTTATACATTTTACTTCCACATACAGTATACATCATTATATATTGTTATTATTTTAAGTAGTTAATAGTACAGTTGACCCTTGAACAACACAGTTTGAAATGTATATATATATTTATATACAGGTCTGCTTAGAGGCAGATTTTCTTCAATAAATATTATAATACTACATGATCCCCAGCTTGCTGAATCCACAGATGTGGAACATCGTATATAGGGAGGAGGGCAGACTATGGGATTTGAGCATCCTGGATTTGGGAAACTGAGGCGGGTCCGGGAACCAATCCCCCACTGGTGATGAGGGACAACTGTATTTTAAATTTAAAACTACATATGAAAATAAGACACTTTTTGAAAAGTATTTTTATATTTACCCACATATGTATCTATTCTGATGTTCTTTATTTCTTTCTGCTCATCCAGAGGTCCATCTGGTATCTTTTTTTTTCAGTCTGAATAAATTCAGTTAGCATTTTGAAAAGTTTTTAATAGTGTAGGTCAGCTGGAAACAAATTCTCTGATTTTTGTTTCTCTGAAAAAGTATCTTGAGGGATATTTTTACTGAAGATGGAATTCAAGATAGTTTTGTTTTGTCATCTTTAACACCATAAAGACTTCTGGTGAGAAGTCAACAG
Organism: Lipotes vexillifer; assembly: GCF_000442215.2. Taxonomy (NCBI): domain Eukaryota; kingdom Metazoa; phylum Chordata; class Mammalia; order Artiodactyla; family Lipotidae; genus Lipotes; species Lipotes vexillifer. Next base: position 75,151 of record NW_006793533.1, on the reverse strand, counting down.
TCATTTGTATTGCTGTTATTCTCTATGAAACATGTATTGTATGTATAAAAATTTATTTTAAAATATTGTATTAAAAACAAATTTATTTTGATATAATTTGCATAAATTAAAATGTACACATATGTATGTATTAATAACATTTAACATATGTGGGTATATATATATATATATATATCCATATAATCACCATCCTAATCAAGATATAGAATATTTCCATCATTCCAGAAAGTTCCCTCATGCCCCTTTTCAGTCAATTCTCATTTCCTTCTCTGCCTCCTCTGCCAGAGGTAACCTTTTTTTTTTTGTGGCACGCGGGCCTCTCACTGTTGTGGCCTCTCCCGTTGCAGAGCACAGGCTCCAGATGCACAGGCCCAGCGGCCATGGCTCACGGGCCCAGCCGCTCTGCGGCATGTGGGATCTTCCCGGACTGGGGCATGAACCCGTGTCCCCTGCATTGGCAGGCGGACTCTCAACCACTGCACCACCAGGGAAGCCCAAGGTAACTTTTTTTAAAATTATTATTATAAGACAAGTTTTCCCTTCTCTAAAAGTTCATATAAATAATCATAAAGTATATGATTTTGTATCTATGTTCTTTCACTCAGTATAATATCTGTGAGATTTATCCATACTGTGGCATAATCCGTGGTTTGTTCCTTTTTAGTTATTGAATAATATTCTATTGTGATAATAAGTATACCATAATTTAAAAAAAATTCATGTACTCTTCATGAACTTTTGAATTGTTTCCAGTTTGGAGTGTTTAAGAGTAAATCTTCTATGAATATTCTGTACAAGCCTCTCTGAGAAAATATGTCCTCATTTCTATTGTATAAATACCTAAGAGTGTAATTACTTGGTTATAGGGTAGGTGTATGTTTGGAATTATATAAGAAACGGCTAAACCTTTTCCAAAAGTGATTGTGGTATTTTGTATCTCCACAAGCAATGTATGAAAGTTCTTATTGCTTCACATACAATATTCGATGTTGTCAGGCTTGTTAATTTTAGCCATTCAAGCAGGTGGGCAGTGGTATTACATTATGAATTTAATTTGTGTTTCCTTGATGGGTAATGATAATAAAAACTCTTTTGTATGCTTATTGGCTTTGGCGTTTGCATATGTCTGTTCAAGATTTTTGCCTCCCTTGTCCCACTGTATTCTGTTAAATCTTTTTATTATTGAGTTATAGGAGTTCTTGATGTAGTCTGGATACAAATTCTTCATCATATATATATATATATGCATATATACATTTATATACAACATATACATACATACACATGCATATAGATTTCCTGCCAGTATGAGTATTGCCTATTAATTTTTAATGTAATCTTCTTATAAGCAGAAATTTTAATTTAAATGAAGTCTAATTTATATTTTTTTCTTTTATGCCTACAAATTTCTGTGTTTTACCTACGAAAATTTGCCTGTCTCCAGGTCAGAAAATTATTATCCTGTCTTATTATAGAAGCATGTATTTTTAGCTTGCTTTTAGGTTTAGTTTTATTGTTCATTTGAAACAATGTTTGCATATCACTTTAGGCAGAGGTTGAGGTTCATTTCTCTTTGAATATCTAGTAGTTCCAACATCATTTGTTGTAAAGATTACTGTCTCTCAATTGAATTATTTTGGTGGTTTTTAAAATTGAATTTCTTTTCTTTTTTTAAAATTAATTAATTAATTAATTTTATTTTTGTCTGTGTTGGGTCTTCATTGCTGCTCTCAGGCTTTCTCTAGTTGTGGCAAGCTGGGGCTACTCTTCGTTGAGGTGCATGGGCTTCTTATTGCGGTGGCTTCTTTTTTTTGTTGGGCACGAGCTCTAGGCGTGCGGGTTTCAGTAGTTGCAGCATGCGGGCTCAGTAGTTGTGGCTTGCAGGCTTTAGAGTGCAGGCTCAGTAGTTGTGACTCATGGGCTTAGTTCCATGGCATGTGAGATCTTCCCGGACCAGGGCTCCAACCCAAGTCCCCTGCACTGGCAGGCAGATTCTTAACCACTGCACCATCAAGGAAATCTTAATTGAATTTCAATTGTATAATTGTGGATCTATTTCTATGCTTAGCATTCTGTTCCACTGACCTATTTGTCTATTTTTGTGTTAATGCAACACTGTCTTAATTACTGTAGGTTCGTAATAAATCTTGATATCAGGTTGTGTAAATTCTTCAATTTTTTTTTTAAAGAGTTAGATTTGCTATTCTAGACCCTTTATATTTTCATATAAATTTTAGAATCACCTAGTCAATGTCAATTTAAAAAGTCTGTTGCTATGATAACTGAGACTGTATGTATATGAGAATTAACATCTGAACAAAATCCTGTCTTCCCATCCATGTTTGTAGTATATCTTTTATTTAGGTATTTTAAAATCTGCTCAGTTTTGCATCTTTTATGTTAAATTTATTGCTAATTATTTTTGTTATTTTTATAAGGAACTGCTTTTTAAAACTATGTATTTACCAATTTTTTTTTACTATTATATAGAAATATAGTTGTTTATGGTAAGTTGATTTTGTATCTGTCAACATTGTTAAACTTGTTTATCTATATTAATAGTTGCTTTGTACAATCTTTGTCATTCACCTTTTTATATAGCAACCACGCTATCTATGAATACAGTTTTACTTCTTCCTTTCCCATCTTTCTGCCTTTTATTTATTTTTCTTGTCTTATTACACTGGCTAGGACCTTCAGTACAATAATGAATCAAATTGGTGAGGGTAGACATCTTTGCTTTGTTTTTGATCTTGGAGGGGAGAGGATTATCTTTTGATATTTTGCCAATAAATATGATGTGTTTGATAGATGGCGATATACACACAAATCATAATGTATGATTCTTCCTCTGTATTGTTGGGCTTAATTTGACAATATTAAGAATTTTTGCTTTTATGTTAACGGGAGGATATTTGTCTGTAATATCTTATTTCAATGCATATCTTTATCAGGTTTTGTTATCAGGATGTTGCTTGCTTCATAAAGTGATTTGGAAATGGTCTCCCATTTTCTTTTATTACTTGAAAGAGTTTATGTAATCCTGATGTTATTTCTTCCATAAATATTTATTAAAATAAACCCTTAGAAACCATATGGCTTAAATTTTCTTTGTGTAAATGCTTTTGGTAATGAATTCAACATATCCAATAAATTTTATGCTTTGCAGATTTTCTATTTTATTTTGTTCCACTTCTGGTGAATTAGGTTCACCAGGGAATTTGTCCATTTAATCTAAGTTATTAAATTTGTTGGTATAAAGTTATTTATAATATTCCATTTTTAGTTTATAGTGTCTTAGTATTGGTGTTGATGTCTCTTTTTTATTTCTGATGTTGGCAATTTGTGTGCTCTCTGTTTTATTGCTTATTTCTTTTAGGAGTTTTATTATTCTTTGAAAACAACCAAATATTCCTATGTTAATTGCTTGTAGTGCTTTTTTCCTACATGATTATTGCTGTTCTCATCTTTATTACTTCTTTTTACATTCTCTAGATTTATTTATTTTTACTATCTTCAAAAGATGAAAGCTTAAGCCATTGATATGTTACCTTTATTTTTTTCTAATATAAGCATTTAAAATTAAAAATGACCCTATATAATAATTTTAGAGCTTCTCACAAATTATAATGTGCTGTATTTAATTATAAGTCAGTTCAAAACATTTTATAATTTCCCATATGATTTATTCTTTGATGTTTGGGTCATTTAGAAGTGAGTTGTCAAGTTTTCCAACACTTGGAGATTTTCTAGATAACTTGTTATTGCTTTCTAATATTGTAGTCAAAGAACATGCTCTAAAATATTTCAGTTTTTAATTATATTGAGTACACTGTTTTATGATCCACGATGTGGTGTTTATTCTGTACTCATTGGGTGAATTGTTCCATAAATGTCAATTGAGCCAATATAGTTGATAATGTTGTTTTAAAACTTCTATGTATTTACTGATTTTTTTGTTTAAGTTTTCTATCAATTACTGAAAAGGTGTTCTTAAACTCTCCAGCAATGGTTACAGATTTCTCCACATTTCCTTAGTTCTGTCAGGTTTTTAATCACTGTATTTTGAAGCTCTATTATTAGATGCTTAGTCATTCAGGATTATTATATCTTCCTGATAAATTGACCTTTTTATAATGAGGAAATGTCCCTCTTTATCTGTGGAAATACTTCCTTTTTTTTTTTTGAAAATTGATTTTGTCTGATATTAAAACAGCCATTCCAGGGTTTTAATGATTACTATTTGAATGTTATATATTCTTTGCTATCCTTTTACTTTTAACTAAATGTTCCTTTATATTTAAATATATCTCTTAAAGACAACTAGTAGCTTGGTCTTGCCTTTATATCTTGTCTGACTTTTAAATGGAGTGGTCTATCCATTTACCTTTAATGTAATTATTTTTGTGGTTGGACTTAGATCTAACAATTTTCTATTTGTTTTTTATCTATGTCATCTTTTCTTTCATGTTTCATTTCTTTTGAGTTAGATAAATTTTATCATCCTATTTTAATCCTCCTTTTTATTGATTTGGAGGGGGTTTTTGCATTTTTTTTAGTGGTTACTCTGAGAAATACAATACGTATTTCTAAATTATCACCATGTACTTAGAGCTAATATCATATACTTTAAATGCATGATAATAACTTTGAAATGGTATAGTTCTATTACCATTTTCCATTCTTCGAGCTATTTGTCTTACTTAATACAACTACCTACTGTATAAACCCCAGGGTAGTGTTATAATATTTTGCTTTATGCAGTCATGTCTTTTTAAAGAAATTATATAGGAAAAATATAGTCTTTTATATTTATTCACATATTTACCATTTATATGCTCTCCATTCCTTGTTTTAAATCTACTTTTCAATTTCATGTCTGTTATCCATAGCCAGAAAAAAAACAATCCCTCTACATTTATTGTAGTGTGTGTTTAATAGAAGCAGATTCTCTTAGTCTTGTTTATCGAAAACTTGTTTTTTTACTTTTTTTTTGTAGTACGCGGGCCTCTCACTGTTGTGGCCTTTCCCACTGTGGAGCACAGGCTCCAGATGCACAGGCTCAGCGGCCATGGCTCACGGGCCCAGCCGCTCCGTGGCATGTGGGATCCTCCCGGACTGGGACACGAACCCATGTCCCCTGCATTGGCAGGTGGACTCTCAACCACTGTGCCACGAGGGAAGCCCTTACTTTATTTTTGAAGTATATTTTTCTATATAAAACTTTTTGGATGTAAAATTTTGTTAATAGATTTTTTAGAGATGCTATTTCCATCATTTTCCACTGGTCTATGTTTCTGACAAGAATCAATAAGAGAGAAGGTTGAAGCCACTGAATATAACATGAAGCTCCCATAAGGAATATGCTATGAATTTCAAAACACATTTTCAGTTTTAATTCTTATAGCCAGAGTCTTGCTCCTCCTTTGGGCACCTGGAACAGTGCAGTGGCACTTTGGGGAAAACTGACTAGTTAGAACACTAACAAGCTGTGTTAATAGTAGGTCAGGTCTAGAAGGAATGCTCCCAAGGGGTTTTAAATATTGTAATTGTAGACTACCCTTATATCTAAGTAAATATTTCCTCACTGTAAATGAATATTAAACCTTGATGAACTAAAAAATACCACACACACAAAGTCCTCAACATGTGATGTGTATTGTAATGAAAATACTTTTTTCTTTACACAGTCTCACACCAGTATTGTGAAGCCATAATTATTTTAGTGGTATTAGCCAATGAGTGGCAATATTTATGTTGTTCTGCTGTATGTAGTGGGTTGTTTTTCTCTGCTGACATTTGGGGTTGTGTCTTTATCTTCAGTACACAGCTGTTTGACTATGAGGTATCAATGATGTTTTCCTTGTCATCTATCATTACTGAGGTTTGTGGATGTCTTTTGAGTTTTTTTTTTTTTTTATCTTGGACTTATAAGTTATATTTTTTAGTAAATTTATGAAAATTTCAGCCATGATCATTTTAAAATAGTTTTGTATCCAATTCTCCTTTACCTCTTTTTAGGAGATTTCAATTACTTTTATGTTAGAATTGTTGATATTTTTATACAGATAGCTGAGATTCTGTTCCTTCTTTTCTATCATTTTTTCTCATGCTTCTTCAGACTTGGAATTTCCTATTGATCTATCTTCAAGCTCACTTACACATTATTTTGCCACCTCTAATTTGCTGTTAAGTTCATATAGCAACTATTTCATTTCAGATGTTGTAAATGTTAGGTGTAGAATTTCCATTTGGTTCTTTCTTTTAAGTTTCCATACCTCTGTCAATATTCATCATCTCTCCATTGTTTATAATTGTATTTTCCTTTAAGTATTTGAACATATTTATAATATGATACTTGCTCTAAAGTTCCCATCTGTTAGTCTCAACTTTTGGATCATCTTAGAGTTTATTTACATTGATATTTTAAAATATATTAATTATATTTTCTTATTTTTAAATGTGTTTCATCATTTTTATATTATGTTAGACATTTTCCTAATATATCATGGAGACACTGAATGTTCTTACCTTTCAATGAAACGTGATGAATTTTGTTCTAGCAGTTAACTAACTTGACTGGGGTCAAAGTTCAAACTCTTTTTCCCTGTGTTTGACAGTAGGTGAAATCTATGCGTAGTTCTTTCATCCTTTCATCTATTGCTTTCTTTCTTTTTTTGGGCGGTGGGAAATTTTTTTTTTTTATTCAAACAGAAGGTCACAAAAATTATAATCATCCTCATCATATTGCTTTCTTTGAGCTATCTGGATTATATCCTGCATATATGTAGTTCAGAGTTCAGTCAAGGACTTGGGTGGTGTAATTTTTAGATTTTTGTAATTCTTCTGCTCTGGATCTCTCTATCTCAGGATTTCCCACTTAATTTTCAGCCACTACAGTAGCCTCAAACTCTGTTCTTTTCTCTTCAAATAGTATCTTTGTGCCTGATTTCTAACCACACTATGGTGAGCAAACTGGGGCATTCCCTCAGGCAGAAAGCTGCATTAATGCAAAGTTCACCCAGCATATTTTCCTTCTTTTAAGGATAGATTCACCTCCATTTTGTCTATGTTTTGTGACTCTTCAGTGTTTCCTATTGTTTCTTCTTAATTTTGTGCAATGTTTATAATTGTTAACTATGTGAGAATTGGATTAATATAATCTATTTTATCATTACTGAAAGCAGATTTCCCTTCATCCTTATTTTGATTTGTTATGATATAATATGATTATAATTGTCTCAAGTACTCATAAGAGGAAGTGCATAGTCCTATATAAAATTAAGTATCACTAATGTAGGAACTCATTTCTGAGTTCCACTTCTCTAACTGTGAAACAATTAACTTCAGTTATGAATTATGATAAGTCACCTTGTCGAAGATGGGTAGGAATGGAGTTGACCTGCATTTCCAACATGAGGAAGAGCATGTTTGAAAGCTTTGGTGGGAGAGGTTTTTGTGTTCTCAAGGACACATGAAAAAAGGTCAGTGGGCAAGACTGGAAAGAGTTAAGAAAAGCAAAATAAGAAACTTAGGCTGGAGATATTAACAGTGGCCAGATTATGTGGAACCTTACAGGCTGTGTGAAATATTTTGGTCTTAAGCTTGAGAGTAATGGAGAACTATTGAATAATTTTTGAACAAGAAGAGGACATGATGAGATTAGTATTTTGTAAAGATCATTCTGGCCACAGGAAAAAGAGTAGGTGTTGAAAGGGACAAGAATAAAGAAGAAAGACCAGTCAGAAGGCTATTTTAGTAATGGTACAAATGAGAATTAATGGTAGCTAGACTAGCTCATGCTCATGTTGAAACAAAGTGCACAAAGTTAAGAGACTGTTAGGTGGCAAAAATTTAGAATTTGATAGATAGGGGTGTAGAAGAGATTAAATTGTTTCTTCAGGTGGGCAGGAATCTGTGTCTGTTTTATTTAATGATATTATTCTAAACATATAAAATAATGTCTGGCACACAATAAATCAAATTAATGAATGAAAAGATAAATCTTATTTAGGAGGGACAATTGAATGAGTGATGTTACCTTTCGTCAAGATAAGGAACACTGTTAAACTGATAAAGCAGGGTTTGGGGCTTCTGGGTTTTCTTTGAGTCATTGTAGTTTTGCTTTTATTTGGTTGGAGGAGTCATCAGTTCAGTGTTATGCATGTTGAGCTTGGAGTAGCTTTGACATATTCAAGTAGAAATGTCAAGGTGGCAGCTACTTCTAAGATTCTAGAATACAGACAAAATCTCTGGGTTAAGGTAATGTGAATCATTTTACTTGGTGGTAGCTGAATCCATGGATAAAATGGATTCACTTAAAAAGAAATTTTAGAGTTGGAAAATAAGAAAGAGTACTTCAAACTAAGTCATTAATTAATCTACCTTTTACATGTTGAACAAAGAAAGAAAGAATCAGGAAGATTAAGAAGAAAGCAGAACAGAAGCAGGAAAACAAATGACAGAATGTGGTATTCCAAAGGCCAAAGAAAGATATTTCTTCAGGAAGGATTGCTGCTTAAAGACAAGTAGGTTAAAGACTGAAAAACGTCTACTGAGTTTAGTTGTATGAACTTACTGTCAATATAACTAACACCTATGTGCACCTCTTTCTCCAATTCTTCTGTACCTCAGAGTATTTTATTTTCCAAAAAGGAAATGTGGTTAAAAATAAAATAAACATGTATAATAAATTTTTGAAAACTTTATTTTATAAGCAGTCTTACATTTACTATGAAATTGAGAAAATGTACAGAGATTTCCCTTAAACAACCTGCCCGCACACATGCATAACCTCTCCCATTACCAACAACACTCAACATATGGGTACTTTTTTTTTTTAATCAAGGGTGAACCTACATTGACATCATAATCACCCAAAGTCCATAGTTTATCTTAGGATTCTCTCTTGAATTTGTACATTCTAAGTATTTGGGCAAATGAGTAAGGACAGGTATCTATCATTATAATAACATACAGAGTATTTTAGTGCCTTAAAAATCCTCTGTGCTCTGCCTACTCATCTCTTCACACCCATAATCCCAGTAACCATTGATCATTTTATTGTCTCCCAGTTTTGCCTTTTCCAGAATATCATATAGGTGATCTTTTCAGATTGGCTTCTGTCACTTAGTAATATGCACTTAAGTTTCCTCTAAATCTTTTCATGCTCTGATAGCGCATTTCATTTTACATTGAATAATATTCCATTGTCTGGATGTACTACAGTTTATGTATCCATTCACCTGCTAAAGGACATTTTTGTTGCTTCTAAGTTTTGGCAGTTATGAACAAATCTGCTATAAACATTAGTGTGAAGGGTTTTGTGTAAACAATGTTTTTAACTCTTCTGGAAAGATACCAAGTAGTACAATTGCTGTATTATATGGTAAGAGTGTATTTCATTTTGTAAGAAACTGCCAAACTGTCTCTCAAATTAATTGTACAATTTTGCATTCCCATCAGCAATAAATGAAAGTTTCTTGCTCCACATCCTCCTCAGCACTTTGGTGCTGTCAATGTTTGAGATTTTGACCATTTTAACAGGTATATCTCATTGTTTTAATTTGCATGTCTCTAATGACATGACATGGAACACTTTTGTATACTAATTTGCCATTTCTGTATCTCTTTTGATGAGGTTAAAATCTTTGGTCCTCTTTTTAATCAGGTTGTTTGCTCTATTATTGTTGAATTTTAAGAGTTCTTTGTATATTTTGGATAACCCTCCTTTATTAGATATGTCTTTTGCAAATACTTTTTCCCAGTCTGTGGCTTGTCTTCTCATTTTCTTGATATTGTCTTTCACAGAGCAGAAGTTTTAATTTTAATGAAATACAACTTCTCAATTATTTATTTCATGGATCATGCCTTTGGTGTTGTATGTAAAAAGATCATTGCCATCCCCAGAGTCATCTAGATTTTCTTGTATGTTATCTTCTAAAAGTTTTACACTTTTGTGTTTTACATTTAGGTCTGTGATCCATTTGGAGTTAATTTTTGTGAAAGGTGTAAGGTCTTTTTCTAGATTCAGGCTTTCTTTCTTTCTTTTCTTCTGCATGTGGATATCCAGTTATTCTAGCACCATTTGTTGAAGAGACTATCTTTGCTCCACTGTATTGCCTTTGCTCCTTTGTCAAAGATCAGTTGACTATATTTATGTGGGTCTATTTCTGGGCTGTTTATTCTGCTCCATTGACTTATTTTTCTAATCTTTCACTGATACCACACCCTTTTAATTTCTATCTGTTGTAAATAATATATTTGGGTAACATCTTTTATCCAACTTTGTTCCTCTCCTTCAATATTCTGTTGCCTATTCTGTGTCTTTTTCCTCTCCATATAAACTTTAGAATCAGTTTGTCAAAAATCCATAAAAAAACTTGCTTGTATTTTTGTTGGGATTGCACTGAATCTATAAATCAAATTGGGAAGAACTGATATCTTGATAATATAGATTCATCCTATTTATGTACTGGGAATATCTCTCCATTTATTTAGTCCTTTTTCATTTTATTTATCAGGGTTTTGTAATTTTTCTCAAATATATTTAGTATATATTTTGTTAGATTTATATCTAAGTATTTCATTTTTTTAATGCTAATGTAAATAGTATTGAGTTTTTAATTTTAACTTCCTCTTGTTCATTGCTGGTATATGGTAAACAATTTTGTGCATTAACCTTGTATTCTGTGAACTTGTTATAAGTCATTTATTAATTTCAGGAGTTTTTTTGTCAATTCCCTCAGATTTTCTACATAGACAATAATGTCGTCTGCAAACAAAGAAAGTTTTATGTCTTTCTTCTCAATGTGTATACCTGTTATTTCCTTTTCTTGCCTTTTTTGCTAGCCTTATTCTAGGTGGCTGATTTTGTCCTTTTGACACATTAAATATTTCACTTCACTCACTTCTTGCTTACATGATTTCTGAGGAGAAGTCAAAGTAATTCTTATTTTGTTTCTCTATAGGCTCTCTGGCTCTTTTCAGGTTTTTTCTTTATTTTTGATTTTTGATCATTTGAATATGCTGATATGTGATATTTTGACATTTAACATGCTTAGTATTCTGCAATCTTCTTGGTTTCATGATTGTTTGACATTAATGGGGAAATTCTCAGTCATTATTGTTTCAAATATTTCTCTCTTTCTTTCTTCCTTCTCCTTATATTCCTGTTATGCACGTTACACCTTTTATATTTTTCCCACAGTCCTTGAATGCTCTGCTCTCTTTTCTTCAATCTCTCTCAGAGATTCTTTCCTCAGCTGTGTCCAATATACTAATAGGCTCATCAAAGGCATTCTTCATATTTTGTTACAGTGTTTTGGGGTTTTTTTTAGACTATAGCATTTCTTTTTGGTTATTTCTCTGGAGTTCCATTTCTCTGCTTACATTTTTAGATGTGCTCTTACATGCTGTCTATTTTGTTCATAGAGATCTTAGCATATTAATCATACTTGTTTTAAATTTCCAGTCTGATAATTCTAACACCCCTGCCATGCCTGGTTCTGATTCTGGTTTGTATCTTCAAATTGTGTCTTTTTGCCTTTTGGTATTTCTTGTAATTTTTCTTAATGGTTTGACATGATGTACCATGTAAGGACAGGAATAAAGACGCAGACACAGAGAATGGACTTGAGGACACGGGGCGGGGGAAGGGTAAGCTGGGACAAAGTGAGAGAGTGACATGGACATATATACACTACCAAATGTAAAACAGATAGCTAGTGGGAAGCAACCGAATAGCATAGGGAGATCAGCTCCGTGCTTGGTGACCACCTAGAGGGGTGGGATAGGGAGAGTGGGAGGGAGATGCAAGAGGGAGGAGATATGGGAACATAAGTATACGTATAGCTGATTCACTTTGTTATACAGCAGCCACTAACAAAAGAATGTAAAGCAATTATACTCCATAAAGATGTTTTTAAAAAAAGAAAACTGCAAAAAAAAGAACTGCTGGAAATAGGCTTTTAGTAATGTTGTGTTGCTGGGGGTGGGGGAAGTGTGTGGGAGTGTTGTATAATTTTAAGATTAATTTTCAGTCTTTTAGTTAGCCTATGCTTCTGGATTTTGAACTTCACAAGTGTTTATCAGTTTTTGCCTCCATCTTAGGTGGGACAGTATGGCTGGAGTGGACTCAGGTATTTTCCTTGCCCAGGTCAGTTAGACTCGATAATACCCCATCAGGTTACTCTAGTTTACTAATTCTCCCTGAGAGCAGACCTTGTTGAGAACAGACTGCACTGGCATATTTCAGAATGGTTTCTTTCTCCTCCCTCGCCAAAAGCCCCAAGGGACTTTTCTCCTATATTTACTATGAGAACCTGGTCGAGATCCTGGAGATAAATCTCACAATGTTATGCTGTCCCTCTCACCTCCACCACCAGGACTGTGTCCTCTGGGAGTTTTTGACTCCCAGAGCTCCCTGCACTGAAACAACTCAGAGGTGTCAGAGTTCCAACAATTCATCAATTACAGCCATATTTTCCCACACTGAAATTTGTTCTTAGCATGGTTTCCACATGTTTCCATTGTTCCATTACCAGAGTCTCTGCTCTGGTAAGCCACAACTCCCTGTGTACACCTATTGATCTCTCCAGTCTTTGGGGGCAGGGTTTGCCTGGTGTGTCTTCTCCTGTCTTATGGATCTAAGAAGAGTTCTTGATTTTTCAATCTGTTCAGATTTTCACTTGTTGTTAGGATGGAGTGGTGACTCCCAAGCTCCTTACAGGTAGAACTGGAAACTGGAAGTTGTATGTTGTTTTTGTGAAGATATTTAAGTACACATTTTAGATAAATTTATATTTTGTTTTAAATTCCTTTGGAAGGGTAAGTACTTTGGTTTTACAAAAAAATTTACTTTCTGGGGTGTTTAGGGAAAATGTCACTGGGAGGTTCACTGTTTCCACTCCATTTTTTAAATTGCCAGTCTTTCTTCTCTCCTCCCAGCCTCTACAGATAAGTCTCTTCACCCATATTTTTAAGCTAATCAAGACTGAAACACAGAGAGGCTAAAATTATTTGCTCAAAAGTTAATTTTTCTCAGCTCAAAATCAGCTATACTCCATTTCTGAATTAAAGGACATTTAAATTATTATTAAATAATTTAGTACTTGAAGAAATAGCTTATAACTATCTGTGTGTGTCTGTTCTCAATGGGCTAGAGATGTCCCACAAGTTTTGGTGATCTTAAGTTCCCATGGTGGTAATGTAGAAAGATTTCTCAGTCTGACAACCTGAAGAAGTTGAACTTTCCACTTCAACTTATTGATAATTCAAGGGGGCAATTATATATTTATAATTTGCTTAGCCAAGTATAATGTGGAATAATCATCTCTTCAACCAGAAAAATGCCTTAATAGGATGATGGGGGGAGAATATTAATAGTAACTAATATTTATCTTGCTCTTGATAGTAAAGTGCTTTCACAGATATTATCTTACTGATTTTCACAACATCTCTGTCGGGAGTATGTACTATAGTCTTTATTATTATTCTCATTCTACTCATGAAAAATCTGAGGCTCTGAGCAATGTAGGGACATGGATATAGACCAAGCAGGAAGTGATGGAGACAGGACATGAGATGAGTCTTCTCAAAATTCATAACTCTCCTATAATCACATATTGCCTCTCTGGAGATCCCACAGGGAGAGGCTAAGAATCTCTAGGCTGAGAATAGTTATAATAGCAGTAACTTAATCTGCACAGAGATTTACATTTCATGAAGTCCTTCTTCTTACCAAATACCTTTTGTTACCTACATTAACCTAATGAGGTTTTATCATTGTGATGATGATAGTGATGGTCTAGTCTGAGACATGACTAAATTAGTTTGGTTACTCACCTAACCAGGTAACTCAGACAGGAAGGGATGACCCTGCTTCATACACCACCTATTCCTGTACAGTTTCTTTAGACTATTCAGTTAACAGTGGCCTCCTTCTCATCTTTCTCCTTATTCTGAATCTGCCTCTGTTCTTCTGTCTTATTTTCTCTTTAATATAAGGGTAGGGGCAGCCTTAAAACTAAAATAAATGACAGAACCAGGTTAGGAACTTGTTTTGGGGTGCTGTATCAGATGTAATTTCAGTGCAGATTTTCCTAAAATGACTTGAAGAAAAACAAAATTTTATTGGTTAATGTCATCAAGGACTTCAATTTACCAAAAGTGAAAAACTTTAAAATAAGGGCTGACTTTTGAAGGGCTCCAAGTTTCTCCATCTCCAGGTGAGATGGAAATATCTTCCAACTACTTTTTGTGGAAATTGACTAACAGCACTGTCCGGGTGTCTTAGCCTGGGTTCCTCAGGAAAGAGAGACAGATATAAAAAGGCTTGTACACTATTCCTTTATTAGGGAGAAAGATCTTATGGAATAAGAATGAGGGACAAGGGGAGAGTAAAAAGGAAAGAGGGAGAACTGATACAAGGATATATTATTGAGTGGTTTACCACTAAGTGTGACTAATGGGTTGATCCCTAGCTACTATCCTCTGAGAAGCCATATAAAGTACACATCAGAACAGCCTCTACATGGAGAAAATGAGGGAATCATTTATACTCCAACTCTCTTTTCCTATTGGGCAAATATTTGCCCCATAAATTGTCAAATTCCCTACA
>NW_006793533.1:56304-60515 GCF_000442215.2 Lipotes vexillifer | reverse complement strand
ATTCCCTACACCACTGGTGTGCACATATGTGGGCTTAAGTGGAGTCCCACAGCTTCTCATTTCCAAATGATAGAAAAGTTCCAAGGTGAGAGGCAAGAAGTGTACAGTGTGGTTATGAGACAAGGTACTGTTGAATTTCAGATGTGTGAAGTTGTAAAGCTATGCAGCTATGACCATAGCAAGAGAGAAGTGAGGCTGAGAGGATCCAAAATAGTACATAAATGAAATCTGATAGAGACCACCCTCTACATCACTCAGGTCTCCACACCCCAATATGGAGTCCCCCTTTTTGTGAGAACAAGTTGCCTTCACTTTTTTCCAATCTGTCACCAAGTCTCACGCTAGATGTTGGCCACATAATGCCACTTAGATGTTAAGATTTAAGGCAAGTTAGTTATTGAAATATACTTCAGTCCTTGCTACAGTAGTGAGGCTGTGATTGATGTTTGTCATCATTTTCTTTCTCTCCAACTGTTCATTGTAGTGTTTCCTCATCTTGGGCCAGAATGTTGGCTGGTCTGATTTGCTATAGCCCCATGAAGTTTAGTCCCTTAGTTGCCTTCCTAAGCTGTGGTTGCTGCTATTGTCCAATAACTGTTATTACTGGATATGAAAGCAACAAGGCATTTCCAAACATACTCTTCCCTGCCAACATTAGCCAACAGAAAACATCACTTCTGATAATCTGGGCTGATTGCACCCTTATTACATCAATTATTTACTTTGCCTATTGATCTACTGACATGAGGAGCCAGAAGAAAGCAGGTGGTAGGTTCAGTTTCAAGTTCATGAGAAACCTTACTGTGGCTCCTGGAAAAGTGTTTACCTTTTTGGGAACCAGGACCTCTAATTTGGTGATGCTTGAGAGTGCAGTGACAAGCAAGACCAATTATGCAATTGGGACATAGGGAGGAATGGTGAGAGTTGAGAATCTTATTTTCTTCTCTTGGTTCCTAGATACATATATATCTTGATTCCCAGATGGATCACTTTCAAATATTCCTTTGAAAGAAAAAAAAAAAGACAACATTGTTTTAATTTCCAATTGTATGTACTTTTGTGGTTTCTTACCTTTTTTTTTGCATTGGAAATCCAAATAAACCCAGCTTATTTTTTTACAACAGGGGAAGGAGCATGATATAATACAGGTATAGGGTGTGTGTGTGTGTGTGTGTGTGCACTTACCTATCATTCTATTTATCTAAGTGTCTTGTCAAGAGAAGTATGATATTCTCTAAATGTTGGCAGTTCTTCCTACTGTCATATTCCAACCTAAAATGTCCTGCACTTATGTTTTAGTTTTCTTTCCATATCCACACCCCCACAGCACACAGTTGAGATATCACAGTCTAAACTTACAACCCACCCATGCTATTTAAGGAATTCCCCACACACATCTGTGCATGTAGCTTAAGACTGGCTGCAGGGTTTTTTGTTGGTGTGTGCTGTGTGGGTTTCCCAACTGGAAACCTATTTGTAACATCTACAGCTTGTTCAGCTCATTCTAACGTTAAGGTGGTTTCCTTCTGTGAATAAATGTCAGTGAGGTGCTCTAGGCAAACCTATTGCCCTCATAGAGCCTATGGATTTAGTTTGTTCCAGGAATAGACCCCCTATTTCTATATGCAAGTGAACATTTGGAGCAGGTATATTAGCTAAGCCAGCTTTAGGAGATTAAAAGCAATGACTCTTACTGCTGAAGGCAGAAGGACATGCATTGCTGTACACTATAGTACTTCATCCAAACCAATTATATACAAACATTTTTTCAGTGCCTACTATATGGCAGGCACTGGATATTTCATATTCTACAAATATTCATGAGGTTACCATGAGCCAAGAACTGTGTTAAGAATAAGCAGAAAATACACAAATAAAAGTGAACAAATAAACTAGTAAGGATGATAAAACAAGTCCAATAATCACAATAACGAAAGACAGAGTAAGGAGTGGTGATTTAACAAAATGGTGGAGTGGGTGATACCAACCTTCATCCCTTCACACACCAAAGCGAAACAAAACAAAACAAAAAACCAGGTAGCTATTCACATGAAAATAGTTTGGGGAAGATTCAAGAGTCCAAATAAGAACATACAACAACACAGTAGAGCAAAAAATAGAATAATCACACAGAAAAGAACACTGTGGAGATCAGCTTAGCTAAGCCATCTGAATATGACTAGGAACAAAGAAGAGTGGAAGCTATCAGTATCAGCTCTACAGAGGGTGCCACTGTGGTCCCCTGCTCTATAGAGGACCTCAACAGCCCTTCTGATAGTCAAGCACTCCTTGCAACCTTCTCAATGGAGGACTCAGTAGAGTTTGTCAGCATAGACCCCAGTGACCTCCTCCGTTGAGGACACTGGCAGCTTTCACCACTGAAAGAACCAACAGCTGTCACTGCTAGAGACCTCCCTGAGAAAGGGGCATTACTGAAACCCCCAAGAAGGAGCAACTGTTGCCCACCATGGTAATGAGTTGCCCTCAACCCCAAACCCAGCACATCCTGGACTCCATGCACACTCACATTCCAGATCCTGGCTCCAGAAACATGTTCACTCTCACACACACACTTGTGCTTCAGACCTTGATTTCATAGCTTCTCCACAAGTGCCCACACCAAGGACACTGGAGCCACCACCACAGCAGTAGTTCCCATGTTTCAACCCCTGGAACTGTGGTAGCTCCGTGTATACCCATTCTCCATGCCCTGGCTCCAAAAGTGCCTGCACCTAGGGACTGGAGCCATTGCTGAAGAAGGTATGCCTGTATCCCAGAACCTAGAGCTGCTGTAGATCTGTGCACACTCATGCTCCATACCTCAGCTTCATGTGGTCACTCCATAAGTGCCTGCACCACTCACACCATTACCAATGCTAAGGTGAGGGCACCTTGCCTGGGCACTAGTGCCTCTAAACCCTAAAGGCACAGTCTCTCCATGCATGCCCATACTACAGACTCCAATTCCATGACCATTTCACAGATACCTACACATCAGACACTGGTGCCATTGCAAATGTGAGAGCACCCACAAACCAGCCCAGTGCCAAGAGGAATCCACTCAGCCATGACTTCCCCTGTGTGAAAAAAAGAGATCAGGAAGACCCCAGGAGCCTTCATTACCAAAGACCCTAACAGCCCTCACCATGACTACAGACACTCACAGCCTTGTCTACTGAGGACCCCCTCAATCTTTGGTGATGCTGAACTCAGCTGACGGAGTTACATGGAGGATACACAACTGCACGCTCCCCAAAGCCATAGTTACCACACTCTACCCTGCCAGCACTCTCGTACCCACCTATAGGTAAATATCTTTCTCCAAAACCAGCCCATTAAATTTGGAAGAGGTGGCTGGTTCATAAAATGTGCAGACATCCATACAAGACTATAAGAAACACACAAAAATGAAGGAAACATGATTCACCAAAGGGACACAATGATTTCCCAGTAACTGACTTCAAAGAAATGGAGATATACAAATAATTCAAAATAATTGCTTTAAGGCATCTTAGTGAGCTACAAGAAAAAAAATAGATGACTCAATAAGATCAGAAAAACAACAAATGAACAAAATAGGAAGTTCAGTAAGAGAGAAATCATAAAAAAGAATCAAACACAAACACTGGAGCTGAAGACTGCAATGCATGAATTGAAAAATGCAAGAGTGTCAATGTCAAACTTGATCAAGTAGAAGAAGAATCTACAAACTTGAATACAAGTCATTTGATATTACCCAATTACAGGAATGAAAAAATAATAAAGAGTAAAGAAAGGCTATAAAATGTATGGGACTCCATGAAGAAGTGAATATACACACCATGGGAATACCAGGAGAAGAGGGGCAGAAAACTTATTTAAAGAAATAATGGTGAAAAACTTTCTAAATCTAAGGAGAGATATGTATATCCAACACAAGAAGTTCAAAGGTCCACAATTAGATTCAACCCAAAGAAGACATCACCAAGTCACATTATAATCAAGCTGTCAAAAATCAAAGGCAGGGCTTCCCTGGTGGCGCAGTGCTTGAGAGTCCGCCTGCCGGTGCAGGGGACGCGGGTTCGTGCCCCGTTTCGGGAGGATCCCACATGCCGCGGAGCGGCTGGGCCCGTGAGCCATGGCCGCTGAGCCTGCGCGTCCGGAGCCTGTGCTCCGCAAATGGGAGAGGCCACAACAGTGAGAGGCCCGCATAACGCAAGAAAAAAAAAAAA
>NW_006793533.1:0-56260 GCF_000442215.2 Lipotes vexillifer | reverse complement strand
AAAAAAAAAAAAAAAAAAAAAAAAAAAAAAAATCAAAGGCAAACAAATTTTTGAAACAAGTAAAAGAAAAGAAAATCATCATATACAAGGGAACCCCTACAGAGCTATCAGCGAATTTACCAGCAACAATCATGCAGACTAAGAAAAAGTGGACAATACATTCAAAGTGCTAAAACAAAATAAAACATTGTCTTATAAGAAATGTTGAAGGGAGTTCCTCACGCTGAAACGAAAAGACACTAATTATGAAAGTAAAAAACTCACTGGTAAAAGTTTATATATAATGAAATTCAGAATACTCTAATGCTATAATGGCGGTGTATAAATCACTTTTAATTCTGGTATAAAGCATAAAAGACAAAGTATTAAAAGCACTATAGCTACAATAATTTGTTAATGGTTACACAATATAAAAAGATGTAAATTGTGACACCAAAAAACAGAAAATGGGATGGAGTAAAAGAGATGACTTTTTGCATGCATTCAAAGTTAAGCTGTTATCACCTTAAAATAGAAAGTTAAAAGATATTTTATGTATGCCTAATGGTAACCACAAAGCAAAAACTTATAGTAGATGCATAAAGATAAAGGAAATAAAATATACCACTAAAGAAATAATCAAATTACAAAAAGAAGACAGCAAGAGAGGAGGAAAGGATCAAAAGAACCACAAGACATCCAGAAAATAATGAATAAAATAGCAACAATAAGTCCTTACCTATCAATAATTTTTTCAAATGTAATCATGAAACTAGAAAAAGAGGAACAAAGTAAGGCTAAAGTTAGCAAAAGGAAGAAAATAACAAAGATCAGATCCAAAATAAATGAAATGTATATTAGAATAACAATAGAAAAGATTAATGAAACTAAGAGTTGGTTTTTTGAAATGAACAAAATTGGCAAACCATTAGCTAGACTAACCAAGAAAAATGAGAGAATATTCAAATAAATTAAATAAGAAATGAAGGGCAAGACATGACAACTGATACCACAGAAATACAAAGGATCATAAGAGACTACTATGAACAGTTATATACCAACAAATTGGATAACCTAGAAGAAATGGATAAATTCCTAAGGACATACACCTATTGAGGCTGAATCATGGAAAAATAGAAAGCATAAACAGGCCAATTACAAGTAGAAAGATTGAATCAGTAATCAAAAAAATCTCCCAACAGAGGAAAGACCAGGAGCACATGGTTTCATTGGTGAATTAACAAACATTTAAAAAGAATTAATACCAATCCTTCTCAACTCTTCAAAAAAATAAAGAGTACAGAACACTTCCAAACACACTTTGTGAGGCCTCCATTACCCTAATACCGAAGCCAGACAAGGATACTACAAGAAAGGAAAATTACAGACAGATATTTATGTTTAACATAGGTGAAAAAATTCTCAACAAAATGCTAGCAAACTGAGCTCAACAGTACATTGAAAGGGTCATAAACTATGACTAATTGGAATTTATCCCTGGGATGCAAGGATGGTTCACCATCTGCAAATCAATAAATGTGACATACTACATTAACAAAATGAAGGATAAACATAATTTTATCATTTCAAAAGAGACAGAAAAAGCATTTGACAAAATCCAATATCCTTTCATGGTAAAAACTCTCAACAAATCAGGTATAGAAGGAATGTACTCAACATAATAAAGGTTGCATATGACAAGCACATAGCTAACATTATACTCAAGAGTGAAAAGCTTAAGACTTTTTCTTTAAGCTCAGGAATAAGACCAGGGTCCCACTTGCACAACTTCTATTCAATATAACACTGAGATTTCTAGCCAAAACAATGAAGCAAAAAAAATAAATAAATGAAAGGTTTTCAAATCAGAAATGGAGACCTAAAATTGTCTGTTGACAGATGACATGACATTAGGTATAGAAAATTTTAAAGACACAATCAATAAACTGTTAAAATTAATAAATAAATTCAGTAAAATTGTAAGATATAAAATGAACATACAAAAATCACTTGCATTTCTATATACTAACAATAAACTATCCAAAAAGGAAATTCTAAAAATCCCATTTAAAATAGCATCAAAAAAAGGAAAATACTTAGGAGTAAATTTAACCAAAGAGATGAAAAA
Source organism: Lipotes vexillifer (assembly GCF_000442215.2). NCBI lineage: Eukaryota > Metazoa > Chordata > Mammalia > Artiodactyla > Lipotidae > Lipotes > Lipotes vexillifer. The sequence continues at coordinate 54,153 of NW_006793533.1, read as the reverse complement.
TCTGTACATTGAAATTTATAAGAAAGATATTGATGAAGGAAATGGAAGAAAAGACAAATAAATGGAAATATATTTCCTGTACATGGATTGGAAAAGTTAATATTGTTAAAATGTCCATACTACCCAAAGCAACTTAAGATTCAGTGAAATCCTTATCAGAATTCCAAAGCCATTTTTCAACAGAAATAAATTTTAAAAATCTAAAAAAACTGTATGGAACCACAAAAGAGTTCTAATAAGGAAAGCAGTCTTCAACAAGAAAAATAAAGCTGGAGACATCACACTTTCTGATTTCAAATTACATACAAAGCTATAGTAATGGAAAAGAATGAAATTGGACCCTTTTCTGACACTATATGCTAACTTGATTCAAAATGGATTAAACACTTATTAAATGTAAAACCTGAAACCATAAAACTACTGGTATAAAACATATGGAGAAATTTTGATATTGATCTTGGTAATGATTTCTTTTTCCTTTTTTTTTTGGATATGCCACTAAAAGCACAAGGAAATCTTTCACGAAAACATAGTAAATTAAACAAACAGAAGAAAATTCACCTTAGTTGAATTAGAGAAATTTACCAAAGCCCCAGTCACTCAACCCTCTCTCCACTATCCTCACTTCTCTGTGTCGACTAAAAAATATTCACAACCTAAAAGTTGAGAGTTATGTTTTATTTGCTGAAATTTTTTAGGACTTCAAGCCCGGGAGGCAGCACCTCAAGTTACCCTGAGAGAACTGCTTAGAGGAGATGAGGGTGGAGGCAGGATATATAGGAGTTTTGCAACAAAAGGCAGATAGTCTGAAAGTCAAAAGATTATTGTTAATTACAGAAAACCAGATATCTCAAGCTAAGGAATTCAGTGCTGTTCTGTGTATAAGAAGATGCAAGAGTCTGGGCTCACTGAAATCATTCCTTTGATATGCACCTCAGCCATCTGGGGCCAATATCCTGTGTTTTCATATCCTGGGTTTCCTCAGGGCTCACCATGGGGGGTGGCTGCAGTCTGATGGCTGTGAGATGGCAGGTATTCTTTTCCTTCCTGAGTTCCCTCAGGGCTCACCATGGGCGGTGGCTGCAATTGTTGATGACTGTGACATCCTTTGTTTACCGATATGGCTGGCAATATTCAATTGCTCATCTGAGTAAGCTCTTTGAAATCATAACATAATCTGTTTTGAAATCACTACATAATATGATTTCTAAATCACTTCAATTTTTGGTACTCGTGAGTCTAAGATTAACGTCTATCTGGTCAGGCTTATAGTGTATATTAACCTATCTAGTGCCCAATTTCCCAGTCTCCTGGGATCCTCTTTGTGTAATGGCCTACCTATTCTACCTATTCTCCAGTTTCCCCTACTGAAGTCCTGCACATGGCCTACTTCAGTTTCCTTAAGTAGGAATTATAGGAGGAATAATGAATTTTAAGCCCTAGATTTCTCCCAGGACTTGGGCTTAGACTTTTCCTCTGGTCCTGGATACGAGGCTGGGCTAAAAAAAAAACAAAAAAAAAAACCTGTTAGCTTTTTCCCTGGGGACCCAGTCTCAACCACTAACTAGAATGACCAGTTAATGGACTGGGCTGGCCCTAGCTATCTGACAGAGAAAATTTAGACTAAAATCTTTGACAAAGAAGTTAACTCTCTTAAGCATGTTTTTTGTCTGTTTGTTTGTTTTATCATAACAAGGAAGAAAGCCTTAGCTTAATTTCTGAAATACACAGTATGTCAAATTGTAGCATTCCTGAGTTGTAGGAGGATTTGGGGGAAATTGAGAAAATTGAGGAATCCCCTAAATCTGGCAGGCTGCCACATTTACTGAGATGAATCTACTAAAATTATCAAAAACCAGCCAAAATGAAGAATTCAGAAGAGGAAAATCACATCATATGTGTTACCCTGTTTCTTTTTGATAAATGTGTGGAAACAGCTTGGAAAAAGTTTTATCTAGCGCCACCTGGTGGTGGGTCCTGAAACGTAAGACCACCCAGTAGTTCTTAAGCAACTTTTCACAATGCTGTGGACCTCCTTGCCCCTCCTAAACAAAAAACAACTTTGACATTGAATCGCAATTCTTTTGCGACTGGATACTCCTAGCAAAGTATCAGACATTGCAGGTGCTCAGTGTAACAGCAAAATATATTACAACAAAAATCTTCAAGAATAATTTTCAGGACATCCTTGCTGTAAAAACCAAAAAAAAAAAAAAATGTGATGCACGAAAAGCAGTCGCCACTACAGAAATAATTTGAAACAATAAATGTTATTCATTAATTAGTATTCTTTATTTCATGAGACAAATTTTGAAATACCTTATATGGATTTTTTTTTTCTGTAAGCAAAGATGATAACGTAAAAATTTTTAAAAGGGAATGACTTGATAATATTTGTTTATAATTGGTCGATCTGGCTGCACTGTGGACAATGACATGGGATGGGAAGTAAGGAGGTGTAGGGGATTGTATGACAGAAGGAATCTGTGACCAACATCTTATAGGTAAAAGATTAAAAGAAAAGAACTTGAACTAGGACTGTAGCAGTAAAGGTGGCAAGAACACAAGATTCTAGTGACATTATTGAAATATAATTGACAGGGTTTGATCGTTGAGTTAACATAACTGCCAAAGAATAGGAAGAGTTGAGGATGCAAGATTTCAGGTCCTTGGACCCATGGAACGTTCCACTAAATTTCAAACCAACCACTACCTTCCTGCAGTTGTACATTTCTTCCTTGAAATCATCATGAAATTCATATCTTATCTGGCTCAGAAGGAAAGAAGGTGAGGTTTATGGATGAGTCTGCCTGGTCATTTAACCTGGGAAACCGGGACATTTAGAGTGACTTAAACTAAATTTTAGGACAGGCTATAAAACCAGGGCTGGTACCTAGTGTGAGAAAAGATGAGTGGCCAAGTCTACTCTACTTCACTTACTTAATATAGCATCTTTATCTATTCCTAGCATTATAGTTTATATGGCATCTTCTGTACCAGACACTATGCGACACACTTCAGATTTAAGTAAGGATAAGAGGAAAGTTTTGCTGTCAGTAATTTTACTATCTGATGTTGATACAGGCAAATTGTCCCTCCAACCTCAGCAATTTGTCCCTTATAGAAGAGGATATTTTGTGACAACAGGATTATGCTATCCTTCAGCCATACATAAGGCCCCTCTATGCATGTGGTCTTACAGAAGTCATTACAGATCCAGCCAGAAGAGAGAATCAGAGGATGGGATTTTGTTTTTGAGGTGTGACTAATCCACAACTTTCTCAATTCCAACTGGTATTTTTTCTGTAAATTAGTTTTAAATATTTTTCCAAACCAGGGATTGCCTCTCAAAATGTAGCTTCCCACCTTAAACTTCCCCGGGAAGCTTCTGCAGAAACTTCTGTCAGACCTAAATGAAGAGATGGATTATAGAATCATCTCTGGGTTGGGGTTCAAGCAACAGAGAAAGTGTGGAATAGATCACCAGCATCACAAGAAACAATGATCCTATGGAATGGGATTGGGAGGCTGAGATTATTTATATCATTCTAAGAAATGATATTCCAAGAATATCATTCTAGGAAAAGATCATCTAGGGAAATAATGTATCTATAGCTCCTATCTTTTTTGAGATACTTTCCCTGAGGAATGAGAAGCATGAAAAAGTTGCAGAGATCCACTTCTTAGGCCAAGAAAAGGTTTGCTAACCATGATGGACACTTAGCAGGAATAACATCAAGTGGTGCGAGTCTGTAAGTATGTGTATAGGGGAGATAGGTACTTGAAATATACCTTCCTGACCATGCTAAGAAGTCTAAAGTAGGCTAACACATTCAGAATTTATTCAGATGGCACTGAGGAAACATCACAGTGTTTTAAGTGGAGAAATACCATGATTATATTTATATTGTATCAGTCAAGCTTCCATGTGTAGAATAATCTGGAAAAAGCATACTGAAGGGAGGAAGATCTATTAGAAATGTGTGCAACCATTGAGGCAAGAGATGGTGATTGATCTAGCCTGGTAGTGCTGTGGATGTTGAGATGTGGCTGGATTCAAGAGATTTTAGGCACATAGAAACAACAAAACTTGGAAACGGATCAGACATATCTGTGGTGATGAACAACAGTTTAGAGAAGATTATCTTACCTTAAAACTTATTGGAAATTATGGTTTTCTCAGGGTATATGCCCAGTAGTGGGATTGCCGGGTCGTATGGTAGTTCTACTTTTAGTCTTTTAAAGAATCTCCATACTGTTCTCCATAGTGACTGCATCAATTTACATTCCCAACAACAGTGTAAGAGGGTTCCCTTTTCTCCACACCCTCTCCAGCATTTATTGTTTGTAGATTAATTCAAAGAGTCATGTACCACGATGTTCATTGCAGCTCTATTTACAATAGCCAGGACATGGAAGTGATCTAAGTGTCCATAGACAGATGAATGGATAAAGAAGATGTGGCACATATATACAATGGAATATTACTCAGCCATAAAAAGAAACAAAATTGAGTTATTTGTAGTGAGGTGGATGGGCCTAGAGTCTGTCATACAGAGTGAAGTAAGTCAGAAAGAGAAAAACAAATACCGTATGCTAGCACATGTATATGGAATTTAAGAAAAAAAAAATGTCATGAAGAACCTAGGGGTAAGATGGGAATAAAGACACAGACCTACTAGAGAATGGACTTGAAGATATGGGGAGGGGGAAGGGTAGGTTGTGACAAAGTGAGAGAGTGGCATGGACATATATACACTACCAAATGTAAAATAGATAGCTAGTGGGAAGCAGCCACATAGTACAGGGAGATCAGCTCGGTGCTTTGTGACCACCTAGAGGGGTGGGATAGGGAGGGTGGGAGGGAGGGAGACGCAAGAGGGAAGAGATATGGGAACCTATGTATATGTATAACTGATTCACTTTGTTATAAAGCAGAAACTAACACACCATTGTAAAGCAATTATACTCCAATAAAGATGTTTAAAAAAAAAAGGGAAATTTAAAATATGGCACAAATGAACCTATCTACAAAACAGAAACTCACAGACATAGAGATCAGACTTGTAGTTGCCAAGGGGGAGGGAGGGAGGGAGAGGGGTGGACTGGAAATTTGGGATTGGTAGATGCAAACTATTACATTTAGAATGGATAAACAAAGTCCTACTGTATAGCACAGAGAACTATATCCAATATCCTGGCATAAACCATAATGGAAAAGAATATTAAAAAAAGAAGGTATATATGTATAAAACTTAGTCATTTTGCTGTTCAGCAGAGATTGACACAGCATTGTAAATCAACTATACTTCAATAAAAAAAATGTAAAAAGAAGGGAAATTAAAAAAAAAAATACTTATTGGGAACAAATGCTACTGCTTGCTTGAGGATTTTTTTTTCCTGACTGTGGGAACATACTGGCTCTACACTCAAGAGAAACCTGGATGTGTTACAGTTATTGCCCCAGAAATAATGAGAATTGCCCCTAACCCATGATATATGGGGAGCTGACATATCAATACTCCAGCTTCCTCTCCCTCAGAAATATACCCATGAACTCTGTTGTACTAGAGTTCTAGAGTTTCTGGGTGGGTTTAGCTCCAGTTAACCATAATGGTAAGTGGCTTTATAATGCACCTTTCTTTGGCATTCTTCCATTTCAGGTTTTACTTCCCCACATCTCTGTGTTTCCTAGGATCAGTTGAACGTTTGCCTCCCTCTGTGCTTTGGGGGAAACACAAAGGACACCTTTACTGGAAAGTGATTTATGTTGGGATGGAAATGAAGAGTTCAGTTTTTGGGAAAGATGAGTCTAAGATACTCTACTCAAATTATATTCTACGTTAATCCAGCTCTGAGGGCCTTCCTGGGGTCATGCCACATGGCTGTATATAGAATCTCAGTTTCTGAGGCTTTGATTTAAGACCTGATCATCTTTTCTTCACTAATTGCTCCTTTTAGAAATCTAATCTGTTCTCTCATTAAATGCTAAACTAGCTCTGGATTATGCCACCTATGCTGTATGAAATTTAATTGTACTGTACAAACCGAATTGAAGAATATTTTCTTTAGTGAATGGAAGTTAACTAGATGTATTGTGGTGATCATTTTGTAACATATACATATGTCAAGTCATTATGTTGTACACCTGAAAGTAATATAATGTTATGTGTCAATTATGTCTCAATAAAAAACAACTGGAACATATATAGGATTATTTTGTTACTGTTTTAATATAAAAATATGATCATGTTATATACACATCTCTTTTTCTTGTTTATTTAACTTAAATTTTTACATCAACTAGCTCTAATTCACACTTTTTTTTTTTTTCCTTGCGTTATGCGGGCCTCTCACTGTTGTGGCCTCTCCCATTTGCGGAGCACAGGCTCCGAACGCGCAGGCTCAGTGGCCATGGCTCACGGGCCCAGCCGCTCCGCGGCATGTGGGATCTTCCCGAAACGGGGCACGAACCCGCGTCTCCTGCATCGGCAGGCGGACTCTCAAGCACTGCGCCACCAGGGAAGCCCTAATTCACACTTTTTAATGGTTGCATAATATTCTACATCATGGATGTAACCATGATTTATTCACCTATTGCCCTATTAAAGAACATTCTCTTTGTTTTTCAGTTTTGTCTTGTTTTGTTTAACCACTATGGCTTATGCTACAATAAATATTCTTGTACATATCCCCTGAACTTTTTGATATCTCTTTTAGTTTTTTGTTTTATTTATATAGGATAAAATATGTTGCAGTGGACTGAATTGTGTCCCCCATAATTCATATATTGAAGCCTTAACCTCCAATGTGGCTGTGTTTGGAGAAAACACTTTTAGGGAGGTACCTAAAGCTAAATGAGAACAGAGGGTGGGGCTCTAATCCCAGAAGACCGGTGTTCTTACAAGAGGAGGAAGAGTCTAACTGTATATTTCTGTTAACTGTATATTTCTGTCTTTCTTTCTACGTGCTCATAGAAGAAAGGCCATGTGAGCACACAGTGAGAAAGTGGAGTCTGTGAGCCAGGAAGAGAGCTCTCATGGGAAACTGAATCAGTTGGCACCTTGATCTGATACTTCTAGCCTCCAAAACTGTGAGAAAATACATTTCTGTTGTTTAAGCCACCCAGGCTATGGTATTTCGTTGTGGCAGCCTGAGCTAATATATGTAGGTACATTAAACTTCTTAAAATGTCCTTACTGTTTTTTTTTTTTTTTTTTTTTTTTTTTTTTTTTTTTTTTTTTTGCAGTACGCGGGCCTCTCACTGTTGTGGCCTCTCTTCTTGCGGAGCACAGGCTCCAGATGCGCAGGCTCAGCTGCCATGGCTCACGGGCCTATCCGCTCCGCGGCATGTGGGATCTTCCCGGACCGGAGCACGAACCCGTGTCCCCTGCATCGGCGGGCGGACTCTCAACCACTGCGCCACCAGGGAAGCCCTCTCTTTCCTATTTTTAAAAAATATTTTTTCATAATGTTCTTTCTTAAGGAAATGGATTCTGAACCCAGACTATCTTCTACTTTGGTTAAATTCCTTAACTTTCTTTGATTCAATTTTCTCAAATATAAAACGAGAATGATATTAATACATGTTTCCTCATATGGCTGTTGTAGAGATTAAACATGTAAATATATATAAAGCCTGGCAATGTACATGCATTCTTTAATTATTGTTATACATTTTCTATCTTATTCCTTCTTATCTTTTAGATAAAAAATAATCATTTTTCCAACAAATTAAATTGGACGATTTTTTTTGCTCTCATTTCTTTCTATTCTTTCCTGTCCTTAGTTCTACTCCCCCTCTCTAATTCCTTCTTGCCACAGATTCCTTTCCCCTGGGTAGATAGAGCTTCACAATCTCATCCTTATTCTTCCTCATAAAGGGTAGTCAAACAGACCATCCATTGAGATTCCCACCAAATCAATTGACAATTGATTCAATTTGGTCACTAGGCAACATATTTTAGGAAAAGAATGCAGTGAATACTGTGTTTGCGTTTATTCTCCAGGAATAAAAATTTCTTCAAATAATCTTCCTCTTTGTTCTAGGATCCATCCAAGCTTAAAATAGCATTTGTACCATCTGCCTTTGCTTGCCTGATAGCCATAAATTCTTTCTAAGCATATAAATCTGTATCAAGATCACATTGATATTAGATACAGATTTATATGTTTAGAAATAATGTCAAGAAAGAAAGAATGCTTGGAAAGAATATCAGGAAAAATAGCTTGCCAGAAGAACCAAATAAAGAAGAATGAAAGAAAAAATAACTGGTACAAGCTAAAATACTCTAGCAATCATTTCTCAGTATCAGTTAGCTCTTAATCTCACAGTCCATTGGCAAGTTGGGACATTATTTTCAGGGCTCTTTTTCCACAATGACCACTGGAGGGCATTGCCAGTCAGCAGTGAGGGAGGTAAATAGCACCCCTTACCTTGGGGGAAAGTTAAGGAACAGAGGTGAGATGTGGCAATAGGGTCAGACAGCCCCAAGGCAAACTAAGCTATAACTAAGTATCTCAAGGCAAGATTTTGCTGGAACTGAGCCTGAAGTTTAAAAAAGAGCTGTCAACATGGGGTGGGTGCTTCCCCAAATTTTGTTCTCGGCCCACACACTGTTAACATAGATGTTGTAATTCACTACGGCATTATGGCTGCACGTGATACATGTCATGTCATCGGTATGTTACCTAAAAGTTTAATATAAATTGAATTTATGAAAATGAAAACCTGTTTTCATGATGATAGGTGATTTCACCATTAAAAGATGGCATAAGCAGGTCTTTCCAAAATCGGAAGTGCTCCTTTAGGAAAGCAAAATATCATTTTAATACTTGAACACACCTTCGAATTCCTTATTACACTGATTTAAAGAGTAACACATTGCTAAGTTACTTGAGACTTGATTCAGTAGAATAGCGTACTACCCAATTAGACCAGTGGCAAAGAGTAAATTAGATTTCCAAATCCCCAAGCAGTCATTTAGCATATCCACAGATTCTGCTCGTGGGCCACTGATGCTTCCTTGAGCACCTTGAAGCTGTGCCCCTGTGAAAGCCTGTGGCCTGTTAATTTTCAATTCTGCCTGCTCATTATATGCATTGAAGGGCATGAAGGGCATTATATGCATTGAAGGGCATGAAGAAGATATTCTAACCTCATGTTTCTGGAAAACTTTTCACTTGGCTTTCAGCAGCGTGCTCTCCTGGGCTGTCTGTGACATCAAAGACTGCTCTTCCTCAGTGCCGTTTACTTTCCTCTCCTCTCTGATCTCAGAACAGCAGAATGCCCAGGGGACCGATTTTCTTCTGTGTCTGCCTCATTTCCTTGGTGATCTCCTCTAGCTTCATGACTTTTAAAACCACCTGTAGGCTAACAATTAATTGCTAAATTTAGAGCTCCAGGCTGTGTCTCTCCAATACACTCCAAATTCCTATATCCAAATGCCTACTTGACATGTCTACTTGAGTGTCTAATAGATACCTCAGACTTAACATGTCCAAAACTAAATTCCCGACCTTTCCTCCAAAATGTAGTTTTCCTGTCTCAGTTTAAAGCAATTTCCACTTCCTCAGGTGAAAAAGACAAGAGTCACCCCACCCCCTCACTCATACCTTATATCTAATCCATAATTTATATTTATAAAGAGATTTATAGCTTATAAAATATCTTCAAGGATGATTATTTCCTTTGGTTCTCAAGCTTCTTCACCTGGATAGATAAAAAGAAGATAAGGAAACTGGATCTCTAGAAGATTAAGTGATTTATTCTAACCCTGAAACTCACATCTTCAGATTTTAAGTCCCAGGAATTTTTTAATACTCTTAGAACTAGTGCTGAACACTAATAAGTTTTCCACTGGCCCACTGGAAAATGAGAAAAATAAGAACAATGAAGTAAAATTTTCACAAACCTGAAAGTTTTTCATTTAAAGAAGTGTTCTTTATTCTTAGATATATTCTTTGCAATGTTTGATGTTATAGTGTCCTTTATTTTATAACAATGATGATAGTATTCATAAATGCCTGAAGTGGGTAAAATAAAAAGTTAATTCCTATTTGAAAAATACTATGATCTACAATATGAAAAATCTGGGAATCACTGATCTATTACATCTCAGGTAAGAAAACTTGGGGTTGAGTTCTCACCAATATATTTTTCTTCTAGTCTATACTTAGACTTTAGAGACTGCTTATTTTATATTTATTTAAAGCAAATTAACAAGTCTAAAGTAGGAAGAACTAAATGGGCACCTTCTGTATGTGTCTCATGTTTGGTGCTCCTTTCTGGCTCTCTGTTTATCTTCAATCATTTAAATTATAGTAATTTGGGAAGTCTAAGAAAATTCATATTACTTTGTTAAAATCAACTTGGTGTTCACATCACCAAAATGTTCAAGGGCAATGATGATTTCATTCAGAAAATTTATCTCAGATTCCTATAAAAATGCTACTGAATATATGATTTTATTTATGTTTCCTTCCCAAATCCTACTGAAATGATGTAACAGATATGAAAATAGATCCATAGCAGTATGAGTAATTGCAGAAAAGTACCTCCAGCTGATCAGAGAAGTGAAGAATTTCTGGAAGGTAAAGAGTAGATTCATTCACTTTTTCAACGAGTACTTGTTGAGGACTTATTATTTGCCAGACACTCTTCTAGGTGATGGGAATACTGCAAGGAACAACATGTTAAATGTCTTTGTTCTCATGGAGCTTATATTATTGAAAGGGATATCAGGCATTTAATATATATAAAAATACATATATATATCAGATTGTGATAAATGCAATGCATATAATTAAGATAAGTAATGTGATAGAAAAATTATTGAGTAGTCGCTCTAATTTGGATAGTTATGGAAGAGCTCTTTAAGAAGCTGATGTTTTGTTGAGAGCTGACTGAGAAGGAACCAACTGCTTAAAGATCTGGGGAAAAATTCCTGGGAAACAGAAGAGCTAGTGCAAAGGCCCTAAGGTATGAATGATCTTAGAATGTTTGAGGATCTGAAAGAAGGCAAGTGGGGTGATGGTAAAAAAGTAGGTCACAGAGGGAAGCAGAGGTCAGATCATGTAAGAGAGGAGTTTGGATTTTATTTTAAATAGGACAAAAAGCTAACTGGAGAATTGTAGGTAGACAAGTAGCATAATGTATTGTATGCTGTTAAGACTGCTCTGATTAATTTTTGGGAAATAGATTGTAGGAAGTGATATTTTGATTTGTATGGTTGTGGCTCTAATTATAGAAAACCTAACTCATAGTGGATATAAAAGTTAAAAAATGTATTAACTCAAAATAAAAAATATCCATAGATAGGACATTTCCAGGATTCTTTATTCAGTTACAGCAATAACATCAAGAACAAGAGCCTTCTAAACTTTTCACTCAGGCATCATTGGCTCATTAGCTTTGTCTCCATGGCTTCTCCCACCATGGTTGCAAGGTAGTTGCAGTGGTTCCAGGCTTTAAGTGAAGATGTGTCTGTGCTCAGAGGAATAAGCCTCCCAGTAAACCTTCTCTCAGATCTGCCTTTACATTCATGGCAATAAAGATTTCTGGTGGAGTGAAAAAATCTTCATCTCCTCCCAATGGCTGTTGATCAGGATTTCAAATATGCATATCAAAAAATCAAATAACTAAACTCTAAAGTCTTAATTTAGGGACCAGAGAAAGCTAGGTATAATTAATATCCTTAAAGAAAATTTTGAGGATTCTCATTCATGAAAATGTACAGGCTGTTTTGAAAAGAAAAATCAGACTTCAAAAATAAAAACAGGATTACAGAAACAAAAAATAGGTAGGCAAAAATAGAACAAATACAGCTGAAGACTGTATATCTAAGCTAGAAGATAGAGTCAACGAAAAAAGCACATATTTTTTACTACACCCTGGAGTATTTATAAGATTTCAATAATTCAAAAAATTGAAAAATGATGTAGATCAGATTTATTGACTACAATTTAATAATAGTAAAAATTAAATATAAAAAAAGACAACCAGAAAACAAAAGTTTGGTTAAACAAGAATTGAAAACTAAAATTACAAGTAACTAATTGTATAGCAGCTACGCTGGTCATCTCTCCAAGACCTGCTGCCTACTTACTGAGTATATGATAGCACTGTATGGAAATACGCAGGATGAGGTCAAAATAGTATTTAGAGTAAATTATTTTGCTATAAATACATCAATTAGAAAATAAAAATGATTAAAAGCAAATTATGCTTTCAACTTAAGAAGAGAAAAAAATCACACTTAAAGAGAGTCAAAGACATTGATTTCACTTAGAACTTGATTTTGTGGAAATATCAAAAGTTGACTAAATAGGACACAGTTTTTATGCAACAATACTTAATTATCAATTTAACTAAAGTGACAATAAAATATTTTAAAGACAAATACAGAAGCTTACATAGTTGTGAACAAAACGGCTCTTTTTTTTTTTTTTTTTTTTTTGCGATACTCAGACCTCTCACTGTTGTGGCCTCTCCCGTTGCGGAGCACAGGCTCCAGACGCGCAGGCTCAGCGGCCATGGCTCACGGGCCCAGCCGCTCTGCGGCATGTGGGATCTTCCAGGACCGGGGCACGAACCCGCGTCCCCTGCATCAGCAGGCGGACTCTCAACCACTGCGCCGCCAGGGAAGCCCCAAAACAGCTCTTTTAATGTTGAGATGATTCAGTTTTCTAAAGTGATCAAAGACAACATGAAGCACAGGAAATTATTTTGATAAAATAAAAAATCTTTGCTTTCTAGGAAGATTAATTAAAAGGTAAAGAAAATCCTTTTGTAATCTCTTATCAGGAGCTGACCGATAGTTCAAGAAAGCTTGCCTTTCAGCAGAGGAAGGAAAATTAAGTTTTAGTATTACATACATACACAATTGATATTAAAGCTTATTTAAAATAACTATAACAAATTCATCCAGTTTTAGTCAGCTAAAATTACACAAGGTTAAATTATACAAGGTAAGATTCTCTATCTCTCTTCCCAGCTCTCTATAACCATTTACATCTAATTTAATTTGCTTGTTCTTAACAATTTTGTTTAGATTACTCACAAAAATTTCATCTATTCAGCTAGCCATCATATTAAATTGTTTTTCTTGCCAACAAATTTTGTAATAGAGACAATATGAATTTATTTGACTAGTAAACCCAGGTAGAATAAAAGTTGTACACTTGAATTAAATTTAATGCTGATAACTCTGAAGACATATTTATTTTAATTAAGCCAACAAACTTAAACTAGCTTTTATTTACTGAAGATTAACCCAGATCACATGAACTTGAAAAGTATTTGCGTTAATTTCTATATTTCTGAGAGTTTTAGGAATACTTAATTTACACATGCACTTATTTTCAGTCAATTAAATGAGCTCTTTTACAAATTAATTTTGGCTATACCATCTAACGGTATAAACATATCACATATACGTAGCATACATCCATAGACATACAGAAACATACAAACAGGCATAGAGACCCTATAGTTTTCATTCCAAAATTTTAGCCATTAATCATGTACAACAATACAAAACTCACTAGTTATAAACAATAGTTGAATACAAATTGTGTCAAATTAAGTTTAGCTACTCACATGGCTAAAGTTTTTCATTAATTTTTATGGAGAAGACTATTACGATGTGTATTTGCTCTTGATGGATAATCTTATGGAGGCTGTGAGATAGATTTTGGGCAAGGGAGCTTCTATAGAATAGTATATATTTAAAAGCTTGCCCCCCCCCCTTTTTTCAGCGACATGATAAAATTTAAACCTTCAAGGAACAGAGAAAGAATGCAAGTTTTTCTTTTAGGGGTTTTATAGTATATTTCTTTATTATCAGAAGTCTAGGGTAAGTACTATTTAAAATTTTCCTCTGAATTAGGTTTTGGACAGCATGAGATGCTCTGTCCTCTTCACTGTCAATCACCACAACATCCTCCTCTTTGCTCTCATCACTTTTCTAGAGTTCCACTTCTTAGTATCTCAATCAGGCTTTGTCACAAGCACTTAGACTGTAAATCTGCAGCAGTTTGCACCCTCCTAGCTTTGCAAAATGACACACTATGTGCTGCAACTCATTATCCAGAACTCCCACCTTGTCTGTTCACCAAGAAGCTAGTAGAGTTGTGGACAACTACACATCCTTCTCTAACCTAAGAACTTCTTCCAACTTTCTAACTCAGGTTCAGCTTCTAGTTGGACATTGGTGGTCAGCTGAATTGCCATAGTAGAGGCCAGCCCACCAAGGCAACCATTTGTTTCCATTATTTGCTACAGTGTGTTATTCACAGTTTCTCAAAAAAAAAAAAAAAAAATCACACCAGCTGGCACTTTTGGGGCATCCTGACACTCACAAAGCAATCCATAGGATCTAATCTATAGGGCACCCTTCCACATATAGAAGTCAATGGCCAACCCAGGATTTCCCCAACAAGTGCTTCTTTCCCAAGACCCATTTCTTCAGTCTCCTAGTTGGCTCTCCAGTTGTTTGCTTTCAATCTTAGAAGTTCCCCAGGTGAAATTTGAAACTGGCCCCCATACATGGAGGTCAAAGAGAGACCAAAGAAAGAAGCAGACCACTCCAGATTGGTAGGTGGCAGTTTTAATTAGCAAGGGAACTTACATATGAGGTTTGTCTTGGTCTGTCACAAGACAAGTAAATCTTCACACCCACCTGCCAGAATTCTTGAAAGTCTTAACAGGGTTGAGTCACATATACCATCCTGATAGTCTCAAGACACATAACTCTCCCAAGGTTGTATCCTTGACATAGCTCTGGCTATGGGAACAGTGAGCAGAGAGAACTTTACAAGGGCAAGAGAGTGAGTGAGGAGCCTTCGATTGCCCAGGTCCAGCTTGCTGGTCAACCAGTGGTCATGTCCTCTAGATGACCTCCTCCAACAGTAACGAAAATGTAGGTCAGAATGGGGTAAAATAGAAACAAATATGTCATCAGCAAATGAATTTGAGCAGAAGGAAATAAATGTCTACATAAGGTAAACTGTGGATTCATTTATGAAAAGTGTAAATTGGACACATGGTGTAGGCATGGGTTATATCTAGTGTGAAAACTAAAAGATAATGACTAGAAGCTTCAGATGTCTATTTTCAGGACCATAATGGTCAGGATCATCTCAAGATACTCAAATACTGATTATTTTATAATGGTTACTAATAGCAACAACTTAAGTTTTATAGTACCTTTACACAGTTCTTATTATTTATAAAATATTATTATTCTCTTTGGACCAGGAATTAGCTCTTGTTAATGGAAGTTGCTATGAAAAAAATTTGCGTTCAAAGTTAAAAAAAACCTTTCTGAAAATCTATTACTGTCAGGTAAGAGAACTTTATTAGGAGGTGAGAATTTTTTAGTGACTGAAAGATTGCTTATAAGTGATGCTGAAGAGGAAAGTTAATTATTGAATGGTATGGGGATTGATGTGACCAGATGTGCTGTAAATTCCCTTCCCACCTTAACATTCTAAGATTTGTGCTTCTCGAGTACAGCATTTACTATAGATATATTGAATCAAATGATTCTTCTATTAATTATGCTTCTAAATAACTCTAAGTATCAAAAACAGTCCATCTTGAACATTTTCTAGTCATTGCTAACCCTTTCAAGGACCCTACAGTTTTAATGAAAAGGGATAAAATAAGTAATGCACATCTTTATTTAAATATAGTTGTTCCATGAGCTCTGAACTTTCTAGCAATGGATGGTTTTGTTCATTTTGAATCTGGAGCTTCTCCTTAGAAGCTCTGCTCAGGCTTTGGTGATGAAGTCAGCATCACATGTTCTCCTCACTTCATGCCTAATGCTCTTAAGGATACCAGTTCTTTTGCTATTGATGACAAGTTCAGTATAATATCAGGTATGATAGATATCATTAACATAATGACCCTGTATGATTCTTTACATAAAATTTGCTAATATTATATAATGCTTCTTTTATACCAGGACTATTCTCAGAGCTTTACAATATACTGACTCATACAATCTTCAAAATTGCCCTATGATGTTAATGATAATTGTATCCTGATTTTAAGGATAGTGAAATTGAGGCACAGAAAAATTAATTAATGTACTCAGTAACAAAGCTAGTGAGGAAGAGAGCTCAGATTTAAACTCAGAATGTTTGGATTCTAATCTCCTGCTCTTAATCCTTCATCTCTAAGATATGTTGTTTCTTTGGAAATTTCTACACAAAATGATGTGGTTCATACTAAAAACTAGTTTTTGTTTTTAAACAAAATTAATGAATGAGAGGCAGTAAGATGGGGTTGAAAGAATATTGCACTCAGAGTCAAGACATTGGATTTCTGGTCCTGATACGTCTCTATTTAATTTTGTGTGAATCATTTAATGGCTGTTCCTCATCCGTAAAATGCAAATTGATTTTAACGCCTTTTATTTGTCTCATTCCAGGCCTTTCACAAATCACCTTCACATACATGATCTCATCTAAATTTTACAGAAATTCTATTAGAATCCTGAGGCTCAGAATAGCGGTGATCCCCTACCTCAGCCCCACTCACTCTGTTGCACAGGTGGTAAGGATCTTTGGATTGCAAAGCCAGTATCTTTTTCTACTATACCTTGCTGATCTATTTCATGTACATAAAAGCATTTTTCTAAGCTATAAAATAATATGCCAATGTTAACTTTTATAACTAATGTGGCAGGCAAAGATGAATTGGTAATGCTTTCAGCAGAGGAAGGTAGCAAAAAATGGATAATTTTGGAATTGGTTTGAAGAAGCCAAACTAGTTTATGTGAAAACCACGTGCATTCTTAATTTACTTTGTTTAATCCTGAAACAAATGCTAAACTGATGGAAGAATATGCTGCTTCTCTGTGCTTCGGTGAATTCCTTATTTTGTAACATGAAATGATAAATGTTTGAACAGCTGCAATTATAAAGTTAAGCAACCATACAACACACACACACACACACACACACACACACACACAGACACACAGACACACAGACACACACACATTTTTTCTCCAGGGCTGTTGATTGAAACTGTGCCACAGTAAAGTAATCCATGAGTGATACGAATATATTTTCATTCATTTTTTTGAATCCTTTTCATGGTATAACTTTCTCTGTGGGAGGTTTACCTCAAGAATGGAAAGAAAAGAAAAAAATGTGAACAAACCAGCTTTCTTGATTTATTGTCTTGGAATAGTTTCTGAGATATTGTTCTCCTTTAGGTACAAGTGAAATGCTTTTGCAACAATTGAGGACTAATGGGAAGGAGCTGGGGGTGAGGGCTCAGCTGTGGCCTTGGCCACTGAACAAATCTTTAGATTCCATTTTATCTTTGTATACTTAAGAAGCATGAATTTGCTATTTCTTATTTAATTTCTTATTTAAGCACTTGTGCTCTAAATATATACTATTATGCAGGTGAGCCTGTGTGTCTACTTAATCCATATGCAGTCACTGTAAATCCTTTTATTGGTTATATATCTGAAATTGGAGAACTCAGTACTCTGTTGGTATTCTGGGAAGTCACATGAAAACTCACAATGTGGCCTAACTGCCCTGTTGTCTGCTAGAAATAGATGAATGGACTTGAACCTGCTCCTGCTGTTTGCTGAGATATGCACAGATCATACAATACCATACAGAATGGACTCTGAAAATCCTAGCATATTAGATTTGGATGGGGCTATAGAGCTCATCATCACATGTTGTAAGTAAGAGAAAGAGAGCCACTATAGGTATTATGTGAATAAAAGATTTATTATAGGAATTAGAACTTACCCAAATATGGAAGGAACTGAAGAAGTGACAGTCTAGAGGGGAGTTGGAAGATCTGAGAAAAGGTCACTTACCAGTCCACCTGAATCACTGATGAGAGTGAACAAACAGAAGCTTTCATGGGAATCCAGGATAATAACATTTTCTATCTGTGAATGAGGACCACAAAGGGGGAAGCTGGAGGGGAGCTGAATGGAAATCGCCACCTCTCAGGAAGCTATGCTTCTGTGTAGCTGTTATCTTTGCAGTTCTGCAGCCAAGTCCCTGCTGGTGGGCCTGGTAGTGGGGAAGGTAAGCTATAAGCAAAGTAGAAGAAAATGAACATAAGCTGAGGTCTACTAGACACCCTGCATCTGTTCAACATCAGGCCAGACTGAGACAGTCTCCCAAAAGTAACGGTACATGCTTTACCTTCCAAATCTCAGGCAAGTTCCTCTTTTGGCAACTCTAGCCTAAAACCATATAGAGAAAGGGATTCTGGGAAATTTATTCCCCAGACTTAGTCAAGTTGACAAGGCACAGTCCAGCACAATGTCCAGTGTTCTAATTTTGCAAACAAGAAATCTACTGCCTTGAGGGAAGTGACCCTACCAAACTAGATTCAAGTTCTCTTGATTGTTGCAGTAGTTTTCTTTTTTTTTCCCTACTACATTTTCTCTAGTTTATATCTGCATATGCACTACATGATCACAATTATTTGAATGTGAACTAAAATCTTTATGTAGGTCATTCATCAAATATTTTTATTAAAATTAATATATAACTCATTTATGGATAATAATATAATTGAGGGTTTTTATTGTTGTTAACATTTCAAGGACGTTTGAATTTGTGTTTATCAGTGATAGGGAAAGGGCATTTGGGGCACATGTATCATATGACTATTTGAAAGATTTTTTCACCCAAACTATGTTCCAGAAAAATAATTAATACCAAGGAATGGAAGGACTACATAAAATTATAACAACTGTACTTGTGATTTATTGAGAGTTTTCTATAACACCATATATATTCACAATGCTAAACACTTCATATATTTTTCTAAATGATTTTTCCTTATTTTAAAATTATTTTTGAATAAATATGAAGACTTATACATATAGAAATTGATTAGGAAGCATGAACAACTCTGTAAGAAAAGCCATACTGTCATAAGAACAAGAATCATAGCAGAAGACAACTTAGCTGGAGTTTGGATCATCGTTTGGTTTTCAGATTCTTTTTGAGGTTATTATAAAAATTAGTTTTGGGGAATTTGGTGGTAAAGGCAGTGAATGAGGCTTGGGAAATATAAATAGTTTCATGGTTTGGTATTTGTCAGATCTGTAAAATGAGCTGGATACTGGATATGGTTGGGGGGAATGGGATAGTTTGAATTTTTTTTCCTGGAATCCTGAGCTCACCATAGCCAACTCCAGTTCTCAGGAAATTTCAGTACAATGGGGTGAACGTCCTTAGTTGACAATAGTGACTGGAAGTGAGAGTGGGAACTTCATCAGCACATGAGCCTGAACCAGGCTCACCAGAGCAGAAGGTATTTTAGTGATGATAGCCATTAGCGTGTCTGTTTCATTGGCTTAAATCTGGGCTGGTTGCTCTTTATGTCTCTGTACATTTGTTATCCTCGGATTGCCCTTACTGGTCTCCTGTGTTGGATCACCTGAATAGTGTATTAAAGTGAAAGGAAAAATCAGGAGCTTTATGAGAATGGCTCATGAAAATGTTTTGTGAATTAAAATATTTTTATCTGATTTTCAGATTTAATTTTCAATTTGGCTGGATTAAAATTTTAGTTTTTTTATTACATAACTAAGAATTTGGAAGGCACTGTTCAGTTTTCTTCTGGCTGCAAGTGTTGTTTGTTGAGAAGTCCCGTCATTCTGAATCCCAGTCATATGTACAATATCTAGCTGTGTCTTTCTCCTCTCTAGAAGCTTGTAAGATGTTTCCTTTTGTATCCTGAGTTCTCATATTTTTTTTCAGTTTGGATTTATTTTCTTCCACCACTGGCAGTTGTCTGTTCATGTTTAAAAGTGGGGACACTAGAGTGGATTGGATTCTCTGAGTGCTTGGGCAGAGCTTGTTACTTGTAAGGTAAGTCTGCCTGGACTCAGCATTATTTTAGTCTTTCTCCCTAGGCCGGCCAGATTGGAAGAAAAGACACTTTCAATATTGTCATTCTGTGTTTAATGCCTTAAAACATATTTTTGGTGTATTTTGTGGGGTTTTTTTTTTTGGAGAGGAGGTGGCTGTGATCAAAATGATTTTTTTTAAACTGGGATGTCTCCATTACGTTACTAAATCTTAGAGCAAACTAAGATGGAGTTAGGTGAGTGTAGAGTGTTAATCTTATCCTCGTGGACGTGAGGTTTAAGGGGTTTTATGAGTTGTCCATGTTCTCATAACTGTTGAGTGGATAAGTCAAGATTTGAACACAGAGGAAGCTTATTTCATAGACACGGTACTAAAGACTTGTGGCTCAGAAAACAGTTTCTCTGATACTTTATGAGAATCTGACAGTTCCTATATATATGGATGAAGAAAGAATCAATATAAAAAGCATTTCAGTGTTAGAAACAATATTACTTGAATACATAATTAATTGGACATTTCCAATCCTTTCAACAAGAGAAGTGTATTCTAAATCTATTCTTCCTCCAAACTAAGAATAAAGTTTGTGTCCTCTTATACCCTCCAGACACTCATGTTCTCCTAGGTTAGCACAGTAGCTTTCTACCTGATGACTTCCCATCTTTCTTGTCTACTTTTTAAACATAATGCACATAGAAACTAGAAGAATATTTTCAAATGTATCATGTCCTTCCCTGCTTAAATGTTGTAAAGGTTTTTCATAATAACAAAAAAGTTAGAATATGAATCCTTAACATGGTCCACTAGGCCTGCATAGGATGATTTCCACCTGTTTTTCCAAACTTTGCTTTTATTTTACTCATTATGCTCCAGCCATAATGGTTTTATTTCAAATCCTTGAAAGTTCCAAGATATTTCCTACTTTAGGTATTTTATTTATGTTACTCTGTATGCCTAGAATGCTCTTCCCATTACCACCAATTATGGCTACCTCAGAATCTTCCCTCAGAACTCATCTTAAATCACTTCCTCAAGAGGTCTGGTAAAATCTATACTCCCATTGTCAATTAAGTTCTTTATGCTTCTTGTAGTGTTTCAGATTTTCTACATGTAATATTTAGGTAACTAGAAAAATAATCTAGAGAATCTGAAAATTCATACCTTTCATTGTGTGTATTTGCATCTAATTCTAACCACAAAATTTAGAAGCATATTATCAGATGAAAATGTGCTCTTATGAATTCACAAAATGAGGTTTTCAGAACTCCGTTGATATGAGACAGCAAAGTGAATTGAGACAGTATCAGGATGCCTGGGCTCTGCCACCAAATTGATGAGTCACCTTAGTCATATCAAGTAGAAAAAGAATGGACTTTAGCTATTTCTGAAGTACACAGACTGGACTGGAACAATTTCTATAGGTTCTTCTGGCTTAATATTATATGGCCCTCCATTCTAAAATGTGGGTTTCAAATGATTTTCAAACATTGCCAAAAGCTCTGCACATTTTTTCAAAAATTTAAAGTAAGCCTTAAACCATGTATTTTTAAATTTTTATTTATTTTAAAATAAATTTATTTACTTATTTTTGGCTGTGTTGGGTCTTCGTTGCTGTGTGTGGGCTTCCTCTAGCTGTGGTGAGTGGGGGCTACTCTTCATTGCAGTGGGCGGACTTCTCACTGCAGTGGCTTCTCTTGCTGTGGAGCATGGGCTCTAGGCACTTGGGCTTCAGTAGTTGTGACATGAGGGCTTCAGTAGTTGTGGCTCGCAGGCTGTAGAGCGCAGGCTCAGTAGTTGTGCATGGGCTTAGTTGCTCTGCTGCATGTGGGATCTTCCCCGACCAGGGCTTGAATCCATGCCCCCTGCATTGGCAGGCGGATTCTTAGCCACTGCGCCACCAGGGAAGTGTTAATTTTTATTTTTGATAAGATGAACTTCCTTGAGTAGGCTCAGATTTTCTTTCATAAGATTTTTTTGTTTGTTTTGATTTCAATCCAACATTGAAATTAAAAACTATGTTTGCTGAGTAAATATCAGTTGCTGTGAGAGAAGCAGTGGTCTGAAAGTACCATAGGAAGCAAAGAACAGAAAATTAAAATATGGTAATTAAATGTCCACTGTATGACCTGTTTAGTAGTTGTCATGAAGGGACTTGAAAATGAAGCACTCCTAAAACTGAGAAGAATATGTGCTTTCTAAACATGCAATTGCCAGTAACTGTGTGTAGGGGAAGATGCCAAGATGGCTACAAACTAATATTAAATTAATGACTGGAAAGGAAACTACTGATTAACATATTGCCTTACCTGCAATACGGACACTTAAATCTGAAGGAAGACACTAGTGAAGAAAGTTTAGGTTTTAATTTACAGTGATTGACAGTACTATGGGTAGTCAGATGACAGTGTTTGCTCATTATAATCTGTTAAATACTTCTTTCTTCTCCCCGTACCACCATAGGAAGCTGTCTTCAAAGGAAATTATGAGTGGATCCAGATCCATCACATTTGTACTATGAATCCAGAGAGCTCTTTGGGAAACTATAAAAAACAATAATACTGATTTTAGTATTTCACAAAACCAAAAATGCCTAGATGTTGACTACTAGTGATAGTTACTAACTATAGCTTTTGTAGAAATCTCACTATTGAAGCTAGGACTAAGCAAATTTATAAGAACTTAAGAAAGCCATGTCACATTGATATCAATAAGCAATGGGTCTTGTTCTGCAGACTTTTGTTTTTTACAAAGGCTGTCTAAAGGACAAGTATTTAGAAAACATAGGGAGTTGTTATGACATTAACCTCAGAGGTTAATGTATGTAGTAAAAGTATTCCTTATACACCTTTATTTATGATAATCCCTTACACATGATAATACCTTACAAGCATTTTAGCATTTTCAAAAGGCTTTTACATCCATTGTTAACTATATTAGGAGAGATTAAATAATGTACAAAATGTCTCAATCCTATTTTTTTCATAGCATAATGCTTGACATATGTAAATATGCTGTAAAGGCATTTTAGATAAATTAAACAATTTGATTCACACAAAACACTACGTGAGGCACATAGGGAAGTATTATTATACAATTTAAAATATGTCGAAACAGTTGCAGTGAGTTGTCAGGGTGCCTTACCTAGTTGATGCAAGGAAAAAGACAAGATCTAAATTCTTTTATGTTTTGGCCTTTAGTGAACTGTAGATGAACTCCTGAGGAGGAGAAAGGAAGAGAAATAATCAGTAAAAGTCTGTAGAAATGGAACTTTTCAAAGAACTCATACCTTTATTTGAGCACAATTATGATACATGTGAGAATGGATAGACGACACATATTTTTCACATGGATAGAGAACAGCCTCAAAAACCTCAAATTAGGACTTATTTGTTCATTTCTTAGCTCTTCCTGTCTGTACACCATGATATAATTTAGTTTTTTTTTTCCTTTTGTTTTGTTTTATATTTTGTCTACAGCAACTACCTCCACTGACTTTACAGCATCAACCTCATGTTTTTTTGTTTTTTTGTTTTTCGGTATGCAGATCTCTCACTGTTGTAGCCTCTCCCGTTGCGGAGCACAGGCTCCTGACGCGCAGGCCCAGCGGCCATGGCTCACAGGCCCAGCCGCTCCACGGCACGTGGAATCCTCCCGGACCGGGGCACGAACCCGTGTCCCCCAAACCGGCAGGCGGACTCTCAACCGCTGCACCACCAGGGAAGCCCCAACCTCATGGTTTTATCTTTGTCTTTTAATGCTTAAGAAAGAGGTATTATATTTGCATCTTTCCTCAGTCCTTTTAGTCTTAAATGAAGGAAAACTTGAATTGTCTTAAAAGATAAGTGGGTGTGTATGCTAGTTGTAGAATTGGATGAAAAATGTTTCAAATGGAGAAACCATGAGATCAAAGTCCTGAGGTAAGAATCTGCTGAAGATATATTGGGGGAATGGGTTTGGGTGGAGACATAAAAGGCATGGAATGGAAAGATTCTGAGTTGAGGCACGATTATGAGGCACCTTAAAGGCTAACAGAGCACTTTCTTTCATGAGCAATAGGAAGCTATTGAAGGTTATTCAGCAAGGGAGTGACAGTGGGTCACTAAACAGGTTTGGTTTTGTTTTTTTAACACTAATGAGGGCATAGCTAAATCTTTGCTTTAGTATGAAAGTTCTGGTGATAATGAAAGAAGAGTGGTATTTGTGTTGGAAGAGAGAACTAGAGTAAGAAGTGGGGAGGATCGCCATCTAAGAGAGACTGTTTCAATAGCTCAGTTACAATGGAAAGCATATCACCACTGACTAAATATATAATATAGGACAAATTACTTCTCCTTTCTAAGCCTTGTTTTCTTTACCTGTATACTATAAGATTATTGCTAGGATTAAGAGGGAGATTGTATATACAATTAAAAGCACCATGCCAAGTACATAATAGGTAAGTAAGGATTTATTATATATTAGGCCAATTAAGGTACATCATTTTCATGAATATGTCTCAGTGAAATATTTTAATCTTTTCTCAATAAAACCCTTTCTATAACTGAGACATCCTATTGGACTAAAGTAAAAATGCTCACCAACAAGGTCTTTCCCAAGACTGTCCTCTTGACCTCCCTCAGCAAAAAGAGCTTTGCTAGAGGGGCCTAAAGCAAGGAGGTCATGTTGTCACCTGGCGTTTCTGCTCTTTTACACTATACAACCAGAAAGACAACAAACCCATGAAAGAACACCCCATCATGCTTGAGAAGCCAAGCATGAGCTCTGGTATTTGCTCTACTCCCAGAGTGAGTCAAGCGTGCTATTTCACTTATCTTAGGGTGTTTGTAGACACTTGGTCCTCATTTATTGTCTTGCATTTCTTTAACCCAACCTGTGTATAAGATGGAATGGTAGAACTACTCTCCATTATTTACTGCTTTTTCCCCACTTAAATGGTTGAGGCTTTCTTCTGATGGAGTTCTCTCATATTTCAGTGACTGGAAAGGGTAAGACCGGAACAGCTATGGTATCAGGAACAAAGCATGCAGCAGGCTTTGACAATCAAGGAGGTTCTATCCTATCTTTGGGATTGATTTTATCTTACTCGTACCCAAGGATGATCATAATGCTTTGGAGAGAGTGTGCAATAAATGCCCATGGAATTGAAAGGCAGTAGTTATTTATGTTGTCATCATTTGTTCACTAAAAAATAACCCTAAGCAATTACGCACCTATTATGGTCAGATACTGTATTAAAGAATAGAACACCGAGACAAATAACATTATTTAATCCAAGGCATTTACTGAACATTAACCATGTACCAGGTCTGTTGTGAGAATTCATACATGACTATGTAATCATTCCTTCCCTCAAAATGTTCTTTATAGAAAGATCCCATAAGGAAAAGGCTCACTAAATAGCAATAACTAAATAATCCTTTAGATCTTTATGATATTTTATAGTTAAAAAAAATTTCATATCTACTTCATTCCATTTTATCTAAGAAGATTCAATCATCTGAAATATGCCTTTTCATGTTTTTGGGTTTTTTTCTCTTTTGCCATGCTCTTATCTCATACTTCTGGAAAAACAGAACATCTGAGTTTTCCTCTCTGAATATATTCAATATGGTAGTTTCTCCTCAGCCCTATACAGATGAATACTGTTTGACTGTGGTCTTTATCAGTGTGGCGCTGTTGATCCCTGAGATTCCTGAAATGGGGAAAATAAGGAGGCAAGAAAACATTCACACTAAAGAATCTCAGCATGCTATAGATTTATGACTTCTTGACTGAATATTAAAGAATTACAAAAATAATTTCTTTGATCTCAGGTTTATTTATCTCCCTGTCATAAGATACAACTCTGACTATGTTTGCATACATCTTTGTGGTTGGTTGAATGTTGTTTGGAAAAGCTAATGCATTTCTTTTAATAATGTTTGGTCATCTGAGTCCCTTTGTTATGAGATACAGTAAGCATTCCTGTGTTATTTATGTCAAATTTTCATCACGGATGTGAAAAGTTATAGGTTAAGAGAGAGGGAGAAAAAAACTGACATCTTTATAGTCAATTTGCAAGATTATGTTGAAATAATCATTTGAACCATTTAGTACTAGCCATGTTACCAAGAGATGCCAATAAAGTGCAAACAGTTCCTCTTTTAATCCGACATCTTGGGATACATGGAGGACCTCTGACTGTGGTTGGTAATTGCAGTTTGAAATTAGTGTTTTGGTGCCTTGTTACCTCAGGAAAAGAAGGTAAGTTTCCAGTCTGCTTGTGATATTTATTACAATTCTGGTGTTGAATCACCTCAGTTCTTCCACCTGAGGGTTTGATGTTGGAATGTGTCCAACATCCTAAAAAAGCTTTCTAAATATTTCTGCAGGGATACCACAGTTTGATTCCTTCATTTAAGAAACCTGTCTCCTGACATCTCCCGTGAAGTGGAAGGGAAATTGGATCTATGTATGCTTTAGTCACTAACTGAATTCATAGTCCCTGTTAAATTAATCCAAAATAATATTTGTTTCTTTTCAACCCAACAGAGTATTTTAAATGAAACTCAACATTTTGGCCAAACTCAATCTGTTTTTAACATTATGTAAACAAATTTTCCATCTGTTAAGTTACTACTAGTCAGTGAACTGGTATAAATTTATTACCTGGAAAAACCACACTTGATATTTGCACACATATAAGCTTCTAGTTAACTAAGGCCCAGATGGTTCACTGCAAATGTCATCACATTTTTATTAAGTTGGAGAAAACAGGTATTCTCTAGATCAAGAGTCCACTGGTTAATTGTCAATGGAACTCATATGAGGAGTTTCTATAAAAAGTCAGTGTCTAATCTATATTTCTAATAGGATATCTTACCGACTTTTTCAGTCAGTAAATCACAGTAGAGTAATCCATTTACATGACTTAAAAAGTAGAGGATCTCTCATTATTTATTATTGTTTTAAGAATCTCTGAATGAATTAGACACACATTTAACCATATAAAAAGAAAATCCGGGCTTCCCTGGTGGCGCAGTGGTTGAGAGTCTGCCTGCCAATGCAGACAACACAGGTTCGAGCCCTGGTCTGGGAGGATCCCACATGCCATGGAGCAACTGGGCCCGTGAGCCACAATTACTGAGCCTGCGCGTCTGGAGCCTGTGCTCCGCAACAACAGAGGCCGCGATAGTGAGAGGCCTGCGCACCGCGATGAAGAGTGACCCCCACTTGCCACAACTAGAGAAAGCCCATGCACAGAAATGAAGACCCAACACAGCCATAAAAATAAATAAATAAATACATTGTGTATAAAGGTGCTCCTAGCAAAGCTGCCCAAACTTTGAAAAAAAAAAAAAAAAAAAAAAAAAGAACATCCATTAGGACATTTTAAACGCATGGTTTATGTTTCTTTGTCTGACCTCATCTGTCAGAAAGCCATGGTGACTATCTGGTTTCAAGTGTATCCACTCCAGTGAAGTGGCAAAAATCCTTTCAGAACAAATACATTTCTTCCTTCTTGTTCTGCTACTTGTATGCACAAGGGTCATCTCTTTAGATGTGATGACCAAATTTGTAATACTTGGTTCTTTCTTTCTATTAAGCTAAATTTTAGTGTTTTTGATCTAAGGCAGGTAGTACCTAGAATAGCCTTCAGCCTTCATACCAGAAAGTAGCCCCTGAGACTGTACTTTGTCTTTGCCTCCTGCCCCTTTTTGTTTCTATACATATCAAGTCTACTGCTAAAGGCTGTTGAGGAAAAATTAAGTCATCAAATGACTACTCCTAGGAATATATTTACTAGTGTCAAAAGATCCTTTGAAGGGGAAATGGAGTATTCTCTGTGGATTTATCCAAACAGCATTTCCTATGAAACATGTTGTTACACTTTTCTCCCTGCTGGATTACTTCCTTACCTATTTCCACTACAAAGTAAAGGTTTCAATGAACTTTCCTTGATGAATTTGTCACGCAAGAGAGTCTTTTTTTTTTTCAAAAATGAGGCAACATGTGTGAAGACAATCTTTTGAGACTAATGTAAACTTATTTTTTCTTGCCCAGGTGTACCATTAAAGAACACTTCATCACCTAAATGACACTCCAGGCTCCTTTGCTACTCAGAAGAGAGAATTACCAGAAGGAATTCTGATGACCACAAATCAGATTTACTTATAGAAAGAGGCTGATGGCCTTTAGAGAACTATGAGGTTATTGGCATGCATGTTATTTAATGGGACACTCAAATATATCAGGCAACTAGTCACATTTTAAATTGTCATATTTTAATAAAATCAATGTTCCATATAACAATAATAATAATAGGTAAAATATGTGAACCCACTATGTGCTGTCACTGTATTATGTGCTCTACCTACATGATTTCCTTTAATTACAAATCAATATTATGAGGTAAATGTATTATCTATAATTCCCTTTTACAGATGAGGAAGGTGGGAGTCAAATAAATTGGTAACGATAATAATAAATGCTTATTCAATGCTTATTATTTGCCAGACCCTGGTTTTAAGAACACAATCATATTAATTCATTTAATCTACAATAAAATCCACTCAGTAGATATTATTGTTAGTCTCAATTTTTAGATGAGGAAATAGAGACATGGAGAGGTTAAGATACTCCTCAGTCTCCGTTAATAAGAGGTGGATTATTAACGAAATAATACTGGGACTGAAATACTGCTGTTGTCTTCCCCCAGCCATGCTCTTACCACTGCTTTGCACTGACTCTGCTTCTCTGCACAATTACTCAGTGATTTATAGCAGCGATGGACCTTGATTTCTGTGGTCTTAATCACTATATTTTGCTCTACTGCCTTTCATTCACTAAGTAGGCAATCAGTGTGCTATGTGCAAAACCTTGTGGCTTGTGTTGCACATGCAGGTGTTAGCAGAGTGTGTGGAGATAATCTCTACCCTTAAAAATTTACATTTTGGTAGTAAAGCTGCTTACTCTCTAATTGAGGGGCCTACCAACACCATTAACACCATAATAACCTCTCCAAGGATCGTTCTGGAATCATTAGAGATCTCTTCATTATGACTCCTTTAACTTCAACTACTAAGTGAACCAAGGGGTCTCCCATTCAATACGTTCCTGGAGTTTCTTTCCTAAAATAACTATTCTAATTAGTAAGAGGTAAGCTGTTGCTAAAGGTGTTCCTCCCTCACTAAGAAGAGGCAAATGGCCAAACTGATGGCTGCACAATGAAAAGAACAAACCTCCTCTGGGAAGTAATACCGGCTTTAAAGTGCTCAGCTTCTTGCTTTTCTAGGTGAGAAAATGATGATGTGACATGAGGGTATGAATGACAATGAGTCCAAACTTTAATTCAAATATTTTATTATCTCCAAATATTCTCTGTAAAACAGATGTAGTATACTGAAGGAAACATAATTTCTTTCTGGAAACACAAAATAATATTGAGAAAAAAGCAGAAAGGAAAATAGATTTTTAAGAGAATAAGATCCTAAAGGTTTTGCTAAATTTATGACTAATAAGACCTTAAGTGTCATGGGAAATGTGACTAAATTAGGAGTAAGATACCCGAGTTCAAATCCACACTTAAATTCTAATATTCTTTCTTACAGATAAAATATTGCTATAAGTAATGGACTTGATTTTTACTAAAGAAAGTGACATGTTCTCATAGTCTTTCTCCCCTTAGTTAACAGCAATCTCTTCCTTTTCTGAGCTCCTACAGTTTATACCATTCACCTGGACCATCATATATTATTATATCTTATATTATTATATACCGGGCTGTATATTATTATGTCACTTTATTCAACTTTACTGTAAGCTGTTTAAGGGTGAGGTCTATGAATTCTACCTCTTTACCATCCCTGTTTCTTGCCAAAAGTGGGTGTTCAGTAATTGTTGTTGGATTGAGATTAAGGCTGCATTTGAAAGGTATTCTTTTAAAATTAATGCTTTCCAAACATATCAGTAGAATTCAAGCTTATTATTTACTAACTGATAATAAGGACTGCATTAAACTAGAGACCTAAATCGTTGCAACTAATTATAGAAATGTAAATATAGTGATGGATACAATTACTGAAACTATAGCCAGCTAGCACAAGCTTATTATTTGCAAAATCACAAGTAGTCCTTTCTCTTAAAGACCGTGTTTTGAGCTTTGGCATTTTCAGTAAGTGATGTATTTGTACTAGTGTCACATGGTGAATAACTGGTATTTTTTGGATGCCTGCTCACAAAAGTGAAGGTGGAAACTAACTTCATATGACCAAAAAGAACTGCAATCCCAATACTGTTTCTGCTGGTAGGGTTCACTTTCTCATTTCAGCTTGAAGTTAACAGGAGTGTTTTCAGTCGAACTCTTGGAGTTCAGGGGGCTATGGACCAGTATAATATGGAGATCTCAGTTGTATACTAGGGCAGTGGGAAAGAGAACAATGCTGTAGAGCAGGACGGTAGAAAAAGCACTATACTGCATCTGGAGAGCTGAATTTGATTAGAAGTCCTGGCACTGTTGACAGCTTTCTGTGTAACCTTGAGTAAATAATAGCTGTGTATGGTCTCTTCCGACCATAGCATATTGTGATTCTCCAAGAAACAAGTTTTGCATTCTTATTTCTACCTTCAGTCCTAAGTCTGTTATTTCTCTTTCATCCTGGGACATTACATTGCTATCTAAGAGTTCCTCGCCCTGGAATGAAAATATCCAGTTCATAAAAAAAACAGTCTAAGGTTGAAATAGCCTTTTGTGTTGTAAAGAGCTGTGGAGTCTCAGGAGACATATAGTGACCGTACGATAAATGGTCTTGGCAGCTTGGGTGTCAGACAGTTAACTAGGTCAAAGTGGGTGATTTTATTTGATGCTATTTACCTATCTTTCCATTGTACAATTTTATTTGCTTTGGATAAGTTCTTCTTAATAGATGCACTCAAGTCAGAAATCTAATGTCTTAGTTCTGCCTCCACTGCTTAATACTCTGTTGTATGGGACAAGTCACATGTCATCTTTGGCCTTAGTTCCCCATGTGTAAAATAAGAATAGTAATATCTACCTAACAGAGTTTTCATGAATGTTAAATGAACATTGATCTAAAATATACATTACTGGGCTTCCCTGGTGGCGCAGTGGTTGAGAATCTGCCTGCCAATGCAGACGACACAGGTTCGAGCCCTGGTCTGGGAAGATCCCACTTGCCATGGAGCAACTGGGCCCATGAGCCACAATTACTGAGCCTGCGCGTCTGGAGCCTGTGTTCCGCAACAACAGAGGCCACGATAGTGAGAGGCCTGCGCACCACGATGAAGAGTGACCCCCACTTGCCACAACTAGAGAAAGCCCATGCACAGAAATGAAGACCCAACACAGCCATAAATAAATAAATAAATACATTGTGTATTATTTTTAAAAAATTAAAAATAAAAAAAAATAAAATAAAATATACATTACTAAAATTTTCATATTCAAGGAATGATGATGATAATGACACTTTTCAGAGAATAAACTAATGATTTGAGGGAGATACAGTAACTCCTTCAGGTGTTTGTTCTTAAAAAGATGACGGTACAGTGTTCTAAGTAAAATAGCAGCAGTTCTGAAATAAAGTATCTTCAAAATTTTATGGACTTTCTCTTAAACTTGAACCTTCAACCAAACTTTCCCTTACCAAGAAGAAATCATTCACCTGAATACAAGCTATTCACCTTGAGAAAAATTTAATAATACTATTACAACTGCTACCGTGAGCATTACAATGACAGTAATAGTAATTTTGATAATGTTGTTATGATATTTCAAGAATGGCCACCCTGCAAAATTTTTTAAACCTTATAAAATCATTTTTTTTCTGAGTATTGCTTATTACCTAGTAAGAAATATTTTTTACCTACATATTTTCTTGGGGATGTTATAAAGTAGGATGGAGCAGTTATTCTTTTCATGCAAAGGAAATCAAGAGTGACTCAGAACAAATGTATACCTACTGGGTTGGAAGAAGTCAGGAAGAAATGTATGTATATTCAGGGAGAGAGTTTCCTTTCTTATTTGAACTGAAACTGCTTTAGATTCAAAAGGAGAATCTAGCCCAGTGAAAACATGGCCCCTAACAGAAACTTACCTCAGAAGTCTAAAGTATTTTACCTATGTTTTACCACCTGCTCAGAAACCCGTTATTTCAAGAATTAGAGTTGAGCCTTAGAACTCTAGGGCTAGTATTTTTACAGCGCTACTTGTTCAAAACTGAATGCTTCTGAATTATACGCAGACAAAGGAAGCATGAGTCAATTGCTTGACTGGACATCCCAACAATCACATCTTCACAATCCAGGGATTTAGCAGCTTGTCTTTATGAGCAACCATCGCAACTGAAATGCGTGACTTCATTTAAGACTCTTGAGGAGTACATAATGTGAAAATGACTAGAGATATTGAAGATATTAATTAAGGAAAGAATTCCAACTTTCTTCTGAAGGATAGCCTGGGAGGCAGCAGGTGATATTTGGGTGCTCCAGGGTTTGTGGTTAGAGAAATGCTTTAACAGGATTAAGCATTGCTGACAGTCACACACACTGGAGTCCATGCTGTGTGTTTAGGAGCTACAATTCAGCTCAAAAATATGGGGGCAGAGAAAATTTTACAGACAGCTTAAAGATATAGAAGAAGAAAAGTCCAGCTAATAACTGGTAGGCAAAAGTATCAGAGGGTATCTCACTTTGAAAAATGAATTGCTCTGGTTTCATCAAGTTCTTTGGAGTATTTTTCCTATGAGCTAATTCAATCTTATAAAAATTGCAGGTGTCATGATGAGGTAGGGAGTTTACCTTTACAAGAAAAACTCTATGTTTGCTTATTTAAAGTTAATGAGAGACAGAATCATCAAAATTTGAGACATACCCTAGGGAAGAGATGGCCAGGTAACAAGAGACAGTGATTATCATTGTGTTTTGTTTGTTTGTATAAATGAGAATGTGATTCTGTCTTACCCACCAACGTATTACATGGGACCCTTGTTTTCAACTAGGTAAGATATATGAGGATTACCTGTGAAACAAAATAATAAAGGGTGGGGGGCAAGTCCCTGCCCCTAAAAACTCTGACTGAAAAGTTTGAGGTAAGGTCCCAGAGACGTGTCCAGTTAAACCAGCTCTTCATTTCACAGAAGATTTATCCATACAAAAATACATATCTTCTGAATTAGTTTTGCCCAACTTCTTTCAAAACTGAATTTGTTTTCACTTATCTTTTTTCTCTATTGGACTATAAGAAACTGAGAGATTAACAAGTATTCTTTACTGAAGTTTTGTGTACAAAGAACTTCTCTGTTAATATATTTACAACCAATTCCAATCAATAAACATTTTCTGGATGTCAACTAGGGGTCAAGACACTGTGCTAGGTTCACAAATCCAAAGATGAATAAAGCCCAGCTCCTGACCTCAAGGAGCTTGCAATTTAACTGCAAAGACACAGACCCAGTGCATGAGCAGTCAGAATCAGTGTCTTTCTCCTTTGGCACTACCTAGTACTATGATCTCATAATTCTTATCACATTCTTTCTTATGTCACTGGATCCATGTCCAACTCCCTAAGTAGACTGAAAGTTTCAAAGGGTAGAGAAATATCTGCAGCCATACAGGTACCTGTTGACATAAAACAGGGATAAATAAAACCAATAAAAGTAAAGAGATAATGTAACTGTGCATATTTGATTGTTCAGAATCATAAGTCAAGTTGTCTCAATCTTGAATAATGGTGTCTAATCCACTTGTTTTCCAGACTAGAAAATTCAAGGTCATTTGCTTGCTCTTCTCAGGCTCTATATCCAAGTCCAAAGAGATTTGTTGCAAAGGGCACAGAATCCGACTTATTATATTTTTAGGAATTCTGTTCTTCTCTATTCTTACTTTCATTGATTTACTTGAAAAAAATCATTTCTCACCTGTACTTCTGCCAAAGAACATTATATTGAATTTCAGATACTGTTTTTCCTTACTATCTGTTTTTTCTCCAGAACTACCTTCCTGAAAAGCAGATTTGATGTCTATTTACCATGCTTAAAAACCTCTTTTGACATCCTGTTGCTTACAAGATAAAATCCAAACACCTCAGCAAATGAACCTCTTTCTTCATTTTGCCTCAACTTACATCTCCAGGTCCATCTGCAACCACTCTCCCCACTCTTTTTTCAAATACATCAGGCTCTTTAAACAAGTTGTATCTTCCCACATGCTACTCTTTTCTCTGGGGAGGTCCTTCTTCATTTTTATTCCTGGTCAAGTCATAATCAGAATGCAAACCAATTCTCAGTATCATGTTTGTGAAACTTCCCTGAATTATCCCTCTAAAATTTCAGAGTGTGACTCAAAGTCCAGTTCTTGCCACTGAGCCGAATATTTCTGTAACGTATTTTGAAGACATTTCCAATACTTCTGAATCTATCAGTCCTTTAAAGTAAGGTCATTACAACTGCAGGAATTTCCTTCTAAAACACAGATAACTTTAGAAGAGCTAATATATTAACAACATCCCTGGAATTTACCTAACACTTCACAGTTTACAATAAATTTACATTTGTTCAATTTAAAACCAAGAAGACAAATATTTCTACTCAATAATATTCAAATCAGAGAGCTAGTCCCTGATATTTTCTGCAGTTAAATGTTTTTCTAGACCTTTTAAATTTGTCAGATCTACATATCTGAGTACAAGGTGTCTCTCTCTCTCTCCCTCCCCTCCCCTCTCTCTATATATGTATATATAACCAACCCACACTTGGGTCTGCTTGTCCTTGAGCAGTAAAGCCAATCTACTGACACCAGGTTGTGATGAAGGAACGTACAGCATTTACTGCAGGGTGTCAAACATAGGGCCAAGCAAGGAGAATTAGCAGCTAATGATCAAAAGACCCAAATGCCCTAAAGGCTTTCAGGGAAGGGTTTTTAAAGGCAAGGTGAGGGAGAGGGTCAAAGGGTGTGTGATCAGCTTGTGGGCATCTCTCTAATTGGTTGGTGGTAAGGTAACAGGGTGATGTTTCAGGAGTTAAAATCACCAACCTTCTCGTTCCAACCAGTCTGGAGTGTGGAGTCTACCTGCTGGTAGTCAGAATACAGTTAACTTCTTCCACCTGGTGGGGTGTGGGTTTTAGTAGCTGCAAAACAACTCAAGGGTATGGCTCAGAATATTATCTATAGCCCTTGAGGGGGAACTAAATGTCCTTGACTTTGTTTTATGGCTAAACATTTATTATTTTGTCTTGCTTGAATTTTCCCTTTGTTTCCACACTTTCTCACTTCTCTGATTAAATCTGCTCTTTGGAACTTGGGGAAGGCCTAGGAGGCTAAAGATTTTCTACAAACAAGAAGCAGGGGACATTTGGAGGGTGGAGCTCTCCCCAGGAAGTCCCCACAGGGTCTTGCATGGATATATATATGTAAAATATTTAATATATATGTATATACATTAGTCAATTGTGCTTTATTTTCCATTTTTTCTTTGCTCTCTTTCTCTTAGACAAATCTCTCTGATGCCTCAGTTTCTCCATCTATAAAATGAGTGTGTCAGCCTGAAAAGCCTTATCCAATCCTGATATTTCCAGTTTCTGAACTGGTTTTCTAGGCTGCCATTTAAATATAATCAACCTATTTTTTTATCATTAGAATCAGAAAATTAGTCACTCCATTTTTTTTTTTTTGGCTGTATGGTGCGGCTTGTGGGATCTTAGTTCCCTGACCAGGGATCGAACCCGGGCCCTCGGCAGTGAAAGCACAGTGTCTTAACCACTGAACTGACAGGGTTCACTCTATCCTTCTGTTCAATTAATTTCCTAGTAGTCACTGGTAGACCTAAGATTTTGCAAACACTTGCTATTTTAAGACTGAGCCTCAAATGTAATGCAAAACATCAAACTATTACTTATTAATATATTCTGTTTCTTTTAACACCAGATTCTTAGACACTGGTTTATGGCCAAGTGATGTATTCCTAAACTTGTCAGCTTCATTTCTAATGTAAGTCTAGGTGTGATTTGACTTTGTACAATTCACTACTAGAATAGTTTCCAAAGTTTCAAGCCTGTAAACTCAAACCAGGCCTCCATCTTAATTCTCACTCTTAAAAGTATGAAAGGATCAAACACATGATAAGGTAAGATAACACTGTCAGAACTAGAAATGACCTTAAAGTTGATCTTCTCCAACTCTTTCATCAGACAGGTTCAGGAGGAAGTTGGGGCCCCAGGAGGAGAAGTATATGATTAGAGTTGCACAAGAAATTTGTATCAAAATCAGAACTGATTCCAAGTCTCCCAATTCCTACCCCAGTCCTCTTTCAACAATATCATGCTGCCTTTCTGATGTCAGTTTATAAAAGCATCTCTTCTGATAAGTACTCAGAAATTTTCCTGATTTAACATTAAAGTAAATGGTGTTTGGCAATCATGTTTCTACTTTCCATCCTCCTGACCTTTAGTTTTATGCTAAGTGATTTCCTGGAAGTGAATCTTACCACATCAAATACATTTTTTTTTCAAAAGTCATTAGCTGTTCCAACTTCTGAATTCATCATAACTCACAGGTGTAATAGCCCCTTGAGGGATTGCTAAACGTCTCAGACATTTCAGAGATGTTCTGGGTCAAATTACCATTTAGAAAGAGGACACTTAAATTAGAGGTGAATAAAAGGGTTGAAAATCAACTGATTTACTCCCTGAAGGAAGCAGGAATGTCTCAATTACATGCAGTATCAGGTCAGGCTTCTCTGGAGGTTTTATAGTGATGTATGCTTCCAATGCCCCTGAAAAATCAAGCCTTTCTGGATGTCCTAATTTGGTTATAAAAATAATTGCCATAAAGGGCAATATTCACCTTACTGTAGACTAAAGCATATGCCTTTTAAAATACTTTAGTGAATAATTTGATTCACTTAGAAAGCAGATTACTTACCTATTATTGGGCCTCAATTCCTCTTCTTTTTTGTTTTCCTGGTTCAAATTCTGTTCACCTTTGAGCTCACAAAATCTTTCCCAATGGAAGGTGCTTATTCTTGTGCAGGAAACCTTATGGCACTTAATCCCTTTCTCGTGCCACTTAGGTTTTGTTTTGAGCGATAATGAATTATGTTTCTTTCTTTCCTCCCCTATTACTTCATAAGCAACTCTATGCAAGAAACTGGGTTCATTCTCTTCCCTTAGAAGCCCCCATAGGTCCTGGAGTACAGTAGGATTCAACAGATGCCTCAATCTCACTGAACAAAGCTGATAAGTACTTTGTTTCGCTCACTGTGCCACTCAGAAATGCTTGAAAATGTATAGGTTAATGGTAATAAAAATAACTGTTTTCTTAAAATCTATTCCCAGAGTTTCAAAACTGTTCTATTTGTGTTCAGAGGAGCAGAAGTTGTCAGTTTCAAGTTGGAGGCTAAGAAAATCAGCTGATTTTGTATGTGAGGAACACAAAATTCACAAACCATTTAAGCCACCCAACCGAAACACAAACAGGGGTGGGCTGTTAGGTATTTACACTAGACTTAACAATCTTGTTTTTTTTTTTTTTAATGAAGAATTATTGTTAGCTCAGTTTCCAAAAGTGATAATTTATCAGTAAACGGTCATGTTTGCCCACATGGCAACAGGCTTGGCAATACTTAGAAGGGGGACCAAACAAAGAGAATTGTACAAATTACCCAAGTGTCAACCCCAACCTATTTATTTGATTTAATCAATCTCATGGCACTTTTGACTTCCTTAACAAATAAAGGCACAAAAGCTGAGTTAGGTCAATCATCCTTCTTGGTTTTTGTCTTAGAGGATTTATTCTACTCACAAGCAAAAGAATGTAAATTTGGCTTTTCCAACTTGTATTAAAGCATTTAACAATGTGAATCAAATCCAACACATCAGCTGAAACCATTAACTTTAAAATGAACCATGAAGGAATTTAAATAAGAGCTATGTCCTTAAACGATATCCTACATTACAGATGCCATTTTACATCTGCCAAAAAATGCCTACTGAACTAAGAACTGAAGCAATACAGTCATGGGAATGATGATCTACCATATTTTTTTTAAGATCATAAATTTTGTGCATGGGATTCGAAGACCATCGGAATGAAGAATAAACTATACCGTAAGTTCCATGCTATCAAAGACTTACCATTGAAACAAATTCAAAATATCACTGTTTAATATCTTATCTGTTTCACAGGTACCCTTCCAAGTGGTATCAGCTTCTGCAAGGGCAGGGATCTAACTCATTCCCATCTAGGGTAGCCTAAGTTATCTATAACTGAATTTATTAAAATACTTTGTCAAAATCTGTTGCCTTGAGATTTCTATCCATGGTATAATTATATTTCTTTTGACCACAAATGTATCTATTCTGTCCACATGAAAAACTTTCCAATAGAATTAACTTATAACTTCTCATCTATATAGGTTAAATACTGTTACTTTTCAATTAATTCTCCATGTGATGCCATGGACTCTTCACTATTATCGTTTCCTTTTCCACACACTAAAGTATATCTATATTTATAAGGCTTAGATTTACACAGAAAGGAAAACACATTTTTTTCAGGGTTTATTTCCTGGTTTGCTTTATTCATTGATGTTTCTTAATAAAATATTTATTAATGTAGATTGTATTTACAAAGGGAATAATACAAAATTTCCTTTTAGTGACTAACCCAATGAAAATATGCATATTTTATATAAAACAGTAACAATGTATTGAATATATAAGTGCAAAAAATTTTATTATGGATAAGAAGTCTAATAATTGTAAAGATTTCAATTTTCCCAAATTAATTAGTAGAGTTAACATAATTTCACTACTAAACCTATCAAGTTTTTTCTTGGAACTCTATAATGAGACAATAGACATTATCTGGAAGCATAAACAGGTAAGAATATCAAAGAATATTTTAAAGGTAAAAATGGACATATTTTAAGTATTTCTATAAATTAAAAAATATTGTACTTGATAAAATAGATGTGCAAAATAGAAAATAGGCAATAGAATAGACTGCCAATGAATGTAACATATTTTGAAGACATTTGCAAATCAATAATGAGCTTGGGTCTTATTTAATAAGAAGAATAAATGTTTAGAAAATTAGAAAAAAAATTTAACTTTTCAAGATAGACCAAAGTTATATAAGGTTAGATTAAAGAGTTAGATACATTTAAAAAATGCAATTTGTTTTCTGAAGCCATAATATTTTATAATTTTTGAAGTCATAGAAAAATTACACAAAGTACTTGAAATTTCCTCCTTACCAAGTCCAAATAGCATGGTGGAGCAATGTAGTGGACTAGTATATTATGTAGAATTTTAAGATAATCAGAGTACCTGCCAACTATTGTGATAAAGATCAAGAGAATTAACATAGCTCAGGGTCAAAACGGTAAATGCGTACTGCTGTCTATCTCATATAAAACAAACTCATTTTTCCTTTACTGATGAGAATTGATAAAAATACATTCTCCAGCTCAATAGCTGCATACCAAGGGTCAGAGACTGTCTTGACCTATTCCAGTAAGGATCCACAGATGGTAGAGCTGAAATGAATACTGTCATTTGGTGAGAGTTACCGTATTTCTGTTAGCTGTTATTATCCATCAGAGTTTTCAGGCATGGTACTGCTGAATTGAATGAGGGGTCACCACCCCAGCATATTTTATATTTTTGATGATTACATTTACCTCTGCAAGTCCTTCTGGTATGTAGTAATGCAGATGACTTACTATTCTGGCATTGTAAGGGGAAGTTTCAGTTGTCACCTGGAATTTCTTACCATAATATCAATTCACTCTGCAGTCAAGATAATCAATATGAAGGTTCTACTACCTTCTGAATATATGCATTTCAATTATGTACTGAGGATCAGGGAATGACCTGAGGATGTGTCCAAGGACCTGTTTCACATATAGTAAGATATATTTGAACCATAGTTCCATTTATCACCTGGTTTCCATAAGTCCTAATCCTAATAAGGGGTATACAATGCATTTGTGGACCCATGTTTTAGATCCAATGTCATTTCAGATACCATAATTGCCCTACAAACATAAGCTGATTCTCATATGGTTATGTAACTCAGGGTTACGTACCTAATTGATCCAACAAAACTTAAGCTCAGAATTTTATTTAAAAAGATCCCAAGTTGGGCTTCCCTGGTGGCTCAGTGGTTGAGAGTCTGCCTGCCAATGCAGGGGACACGGGTTCGTGCCTAGGTCCGGGAAGATCCCACGTGCTCTGGAGCGGCTGTGCCCGTGAGCCATGGCCGCGGAGCCTGTGCTCCGCAACGGGAGAGACCACAGCAGTGAGAGGCCCGCGTACTGAAAAAAAAAAAAAAAAAAAAAAAAAGATCCCAAGTTGATAGCATACCCAGTCATGTGGCAGAAGAAAACACAAATTCTCTTTGGAAGAATACAACATCAATGTAGGCCTCAAAATTTTCCATGGGTGTTACTCAGAACAAGAGTTTACAATCCTAAGGTGTTCTTTCCTCTCTAATTTTTTGGAAGAGTTTGAGAAAGATTGGTGTTAATTCTTTTTAAAATGTTTAGTAAAATTCACAAGTAGGATGTTTATGATGAACAAGTGGGAGGTTTATGATTATTGCTTCAACATCATTACTTGCTATTAGTCTGTTCAGATTTTCTGTTTCTTTATGATTCAGTCTTGGTAAGTTCTATGTTTCTAAGAATTCATCCATTTCGTCTATGTTATCCAAATTTTTTGGTGTATAATTGTTCATATTAGTATGATTCTTTGAATTTCTATAGTATCAGTTGTAGTGCCTCCTCTTTCATTCACAATCTTGTTTATTTGAGTCTTTTCTCTCTTTTTTTGGGTTAAGCTAGCTAAAGGGTTGTCAATGCACTTCATCTTTTCAAAAAACCAACATTTAGTTTTGTTCATATTTTCTATTGTTTTTCTAGTCTCTATTTTACCTTGAAATACTAAAACTCCATTTTTAAAAGCAAAAACAATATATGTTGAAGACTTAAGCTAAAGTTGAGCATCAACCACCCAAAAAGTTACAACCAGTTTGAACTCTGCAGACCCAGTTAGATTTCACATGGGAACAATCCTGTTCCACATTAAAACTAATATACAGACAATCATTCAAGTACCGTCGTCAACACAAGGAGTCTGAACTTTCTTCTTGTGTTCAGGCTGAAGTCACCAGCAGGGTAAATCCAGAGTAAACAAAAAAAGTTTTCTAGGTGTGATGCATATGTTAGACTGAAACTGGATGCCTGGATGCTAATTCCAGCTCATCTTTGGACAAGTTACTTCCCCTGTCTAGGCCACAATTTATTTTGATGTAAAGTAAGTGGGTTAAAATAAAATTTAGTTATTGAAAGTATGACCTGTAGGACAAATATAGTTTGCCTATCCCAGAGTAGAGAATCACCTGATATTTTTAGCACAACTTAGAAGTCTTAATTTGCTATTATAGCTCACCTAATATGGGAGCTTGAACTGATTAAGCAGTTAAGCCCTAAACTGCTGTTTCTGGAAAGTGAGAGAAAGGAGAAAGAACTGTTAAGACTTTCCCTAGGAATTATTATTTCTGCAATGAGAGACATGTTTTCATCTCCACACGCCAAGCCTTATGAGACTTATCTCACAAAAAGAGGTTTTAAATGTCTCTTTTGTTTCACAATATAAGTAGAATGCCAATTTTGCAATGAAGAGGCAGATAAGCAGTGGTTAGATTAGAGAAATAATCACTCATCCTAAATATTTCCAGTACGAAGACATTATATATTAGTTGAAGCATTTTACCATTTGTAAGTTGGACATTAAATTATAGAAGTACATGAAAATATTTCATCAGATGGAATAATAAAACAATCTCAGACCGAATTTTTAAAATTATTTTCCCTGTCATATAATATAAACTCAAAAAAATGCAAGACACTTTTCTAATAGTTTTTAGCTAAAGTCAGAAAGGTATTCGTTTTGGACATTTACATTGCATCTTACATTTTAAGGTCTTAGGAAATTCAATTTCATGGATATTATTTTGTCCCTTAAAATTCAGGTATTTCTTAGGGTCAAAGAAATCAAATATTTAAGTAACAACTCGCTCCTTGGGCTTACTT
The DNA here is from genome assembly GCF_000442215.2 of Lipotes vexillifer. Lineage (NCBI taxonomy): Eukaryota > Metazoa > Chordata > Mammalia > Artiodactyla > Lipotidae > Lipotes > Lipotes vexillifer. Next base: position 12,185 of record NW_006793533.1, on the reverse strand, counting down.
TTTGATCTTCCTTGTTTGGAATGCAAGCAAGGACTCGGATTACTTTTGAACCAACTCATACCAATTTCACAATCTCCTGCCCTGGCATGTCTAAGGAAAGTGGTTTTATTAGATATAAAAAGCTACTCATCCAACTAATCATGTAAGACTTATTCCTGAAATGTGTTTGGGGATATTGTGTGTGAATTTTAAAAGATTTTAGCCCCCTTTAATATTTTAAAGTCAAAGAATATTTGTCTAACTTTTGCTCTCCTTAGAGATGTGGCATTTAGGAATCTCTTGAGGAAAAATCTTATTTTTTCTCATTTCTTTAAAGCGCAGTTTGGAAGATATACACTTTTAAAACTTTTATTTGGAAATAATTTCAACTTACCAAGAGTTGCAAAAATAAAAGGAGAACAAAGAACATCCATAAAAATTTAACCCCAATTCATCTATTGTTAGCATTTTATCCCATTTGCTTGGCGATCCTCTCTCTCCCTCTCTCTCTCCGTCTACTTCCTCCTGAAATAAGGGCTTTATTTTCCTGTTCAAGCCAACTGTATTTATTATTGTGGAGACAATAAAGGGAAGCAAGGGCATTTTTGATGAAATCAAATATGATCTTGCAAAGCAAAAATATCAGATGTCTTTACAGAAACTCCAGGGAACGAGAGGCATCTTTTTTGTTACAAGGGAAAGGAAACTGCCTCTGCTGGGTCTGACTACTCAGGAGAATCCAGAAGTTAGAAGTTCTAAGCTCGTTCAATCAAATGGTCCCACTACAGGCCTCGAGTCTCATTGTTTTTCTATTAGCATCTTGTCTTTGACATAAGAGACCAACTAAGGTTATAGAATTAGTTGTAACTGTGCTATCTTTATAATTAAAAATTGGGCCTCTGCCTTAGCTGCAGGAGATGAGGGTCTTTATACACGTTGCCATGGAGGCTTTCATTTTAGTTTCAAAGTATAACTACCTGAGTCTATCACTTTTTAAAACTTTTGAAGCTGTAAATAAAAGCCAGCCAAATGACAATCTTTAGAATTACTATTGCCCCTATGTGATATTTAAATATCAACCCTTTAAAACTGCCTCAGAAGCTAAAGTTTATTCTTCTGTTTTTTTTTTTTTGTTTTTTTTTTTTTTTTTTTTTTTTTTTTTTTTTTGTGGTACGCGGGCCTTTCACCGCTGCGGCCTCTCCTGCCGCGGAGCACAGGCTCCGGATGCACAGGTCCACTGGCCACGGCTCACGGGCCTAGCCGCTCTGCAGCACGTGGGACCCCTGCGCACTGGGACACGAACCCGTGTCCCCCGCATCGGCAGGCGGACCCCCAACAACTGCGCCACCAGGGAAGCCCTGTCTATACCTTATTTTAATCTATCATTGGTAAGATTCTTAGTAAATATAAGGCTATGGCATGCAAGAGTTATCATCATCCCACTTACCACCAGCAATGTACTCCTCACTACTATCTGACTGGTGAGTGTTCTAGTTTAAAATCCTAATCTGATGGTGTGCTTTCCAGGATCTTTTCTGTTACCAACCAACTTAGACTGGTTTCTCCAAAAGGCAGGCATGAAATATGGGCCTCCATGCAAATAGTTGACTTTTGAACGTGATCCCAAGAAGTAGGAGTGGTAGTGGGAAGGAAGTAAATTTTCATGTCAATCACCACGGTGAGTAGCTAGAGATAGAGAGATCTGGTTCCCTGGAGGAACCAGGTAGAGAGTACTTATTTATTTCCCCTGAATTGCAGAAGAAGGAAGTTATTTTCCGTTGGCTTCCATCCCTCATTGGTTAAAAGCAGCAATGCAAGGTTTAACTCCCTCAAAATTTGAGACTTTTTCCATGTCAGAATGGCTGATGATTTGCTGGCCATTATACCTCAGGCAGTGGAAGAAAAACTCAGGAAAATAAATGGAGTTATTCCATACAGCTGAGGTGAAGTGACTTACACTTGGATTACACTTGCACAAAGTAGGTTGACCCAACAAAAACTGAAATAAAAAGGGAAGCTGAAATAACGTAAAGGGAGACACATGTTGAGTCAGTTATACTTGTCATTTAGATAAGAGGAGAAGTATTGTTATCTAAAAGAGCATACATTAGAACAGGAATAATTTACTAATTAAGTGAGGATAAGGTCCTGCCTTAGTTTCCTAGGGCTGCTGTAAAAATTACCACAAACTTGGCAGCTTATAATAACACAAGTGTATTCTTTCACAATTCTGGTAACCAGAAGTCCAAAGTTAGATTCACTGGGCTAAATTCAATGTGTCAGCACAGCTGGTTCCTTCTGGAGGCTCCAGAGGAGAATGTGTTTCCTTGTTTTTGCCAGCTTCCAGAGGCCACCTGTGATTTTTTAATATATTTCTTTGTATTAGAGTTCTGCAGAGAAAGAGATCCAGTAGGCTCAAGAGAGAGGGAGGGAGGAAGAGAGAAAGGTGGTGGGGGAGAGGGAGAGAGAGATTTATTTTAAATAATTTACCTGATACTTCACAGTTTACAATAAATTTGCATTTGTTCAATCTGAAACCAAATTTTTACCCTGCAAAACTATACTTTAGAAGTGAAGGAGAAATAAAGATTTTCTCAGACAAATAAAAATTGAGGGAATTTCTTCCTTTGCAAGAAACAAAAGAAGTTCTTTAGAGATAAGGAAAATAATATAGCTCAGAAACTCGGATCTACATAAAGAAAAGAGTGAAAGTAATATAGAAACTTTTATTTGTCTTATTTTTAATTGATCAAAGAAAAGAGTCTGTTGAAAATAATAAAAGCAACAATGTATTCAATGATTATAGCTTGTGTGTAACCGAAATGAATGACAGCAATGTTACAGAGGATGGCAGAGAGGAATTAGAATTATTTGTTATAATAATGTACTTGCACTACATGTGAAGTGATATAATGTTATTTGAAAGTGGACTTGGATTTGCTGTAAATGTATATTGCAAACTCAAGGGCAGTCACTAAAGAAAGTAAAGTATTGATATAACTGATATGCTAAGAAAGGAAAGGAAAAAGTGGAATCCTATTAAATGCTCAGTCAATAGAATCAATGAAATCAAAAGCTGATTCTTTGAAAAGATTGATAAAATGAATAAGCCTATAGCTAAGCTAAGAAAAAAAGGAGATAGATACAATTACTAATGTTAGGAAGAAAAGAGAGACATCACTACAGATTCCATGGAAATTAAAAAGGAATAAAGGAATTCTATATTTTTGAAGATTCTATTGTTATATTCTCTAGCTCAGAGATTCCTTCTTCAGCCATGTCCAGTCTACCGTCATGTCCAGAGCCCATCAAATACCTTCTTTATTTCTAAATAAAGAACATTTTTGATCTCTGAAATTTCTTTTTGATGCTTTCCTGAAAATTCTCTTTGGTTACATTATCCATGTGCTCTTGCATGTTGTCTACTGTTTCCATTAGAGCCCTTAGATGGAAATTAAATTAGAAGGCTGACCTAAAGGCATTTGGAGATAGCCACAGCAAGTCCTCTTGAGCCTGTTAAGAACTCTTTCTTCATTTGCTGTAATCTTGTGGATCTTGTGGACTCAAACCCCATTGGTGTTTTGGGGTTCTGTCTTTCAGGTGGAATTCTTAAAACTTGGGGCACTTGATATTGGGTCCAAACCAATTGCCCCTCAGAGAGAAACTGAGTTGTGAATTCCCTCCCAATTACATGTTGCTGTGGTAAGACTGAGGTTGATGGCCAGAATGTGTCTCAGCCTTTCCTTCCATTTCATTTTGAGTATTTTCTCATTGTTCAATGTATAGAAGTCACTCAGCTAGCTTCTGGATTTTTTTCAGAGGTAACTGCCCCTTGTGTAGCTATAGATTTGGTGTGTCCATGGGAGTAGGTGAGCTCAGAAGCCTCCTATGTTGAAATTTTGGACTAGAATCATCAATAACATTTAATACAAGTAATCAGTTGTCTGCTCATTTTCCATTTTGTAATGTTTTACCTAGGTTTTGCTGTTCATTTTTTTGCATTGAATCCTTTTTAAAAAATTATACACTTTTTTCTGTTATAGTTGTTTTTTATTTATTTTTTATTCAGTCACAAAAATTATAATCTTCCTCAACAGTTCACTCAAAAATTACACATTTTTAAAACAGAATCCTTATTTATAGAAGCCCACATCATGATTATATATGAATAAATTTAAAATAAAAAATATGACACTTTTAATTAAATAATCTTTTATTTTTCAAAGTAAATATACAGCATTCTTTTCAAAATTAAGAAAAGATTAAATACATTTTGTATTTTAACAATATATAATAATTGAATTAAAAACTGAAAGAGAAATATAGAGAGAGTCTTGTTTCAGAGTTCCACAGAAAGAAGAACCTGAGCTAAAGGGCTTATCTGAAACCATGTTATTGGGAAGTATAATACCAGGTGGCAGGAGTGAGGGAAAAGGTGAGTGAAGCAGACAAAAACAAAAAGCCAATTACTATGACATGCTATTGATTTGGCTGCTACAAAATGCAATTGATTGCTGATATCCCAGCCACCAGTAAGCTGCATAAACTTCATCCCAGGAGAGCCAATCTTGGGGGTGGTGGGGAAGGAGAGTTACTCACTAGTTTCTGTTACCCATGTATCAATGTTTCACCCAAGGACGGACAATTCTCAGTTGTGCTTCATGGGTGCTTAGCTACTCAAGCCTTCCAATTAACAGGGGAGTCTTGGGAGCAGAAAACGAGCTATGTGACATAGGTGCCAGGGACAGTACTATCATAACCCATGCAAAGCTGGTACTCATAGCAGAGAGTACAAACAGGAAACAAATGAGGCCAAGAAGCTTTGAAGTACCACATTAAGAGGTATCTTTTATAGGTCTCAAAAGTATGGATATTGATTGTGGGGTTTGTTTCTAATTATACAATAAAAATGTATAAAAAATATTTTGGTGACATTTCACATGCAGCACACTCAAAATACGTCTACTTAAATATTTACATCTCTTCACTATTGCCAAAAAGAAAAAATAATCAAGGAGACATTTAGTTTGTCCAAAAAAAATCATTAATCTTTTTACTACCACTTTTCAGCTGAAAAGAGATAATTAATATTCATGATGAATTATACAAAAGTACTAGCTGAGGGATTTCTGGAATTCATATCTTTTCCATTTAGATGTCTAGTACCAAACTGTCTTGACATCTGCAAGATGTCAAGATTTGAAGAAAAGTGGTCTGAAAATTCGTTTAACTGGATGTATGATGGGATTTAATCCCAGTAGTTGAGTGGGTGGGAGGTTCTGCAGATGCTTGGCCATGCAGCAAAGATATCCATACATCCACCTGAAAAAGCTGTTGAATTTAAATTAATGTCCATATTCTTTTCAATCTTTCCCCTACAAGACATCACATACATTTTGCTGAATATTCAAAACTGAAAATATCTCATCTTTGGAAACAAGATTTCTACTTAAAGCCTTTACTTTGTCAATCTTTCAAAGAAGCTTGTTTTCAAAAATATTTAAACAGATCTGCAGATGGCAGAGATTTAACATTTTCATAGATGACACATGGTTTTTTCAGTAGGAAAATCTTATGATGATATAGCTCATTTTACATGTAGCATTGTGAATTTATTCTATAAAACCTGTGTGTGAGAAACACCACATTTGCATTTTTTCCCAGATTGACTTAAACCTAGCTCTGAGACCCAATCACCCATGCTAGAAGAGTATCTTGTGTTATTCATGATGGTGTTCATCGAGCTTACTTGGTGTCAGGTTAGTGGGAACATGCAGGGTCCTTTTGCTACTGTGGTCACATGGTTAGCTCTGCTCCCTCTGCTATAAGATGTAGCTTTTGAATGTTAGCCTTTTGCCCTTTTTTGCTCAGAGACTATGCCCAGTGGCACAACTACTGTTACTCACAAGGACTGGTACTGAAAAGCCATCCTGCACATACATTGGCCTGACCCTCTCACAGGTATCCAGCCCATTCTCTATGTGGGGTAGAGTGCAAGTTGCCATCACCCCTGAGTCCTCTGATACTTCCACACTCTACCCATAGAGAATCCAACTTTTCCTTCCAGGTCTAGCTGTATCTCTCTCACTGACCAAATAATTGTCTCTTCCCTTTCTTCCCCTTTTGTGAAACTTTGGCATAATTTCTTCCTCAGAGACCCCGATAGGGTTGCTCTTCAGCAATTAAAATCCAGAGAAGTTATTAATTTTCCCTAAATGGTAGAAAAGAATCAGACATTATAATTTCAATGGAAGACTTGACACAAAAGTTTCTATATCTTCCCCATAAAATGTTTGTGAGCTATACTTAATGTTCAATTACAGTAACTATTGTTAATTTAGTCTTCCTATAACTTTATTTTTTCCCCTAGCCCAAGTCCCTTCCCCCAAATTATTTTAATATATAGCTTTACAGCATAATGTGGCTTTTATTGTAAGATGCTTCTAATCTTTTCTGTAAAAGTATGGAGTGCAGAGGAGGAAAGATTGCTTAAATAGGTTTTAAAAACAGTAGTACGCCTTTTACATATTTTGAAAAATGTCTCTTAAAGGTAGCCTTTGGTGACTTCTCTTAAAATGTGACTAATAAACTCTTCCATTTTATACTTGGTAATTTTTGTTTTCCACACTCAGTAGTCATTCACACATGATCTCTAACATAAAGTAATTACATGGAACTGCATTAAAACTAGAAGACATCCTGCACTTTGGGGTGGAGCCCCATGAGATAGAGGGGGGATTTTAAATTTATTTTATATTATATATTGAAATTTCTGTTCAACAGAGGTGCATTTTTCATTTGATAAAATTTAAACTGCAAAGTGAGACATTTTTGAGCTAAAGGAGATCATTCAGTATCAAAACAGTGGGCAATCACCAAAGAGAATATAGACCATAGACACAGACACAGAAAACTCATGGTAGAAAAACAAAGACCTTCATATAGTCAGCGCAGACACAACACATCACATACACATAGCCATTAATGTCAGGACTTATAGAAGAAAAACAAAACCTCCCACAGAAATTATATTTCTACTGCAGAATAAAATCTGAGATATTGCCTTAATAGACAAAACTCTATCCACCAAACCATCTTCACCTTTAGTTCCCTTACTCACTGATATTGAAAGTCAGAGAGATTACATAAATTGTCCAATCTTACACAGCTTGATAACTGATGGAATAAAGATTTAGCCTAGGGCTTCCCTGGTGGTGCAGTGGTTGAGAGTCCGCCTGCTGATGCAGAAGACACGGGTTCGTGCCTCGGTCCGGGAGGATCCCACATGCCATGGAGCGGCTGGGCCCATGAGCCATGGCCACTGAGCCTGCGCGTCCGGAGCCTGTGCTCTGCAATGGGAGAGGCCACAACAATGAGAGGTCCGCGTACCGCAAAAAAAAAAAAAAAAGATTTAGCCTAGAACATATTTACGGTAAAAAGTATGTCCTTTGAATTTGTGAAAGAGGGAACATTTTCTAAGTGCTGATATTAATACCTTATCCTAGAAATGTTTGAGCAGCAGGGCAGGATGAGGGAGAATCTAAGCTTTACAACTAAGGTTAAGCTATAAATAATCTTATTTCCAATGGCATCTGGGTTTACCCCATTATTATTATTATTATTTTGGCTTTCCCCTGCAGCTTGTGGGATCTTAGTTCCCCGACCAGGGATCAAACCTGGGCCCCGGCAGTGAAAACGCCGAGTTCTAACCACTGGAGCACCAGAAAATTCCCTACCCCATTATTGAGAGGGAAGAAACCTTTTGCCTTCTTATCAGATGGTGAGTACCTGATCTATCAAATATGGTTAAGTGAAAGCAGGATAAAAAACATGAAGAAAACACAAAGACTTAAGGGAAAAACCATGAAAGTTGCTTATCAAAAGGGTAAAATGTATTGAAGAAAGGCATTATCTTTCCAATTCCTCACTATGATTAAGAGGGCTACATTTTATAGTCAAAAGACAACATTAAAAAAATTCTAATTAAACAGTTATCCATCCCCTGATTTTAACTTAAAAAAAAATTTAACTTAAAATAAAAGATCTTGAGTTGAATCAATCCTGCATAATTGAGCTGTACAGTTTGGTTTTGTTCACTTGAAGTTTCCATCGGGCTGCCAAAGTAAGCTTAGGAAAGTGGCTTATATGGCTTTCCCATCTGGGATCTCTGATACCAGGCCAGCAATCTCCTGGGAGACCTTGCATTGGGTCACAGCCAGATTTAAGGCTGTTATTTTGAGTGCTTAATGTTAAGCTTGAAACCAATAGGAAATTAAGTGAGGTGTGGAACATCCACAGAACAGGGCCTTCTCCAGTGGGTGAGCAATAGTGCTTAAGAACCCAGCTTTCAGAATCAAGCTTTTGATGCTGGATTTAGCTAGTTATCATGTGTTTGATCATTGGCAAATCACTTAATTCCTCTAAACCTCAAGCTCATCACATGCAGTTATTATAAGAATTAGAGGAAGAAATATAAGTGAAACATTTATCACAATACCTATTACCTAGTAGAGCTCAATAAATATTTACCAATTAACTCTAATTTTTAATGCCAATGGTTTGAATATTCAAGTTCATCATTTATCATCTCTAAATGTATTGTCTAAACAATATTGTAGAAATAACACAAATAAAAGGTAAAAAAACACCCCAAATTTTATTCATCACCTTAAAAGTCAGGCACAAATTCTTATTTTTTTAATTATTAGTATATATATGCTAAGAATATTTATATGGGGAAGTCACACTATACATACAGTTTCATAAGCCAATAAAATTTCAGTTCCATAAGGACAAGGAACATGTTCACTGCTATATACTCATTGTGTAATACATATTTATTGAATTGAATTGAACATGAATTTTAAGCATAGTCTCCATAACCATTATTTTAAATGAGTGGACTGTAATTTACTTAACTAAATTCATTATTGATGTAAGCATAGTTTCCAGTCTTCAAAAGGTAGTCCTAATTTATGACTGTTATAGATCAATGACTGCCTGTTCATTTTTAGTGCTATCTTTCTCTCTAACTAGTGGCCCAATTTGAAAAAATTATATAATTTTGGTTAACTTTATTATTTTATAAATAATACTGTGATGGACATCTTTTCACATACAGCTTTTACTCCTCTGGCATTATTCCTGTAGGAAGAATTGACAAGATTAGGATTTAGTCAAGTAGGGATATTTCAAAATAAATTGTAAATTCTTCCATTTTTGTGTGATTCTTTTAAGAAAGAAAAATGATAGTCTATTCATTTTCTTATAATTTCTTATTTAATTATGTAATTTCATAAAGTTTGGATGGAATTAACCATATTGTCACTGTTATTTCTCTACCAATGGATTTTATGATCTATCAAAATCAAGCAAAGCAAAAATATTGTCTATTCTCAATAAACCTTTATTTTACAAGTGGCTTCCAAACTGTGGTTTGATTGATCAATTTACTCAAGAACTCTAATAGGTATTAATTGTTCCACAACATTTCCTTATTTTTATAAATTAAATTAAAATTTCCTATATACTCCCAGCTCAGTAGGATTGTCAAGAAGTTGATTATCAATGTTTAAAGGACAGTTTTCCTTCTTTGGCACTTACATGGTCCTAACAAATAGGTACATTTAGAGAAGTCTTAAGAGTCTGGTTATTTTCATCAGTATCATTGTTTCCTTTGGTTTTTCAGGCAGTGTGTTGTGAACTACGAGTTTCATGGTTTTAGTGTTCCTGGAACACTGGGATCCTCAACATTCCCCTAGAGCTGAAGTTGTTTGAGCATAGCTTCTAAAGGAACTTGCATGGCTGTTTTCTATCCAGTTTTTAGGGAGACCATGCCTAGCCAGTTTCCAGGGTTACTCTCTGTTTTAGTCAGCTCTGGCAGCTATAACATATTACAACAAACTTGGTAGTTTAAACAACAAACACTTATTTCTTATGGTTCTGGAGCCTGGGAAGTCCAAGATCAAGGTGCTGGCAGATCCAGTGTCTGGTAAAATCCTGCTTTCTCATTTGCAGATGGCTGTAACCTCATATGGTAGAAAGCAAAGAGAGAGGGAGCAAAATCTTCTATCTCTTCTTATAAGAGCACTAATCCCATTCATGTGGTCTCCATCCTAATGACCAATTACATCCCAAAGACACCACCTCCTAATATCATCACAATGAAGGTTAGGATTTCAACAGATGAATTTTGGTGGGATCACAAACCTTCAATCCATAGCACTCTCCTCTTGTCTAGTCCATAGGGCTTCCTTGTGAATAATTCGACCTAATTCCCTCAAGGGCCTAAGCCTTCCAGAACCTGTGCATGTTGTGAATGTCTTCAGAGCAGCTCCAATTCCAGTTGGAGTACATAAAACACAAAATGCTATTAATTACTCCTAGTGGGAAAGATAGCCTAGAACTAAATAACTCCAGAGCCTACTTAGTCTCTATTCTTGGAGGGTAAAGGGTAGAATAAATGAGAGATGCTTTAATTTTGCTTTGTTGAGATAATAATAGTTTAATAATAAAAATAGTGACAATAATGTCTTTAATTGATACCAGTTGAATCATTTTTTTCTTTTTCCTTTCCATAGCATAATTATTTGCCAGCTATAAGAAGCTCTGTTAGGTGCTGTGAGGAATTGGATATTTATGTGGGATAGGGGATGGGATCAAGGTAGAACTTGATGAAGTGGTGTTAAGAGAATCATATGCTCTTAAGTAGCTCAGAATCTAGTAGCAAGACAGGTAGCTCAACACGAGTCTAGCGGTTGAGAGCAGGCACTCTGGGTTCAAATCTCAGCTCTGTCACTTACTATGTCTGCTCAAATTAGTTGATTGCTCTATACCTTAATTCTCTCATCTGTAAAATGGTTAATAATGCTCTTCTAGGATTGTTGTGAAGATTGTGTGTTAATATATAATATTATTACTATAATAATAAAAGAACTTAGAAGAATATATGATGCATAATAAGGGTTTAATAAATTTTAGCTATAATTATTAAGACAAAGCAGACTATAATATGGTATGAAGATCACAAACAATATATTAAAGGAAGAGGAAAGAGAGAATTTAGATTCTCATGGGATGACCAGTGATGTTCTCATACAAGAGATGACTTTAAGTTGACCTTTGAAGAACAGGTAGAAATCAAACAGGTAGAGATAAGAAGATCATTCCATGTGAGAAAAGTGTGAGTACTTAGAAATACATGAGCGTTCTTTTTGGTATCTTTTGAAAAATATTCATTAGCCTCCTATGTGAGGCAAATAGAATGCAAGAGAAGATTTTCAAGTGACGTAGCATGATATTATGTTGGAAACATGAGTTGAGGAAATTAAAAAGTCTTATATACCAAGTTAAAATATTATGATTTTATCCTCTTAGGTAACAGAACATGATCAGAGGTTTTCTGAGCTAGTAATATAGACTTGCATTTTTTATGGAAACAATGACAGCAATGCTATGTCTGGTTTAGAAGAGAAGGAGACTGAAGACAGGAAGATTTCTGAAAGGGTTTGTGAGTGATGGTGAAGCAGGGAGAGTTAAAGATAAAGGTGACGTTTTGCCTGAGTGACTGAAAGAATATTTATCCTATTAACTGAGCTAAGAAAAATGCTGTACGCATTGGGAATAATCAGTAAGGGAAGTCTGGCCTGTATGTTTCTACCACTCTAAATTTGGCATCCAGATGGTACCTATTATTATTATTGTTGTTTAACATTTACTGAGTGTCAACAGCAAGCTAAGCCTGGTGTGGAACATTGAAGAGACATGCATATCTCCACATTTACACTCCCACTTCCATCTGGTCCCTTCACTTTGTTGTTGTCATATTTTCTGGGTACTTGTAAGTTGGTCACTGGTTTGTTATTCACTAATAATTACCAATTACTTGATGGTGAAAAGATTGAAATTTTTTTTAACATCTCTATTGGAGTATAATTGCTTTACAATGGTGTGTCCACTTCTGCTGTATCATAAAGTGAATCAACTATACATATACATATATCCCCATATCCCCTCCCTCTTGCATCTCCCTACCACCCTCCCTATCCCACTCCTCTAGGTGGTCACAAAGCACAGAGCTGATCTCCCTGTACTATGTGGCTGCTTTCCACTAGCTATTTCACATTTGGTAGTATATATAAGTACATGCCACTCTCTCACTTCTTCCCAGCTTACCCTTCCCCCTCCCCATATCCTCAAGTCCATTC
>NW_006793531.1:0-942 GCF_000442215.2 Lipotes vexillifer | reverse complement strand
GATTAGAGACAGCAGTTTAATGAACCCATGTATCCATCACCCAGCTGCAAACAAATATTGATAGAAACCTGATCTTGTTTCATACACAACCTCAAGCCACTCGCCTTCCCCCAGTCCCTATCCCATTTAGTTGCTCTAAACAATTTCTAAACAAATCCTGCACATACATTTCATATATAATATTTTAGTGTATATCTTTACAAACTTTTTAAAAAAATCACTATGTCACACAAAAAAATTAACCATAATTTTTCATATCAATTCTTTGCAGTTAAAAGCACTACAGTTGTTATGCTTTTTAATGCACATATTCTTCCATCCCTGACCAGTGGGAACTTATTTGATTAGTTTCCTTATTAAAACAGTTCTCAGATAATTAGGACCTTTGTTCAAAATTTTAACCATTTTCAGAAAATGAAACAGTTCTAAACGTGTGTGCCATGTACACATTTAAATTCTATTTTATATATACATCCATGAAGGAAGTGACCAGTAACAGGTATTGGGACTCAGACACTAGGTTAGAATCCTGGCTACATTACCACCAGCTGTATGACTTTGGGATTATTCTTTAGCCTCTCCAAGTATACACTGCTTGATCTCTAACATGGAATAACTTCTAATTCAGAATAACCTCTAGTTCAGAAGATATGAGGACTATAAAAAACATTGTAAGTAAAAGCATCTGTCCCTGTGCCTGACATAGAATGCACTTAAATTTAGACTTCCCTTTTCTTAATGACATTAGGAAGGTCATCATTAGCCTTAGGACCTTCTCAGATGTTTGAGTTACTACACCTTACATCCACCACTAGATGCTGGAATTTACTTGGCATTCTTGCGCTCATCCATTTCTTATCAGCAGCATTTGATCCAACAAATAAAAGGAAAATCAATGCATTTCATATTAACATAAATATTTTAAAGTAAAAATCTACCTAT
>NW_006793530.1:0-338 GCF_000442215.2 Lipotes vexillifer | reverse complement strand
AGCCGTGCCCTAATCCTAACCCGTACACTAACACTAACCTGTGCCCTAACACGTACGCTAACCGTAAACCGTTGTTGTACCATAAACTGTATCCTAAACCGTCTCCATTCCCTAACCCTAACCCTAACTCTAACCATAACCCTTACACTTACCCGAAGACTTACTCTAACCCGTGCCCTAATCCTAACCCATACACTAACAATAACCTGTGCCCTAACATGTATGCTAACCCTAAACAGTTGTCGTACCATAACATGTACCCCAAACTGTCCACATTCCCTAACCTTAACGCTAACCCTAACCCTTACCCGAAGCCTTACCCTAACCCGTGCCCTAAT
>NW_006793529.1:0-234 GCF_000442215.2 Lipotes vexillifer | reverse complement strand
TTTAGGGTTAGCGTACGTGTTAGGGCATGGGTTAGTGTTAGCGTACGAGTTAGGATTAGGGTACGTGTTAGGGTAAGTCTTCAGGTAAGGGATTGGGATCGGATTAGGGTTAGGGTTAGGGTTAGGCAACGGGGACAGTTTAGGGTAAAGGTTAGGGTACAACAACGGTTTAGGGTTAGCGTACGTGTTAGGGCATGGGTTAGCATTAACATACGAGTTAGGATTATGGTACGT
>NW_006793525.1:0-230 GCF_000442215.2 Lipotes vexillifer | reverse complement strand
AAAGATGCCATACATGACGACCGGGACACCAACAGATTTCTGAGCATCATGGACCGGCCACTGAAAATGTCCCAGCAGATTTCGCTGGCGGAGGCGGCTCTGATCAGGTACTTCGAACCGAGGTATAACAAGATCTACAAGACAAAATTCCCATCCACAAAACAGAAGGTTCTGGCGTCCTGTTATGAACTTGATTTCTCCGGCCTGTCAGTCGAGATCAATACTGACGA
>NW_006793524.1:0-393 GCF_000442215.2 Lipotes vexillifer | reverse complement strand
TTCTTTTTTTTTTTTTTTTTTTTTTTTTTTGGTATTAATAAGGGTTACTAGGGGATGGACAGATCTTCTGCTGTTTTCCTATTTTAGCAGTCCAACCAAGTGTAAGTGCTGAGAAGAAGCAAATATGATATTACATCCATCATCAGTCCTCACAGGGGTGCTAGTAAAATTCTGATGAGACTACTCCATGGACTGATTATCTCCAAAATTTCCTACTTCAAATATTCATGTATTAATATTGCTGTCATTTGAATAATTCTAATTACTTTGCACTAGGCAACACTAATATCATTATCAAAATTAACCATTGTTCTGGTATCTTTATTTGTATGATTAATCACTTGAGATTCAGACATTTAATAATCAAATAACTAATTTGTGTTGAGTACTTTC
>NW_006793523.1:0-338 GCF_000442215.2 Lipotes vexillifer | reverse complement strand
TTGTGAAATTTTTTGTTCTAGTTCTGTGAAAAATGCAAGTGGTAGTTTGATAGGGATTGCATTAAATCTGTAGATTGCTTTGGGTAGAAGAGTCATTTTCACAATGTTGATTATTCCAATAGAAGAACATGGTATATCTCTCCATCAGTTTGTATCATCTTTAATTTCTTTCATCAGTGTCTTATTATTTTCTCATTACAGGTCTTTTGTCTCCTTAGGTAGCTTTATTTCTAGGTATTTTATTCTTTTTGTTGCAGTGGTAAATGGGAGTGTTGTTTTTTTTTTAACATCTTTATTGGGGTATAATTGCTTTACAGTGGTGTGTTAGTTTCTGTTTT
>NW_006793522.1:0-416 GCF_000442215.2 Lipotes vexillifer | reverse complement strand
AAGGAGCAGTGACCCCAGGGGAGACTGAACCAGACCTATCTGCTAGTGTTGGAGGGTCTCCTGAAGATGCGGGGGGTGGCTGTGGCTCACCATGAGGACAAGGACACTGGCAGCAGAAGTTCTGAAAAGTACTCCTTGGCATGAGCCCTCCCAGATTCTGCCTTAGCCCCACCAAAGAGCCCAGGTAGGTTACACTGTTGGGTTGCCTCAGGCCAAACAACCAACAGGAAGGGAAGCCAGCCCCACCCATCAGCAGTCAAGCAGATTAAAGTTTTATTGAGCTCTGCCCACCAGAGCAACAGCCAGCTCTACCCACCACCAGTCCCACCCTTCAGGGAACTTGCACAAGCCCCTGAGATAGCCTCATCCACCAGAGGGCAGACAGCAGAAGCAAAAAGAACTACAATCCTGCAGCC
>NW_006793521.1:0-5309 GCF_000442215.2 Lipotes vexillifer | reverse complement strand
CCATATCTCTTCCCTCTTGTGTCTCCCTCCCTCCCACCCTCCCTATCCCACCCCTCTAGGTGTCTCTAAGGCCTGTGCAGAGGAGGGAGAGACTTCTGGGTGCAGGGAGTGACCAGGGCAGGCCAGGCAGCCCAGAAGCATCAAATGACATCTACATGTTTCTGAGTTCACATGTGAAATCTTTCCATGCCAGTGACATAGGAGGTCTGAGAATTAAAGTGGGAGGAAGATCAACTCTTAGAATTTGTGTCTCCCCCTACTGCTGCCATTTCCCAGAGGGTTTTCTTTTTAACAAGTTTACTGAAAACTTAAAAAAAAAAGTGCTACAGGTAACTGCAGCAGAGAAACAAGAAAATATAAACCAAACAACCAAGACAAAACAAGGTGGCATCTGCTGGCAGTGACTCTTAGCAGGAATTTTTATTGTGCTGGCTGGCAGGGAGGCACATTCAAAGTCGTGTTTATCTCTTACCTTTCCTTAGCTCGAGTTTGTTTTAGTCTGGCCTAATTTCTTTGAAGACCCTGGGCCTAGGGCCCTATATTAATTTCTATAGCTGTGTTACATTTTTATTTTTTTCTTTCACAGAACCATTGTCTGCTTTGAATACCAAACCTGACATAAACTTTGAAAAATTAAAATCATTTTATAGATAATTGAAATGCAGGTTTTGTGAACATTAATACTCCAATAGAGAAACTCAACCTTTCCCTATGTTTACCTCTTTGGTTGGATTAATTTTCCACTGTCATTTCTACCTATTTGGATAACCTAGAGAAGTTCAGAATTTAAATAAATTAATTAAATGAGGGGCTTAGAGTCTCTGCAGACAAAAGGCAAGCCCAAACCTCTCAGAGCACTTTAAGAATCGCAGAGAGGCTATGTCAGGAGAAAGCCTGGAAAGGCCGCCTGTCAACCCCCCATCTGGGTGTCACTGGGAGTGTGGAGTCTCCAGCAGAGGCCACTGGGATGGCAGCAGAGGGGCCACTGTGCAGTGTCTGTCACAGGGAAGAGGAGTCCTGTCTCCTCTGCATAGTTAGTCAAGGAGCCCCTTCTAGCGACAGCAAAGGTTAAGTTGATGTTTTGTGGTTTTTTGTCCTCCATGAACCAGGAACCAGGAGTTTCTGACAGAGTCTGCCATACATGCAACAAAGGGCTGGAACCCAGAGAGCTCTCTGTGTCCCCCGCTCCTGGGGTCCCCGAGCAGCTAACCTGCCAACTGCTGGTGCCAGTGGAGCTCAGAGCAAGGGCGTGTGGGCAAGAGCATGCACCTCTCCCAGACCAGAAAGAAGCTACACTTGGGAGCTTCCTAAAGCTTTCAAGAGTGAGAAGGTGAATCTTATAAACACCTCCCAGCCACATCAGGGATGATTACAGCAGAAGACGATGACTAAGTCTGAACTCAGACAGGCAAGATGTTCAAAATAGGCCTCCAGAAGAGAACCTGATGGAAAAGAGATGGTGAGGGGACGCTTGCTCTCTTTAACGAAAAAAAAATGTATTTATTTTGGCTGCACCAGGTCTTAGTTGAAGCACGCATGATCTTTAGTTATGGCCTGCAGACTTCTTAGTTGCCGCATGCAGGTAGGATCTAGCTCCCCAACCAGGGATCAAACCCGGGCCCCCTAAGTTGGGAGTGTGGAGTCTTACCCACTGGACTACCAGGAAAGTCCCAAGGGGATCCTTGCTTTTCCAATCATGTAGTATTTGTGTTGGTGATGTCTAAGGGTCACCCCCAATAGGCTATAGACCTGTAGCTGAATAAAGGTGGTACAACAAAGAGTGTTCTATGGGGTAGCATTCTTGGCCTCTGGCCAGCAGAATGTCCCTGTGGTTTCCGAGGCTCTCCTGCTTCGGAGGTCCCTTCAGAAAGTGCCCTGTTTTCTAGAGGAAAGGCTAGAGCCATTTGAGTGCCTTCACCTTGAACAAGGGCAGGGAGCACTGATGTACCTGTTGTTGGTCACCTTGTATGTTTTTCTCCATCACTGTTTTGAGTTTTGAGCTGTCTGATTTACTGGGGATGAATTAGAAATTGAAGTTAATTATAAAGAAATTTGATTCATCGAAATAAAAAAAAACAGGATCTCCCTGAGTGCCCAGCATGTGCTATTTGCAGAAGAACAACAGTATCTGTTACTGTATCCTTCCATTCTAAGTCAACACATGAGGGTTATTAAAACATATTTCTGCAGGCCACCGGTGTGCAATCCATCTAGAGAAGTTGTGGGGGTTTTGTTTTTGTTTTCTGGATTACACACAATGAGTCAAACCCAGATGAGTGTGTGAAGCTACATGTCAGAGGGGAGTATATTCTGACTCCACAAAGCTATAGACTAGACCTAAGTTTCTTGTGGATCTAAAGTTTCTATAAGAAGATTTATAAGGCGTGGCTTCTGCCAATGTGGCGGGTGAGTGACAGAGGTGTTATGTGTCCTGTTCTCCTGTAAGGCTCAGAGGAGAACTCACATTTCTAAAGTATTTACATAGGGTCACGAGCCCCACAGACATTTATTTAGTTCTCACTGTTATTCTGTAAAGGAAGCACTACCCTGCAAGGAAAATGTTTACAAATGAGAAAACTGAGGCTCAAGACGGTGAGGAAATGTGTCCACACCATTTAGGTAGAAATCAGTAGAGCTAGAATTTGATCCCAGGTCAAGTTTAGCTGAACTGCGTCCTCCTGTCTGAAACATGTTTTGGACCTACACGTAAAACTGAGTGCATTTTCTACCATTATGCTTGAAATGCAGGTGTTTCTGCTCTAGCACAGTTGGCTTTACTGAAAATGTTCTTGTTATGTGAAACTATACAGTAAAAATAACAGGGTTTATGTTGCTGTTGGTGTACCGTCACTCAGCACCCATGAAACTTCACACCAAAGTGCTAAAAATAAATGAATAAATAGACAAATAATTTTAAGAAGCAACTCCAGCCATCTTAGTAAAGACACACACACAATTACGTCTCCACTGGGATTTTCACTGTGTCGTATGGTCAATGGGCCATATTCAATTCTGATTTCTCTTGAGATGTAAGTCCTTAAACATGTTCATTCCTAACACAGCCCAATTTCACAAAATTAAACTCTGACTCTGCGAGTAGTCTTCTCCATCAATTATCTTTTTTAAATGATTTGTAGAATGTGTTTATGGCTTTACTAGAGAGCTCAACAACATGGAAAGTAGAGCAGGGTTTGAAGCCAGCCAACCACATGCTGCTTGTTCCAAATGAAGACAGTTCTAGAGAATTTTGAGCATGTTTCTCAGTCTTCTTATATTGCTAAGGCTTTCCCTCTAATTGTAAGTTTGTCCCCCAACCCCCTGCATCGCTACAAATATTAATTGTATATGATCAAAGGAAGTTCCCCTTTATGCCGATATTGTACTCTTCTTTGCCAGCTGAATAAGAGCTGGTGCACAGCACAGAGACACACATTATCTCAGCACAAGGTGACATTATTATACTTATTTGCTTATACATTTTTCCTCTCGTACTACACTTGGGCTCTCCCATATGGTGGCCATAAACCACAAGGAGCACTTCAGTGTGGATGATTCAAATGGAGATGTGTTGTAAGTGTAAAATACACATCCCATTGTAAAGACTTTGTATGAAAAAATGAGGTAAAATATCTCTGATAACTTTCATATTGATATCACATTGAAGTGATATTTGGGATCTGTTGGGTTTCATAAAATGCACTGTTAAGATTATTGGACATGCTTTTTAATTTTTATTGTAGGTACTAGTATGTACATTTAAAATTATATGTATGGCTTGCTTTCCAGTTCTATTGGACAGTGCTGGGCTTGATCCCATGCTTATGGAGAGCAGGGACTATGATTTACTGATTTCACAGCAATGGAACCAGCATGCTGCCTGGCACATGGTTGGCCCATAAACATTGATCTTAGGCAAGAGAATGAGGTGTGTCTAACTCAAAATTCATGCTCGTGGCAGTTGCAAAAGGAAAGAGCAGGTTGGGCCTGGGCTGAACAAAGCAAAGCCAGGGGCTGCAAGAGGGCTGATTTATGGTGTCCATGTGGTCCGCCTCCTGGGGTTGCACAGCAAGTGTGTGTAAAGCAGGAGATATCTTGTACACGATCCTTTTCTTGAATATTTTTGGAAAGGGATTTCTGAGTCCCATGCATTTCCTATTTTTAATCATTAGACTGAACATCTTACTGAACATCTATGATGAATTCACCACTATGCTGTATGAAATTATCCTCATGCTAAGGACTCTGACAATAGAATAAGAGGATCACATTAATGAATAGACAAAACCAGAAAATGTGTGATGCAGCCTTATAGGTTCATTACTCAGTTGTAGTATCTGAATTTTGATATATAACAGTCATGTCATTTTTGGGAAACTGTCCCTTCCTCATGGAGCTGCAGTTTTCCTATCTGTAAATTATTATAAAAAAGCAATTTGCACAGTATTTCCCTGGGGTTAAATGAGATTCCTATTTTCATGTGAAAGTGCCTAGCAAAGAAGAAGATAAAACCTGACACAAGAGAAGGTATTTAATCAATGGAAGTACTACTGGATTAGAGACAGCTTGACAAAATGGAAGGAGAATGGGTTTTATAGTCAAAACCATTTGGCTTCAAATTCTTGCTCTGCCATTGGACCAGCTAGTTAACCTTTCTAAACTTCAATTTCTTCACCTATAATATTGCAATAATATCACTTACCTTGCTATTTTTAGTAATAAATTGAATAAAGCCTGAAAACCCTTAGTACAGAGCCTGGTACTTAGTAGAGATTCAATAAGTAGTGATTTAAAAACATTATTTCTTCCTAATTCTCAATGAGACGTCTGGTTTCTAGTTTTAGGTTTGTCACTTAGCTAAGAATGATACTTTCAGTAAGGCACTTTATTAAAAAGACTTGAACCATGGCAATAATATGAACTTCACTTAAATTAGAAAGGGATTATTAAAAAAACAAAAAGCAAAGAAAAATACAAAAACTTTAGTGAATGCTCATGAAAGCACTTTGAAAACTTTACAATGGATAGAGATGCAACAGCTGCTGAGGATGCTGGGTTATACTTAGTCATAAAAATGGAGTATTTAGAGTTTCCCTGGTGGCACAGTGGTTGAGAGTCCACCTGCCAATGCAGGGGACATGGGTTCGTGCCGCTGTCTAGGAGGATCCCACATGCCGCAGAGTGGCTGGGCCCGTGGGCCATGGCCACTGAGCCTGCACGTCGGGATCCTGTGCTCCGCAACGGGAGAGACCATAGAAGTGAGAGGCCCAAGTACCGCCAAAAAAAAAAAAAAAAAAAAAAAAAAAAAAAAG
>NW_006793520.1:0-839 GCF_000442215.2 Lipotes vexillifer | reverse complement strand
GGAGCGGCTGGGCCCGTGAGCCATGGCCGCTGAGCCTATGCGTCCGGAGCCTGTGCTCTGCAAAGGGAGGGGCCACAGCAGTGAGAGGCCCGCGTACCGGGGGGGAAAAAAAAAAAGTCCAAATATACCTACTCTTAAGTTACCTGTTGGTAGGGGAAAAAAACCCCAAAAATCTTCATTAAAGAATTTGATTGCTTATGAAAATGACAACTGCAATTTCCCGTTACACAGAAATTACTGCTAACTATCAACAAGGGGAAATATGAATGTGGCCATGGAATTCGAAGATGTAACTGGTTATTATGGTAATATTTAAGTGGAATTCTGTTTGCACCTTAGGGCAAAATAACTGGACTGTGATGTTGAACAGTCTAGATAATCCTGTGTTTTAACAGCATATTTAAATTACAGCCCTGTTTACTTATAGGACTGAATGGCCAGTTGGACCAAAAAATGTGGTTAGTATGGGGAGCAATTTCTGGAACTTCAGGTCATGAAGGAAAAGCAGATTTGGCATCTGGTAGGTGCCAGCAATGTAGGCACAAGACTTGCCATCAACACTGTGTTATATATGATGTTTTATGGCTCTTTGGTTTTATTCTGTTTTTTTTTTTTTAAGAAGACGTTGGGAGTAGGAGTTTATTAATTAATTAATTTATTTTTGGCCGTGTTGGGTCTTCATTTCTGTGAGAGGGCTTTCTTTGGCTGCAGCAAGCGGGCGCCACCCTTCATCACGGTGTGCGGGCCTCTCACTGTCGCGGCCTCTCTTGTTGCGCAGCACAGGCTCCAGATGCACAGGCTCAGTAGTTGTGGCTCACGGGCCTAGTTGCTCCGCGGCA
>NW_006793517.1:0-2771 GCF_000442215.2 Lipotes vexillifer | reverse complement strand
AAAATCTGTCTCTCTCTCTCTCTCTCTCTCTCTCTCTCTCTCTCTCTCTCTCCTCTCTCTCTCGTTCTCTCTCTCTCTCTCTCTAATATCCTATTGGTCCTGTTCCTCTGGAACCCTGACCAATACACTTGGGAAGGCACAAGCTCCTGGTGCAAGTAAAACTACATGATGACATGATGGAACTCAGTAAAGAGTGGGCAGTATGATCACAGGAATTACAGATACCCCATCAGGGTCGCAAAACAGGGTTTTAACAAATAATCATCTGATGGTTAGTAAAGGCTATGGTAGGCAGACCAGTTCTAAAACTGGTCTCCCAACATATCCCACCATAATCCCAGGTACTGCGAATTAGAGGAGGAATCACGTGCATATTTGCACTATGCTGCATGGCTAACAGGATTTTGCAGTTGTAATTGAGGTTACTGAACCCCTGACCTTAAAATAAGGAGATTACCCTGGATTACCCAAAAGGGCCTAATCTAACCACAGGAGCCCTTTAAAAGCAGACCGTTCTCTCTGGCTTGCAGCAGAGGGAAGCAACAGAGATCTGAAGCCCAAGGAGGATCTGATACACCACCGTTTGCTTAAAGATGGAGGGAACCATACACAGGCAGCCTCTAGGATCTGAGAGCAGCCCCGACGACATCCTGCAAGGACATAGTTCAGTCCTGCCACCACAGGAGCTGGATTCTGCCACTCACCTGGATGAATGAGCTTGGCAGCTGCTTTTTCCCCGGAGCCTCCAGGTAAGATCCCAGGCCCACTGACACCTTGATTTCAGCCTTGTGAGACCCTAACCAGAGAACTCACTTGATGCATGCCACACGTGTTACCTGTGGAAACCGTGAAATAATAAATACGTGCTGGTTTAAGCTGCCAAATTTGCGGCAATTTGTTACGCAGCACTAGAAAGCTGACACACCGGTATTCAGGTCATTAGCATATTGAATCTGTTGTGCGTAAGGTAATTCTCTGTAGTATCCAACCTACTGGGGAGGGTGAGGAATCATTTCTGGCCCAGCCATAACCACATGAACCTCTAAGGTGCAAATTAAAATAAGCGCCACCAAAGTCGCAGGGCAGAGAATTCTAACGCTAGTGTAGTGGAAGGTTAACTGCAATACAGAGGCAAGAACAGACAGCCTGCAGTGTGACAGCAACATGAGGGCACATCCTGGTAAGATAGGGCCATACTCAGTGTGAAGGGCTTAGACACTGGAGCTGCCCACTCAGTCCCTGCACTTCAGATAAAGCAGAACACTCAGTTCCCAGGCTCTCTACAGGGCAACAGCAGGCAAGCACAGTCAGGGGAACTGCAGGTAGTGGCTCCGAATTAAATGGAAATAAATTTTTATGAAAAAGGGTTTGATGTCATAGACATTCTTTGAGGCTTTAGAGGTAGACAGACTGGCTCCAATACTCTGTGACCCTAGCTGTGTTTCAGAATTCTAATTTATTAACTGTGTGTATGTGTATGTGTGTGCGCGCGTGTGTGCGCAGGTGAGACGCCTCCTCGGTAATCCTGACAAATCTTTACAGACCACTGGGTTTAACATCTGCCTGCGTGAGTTTCTGTACTCAGACAGCTGGATCAGCTTGCCTGATCCCTCTAACCCCAGAGCCTACCATGGCACATGGAACATAAGCATTTTCTGACTTTTACACCAGCTCCCTGTATTCAGCAGCTTCTAGTACCAGTGCACTGCTGACTTCCTGGCTTCGTGATCAGTGTTGGCCTTTCTAACAATCTCTCAGTTTCTGAAATGTCCTCACGGTGGGAGCCTTTTTAAATCCCCTAGGCTTTGCAAGTGAAAAGTGACTGAAGCATAAAAATCATTTCAAGAAATTTAACTGCAGAAATTAATTAGTGAATATGAGAGTGGTAATTTGATTATTTGTTTTGCTGAAAATCACAAATATTCGGGATTAAGGAATCACATCCATGAGCCCCCAAAGAGTGGAATTTTTCAGATAGAGGCCTTCATGTTCACAGTCACAAGGTCTCAGTTCCCCTGATCTGACTCCTGATCCTACTGCCTCTATTCTTTTATCACCCAAATCTTTGTCTCCTCTTCCTCTTTTCCTCTCTTGCACTGTAAATGTACTCCGTGGATACTTCTAATTCAGAAATTACATTCTTTTTTATGTTTGTTCTCCTGTGAGATCCTTAGGGCTGGGACCATATTTTCTTTGCTCTTTGCTTATCCTGTACGACGTACACTGCATGAAACATGGTAGGCATTGCTGAAAGTCTGCTGAAGGCATTTCTTTCATACTGAAACTCTGACAGCAAAAGCATCCACTTGCAATCTGGGAGTAGGACAGTAGATGCATTCTATATAGGTAGCATGTGTGTGGTTTTTGAGTATCATGCAAACTCTTCTAGAACCTAGGAGGTGTTGGAGGACGAGATCTGGTTCATTTGTCCATGTGCCTCTACACAGCACGTGGCACGGTCTTTAGCCCACAATATGGCTAAAAGCAACAATTCCCAGAACTTAGCCATGTGTAAGCCTTTCCATGTCTGCCACCCCCAACTCTAATGTTATAAGCTTAATGTTTTCTGTAAAGGAAGGTACTATTTGTCATGAGAAAAACTCGAAAAATAAATAGAGTGATGACATAGCAACGGTGTGGAATTTTAAAATTTACATTGGTGACTCTCAAGAACACAGGAAGTTTTTTCAAAAACTTTTTAAAAATGTGGAGGGGGCTTCCCTGGTGGCGCAGTGGTTGAGAGTCCGCCTGCCGATGCAGGGGATGCGGGT
>NW_006793516.1:0-206 GCF_000442215.2 Lipotes vexillifer | reverse complement strand
GGACCTAGAAGAACTAAAGATGAAACAAGCAATGATGAACAACACAATAAATGAAATGAAAAAGAAACTGTGATTAAAAATCTTCCAACAAACGAAAGCCCAGGACCAGATGGCTTCACAGGCGAACTCTACCAAACATTTAGGGAAGAGCTAACACCTATCCTTCTCAAACTCTGCCAAAATATAGCAGAGGGAGGAACACTCCC
>NW_006793515.1:0-765 GCF_000442215.2 Lipotes vexillifer | reverse complement strand
AGTTTTATTGATCTTTGCTATTGTTTCCTTCATTTTTTTTCATTTATTTCTGATCTGATTTTTCTGATGTCTTTCCTTCTGCTAACTCTGGGGGTTTTTTGTTCTTCTTTCTCTAATTGCTTGAGGTGCAAGGTTAGGTTGTTTATTCGAGATGTTTCCTGCTTTTTAAGGTGGGCTTGTATTGCTATAAACTTCCCTCTTAGAACTGCTTTTGCTGCATCCCATAGGTTTTGGGTCGTTGTATCTCCATTGTCATTTGTTTCTAGGTATTTTTTAATTTCCTCTTTGATTTCTTCAGTGATCACTTCGTTATTAAGTAGTGTATTGTTTAGCCTCCATGTGTTTGTATTTTTTACAGCTCTTTTCCTATAATTGATATCTAGTCTCATGGCGTTGTGGTCGGAAAAGATACTTGATATAATTTCAATTTTCTTAAATTTACCAAGGCTTGATTTGTGACCCAAGATATGATCTATCCTGGAGAATGTTCCATGAGCACTTGAGAAAAATGTGTATTCTGTTGTTTTTGGATGGAGTGTCCTATAAATATCAATTAAGTCCATCCTGTTTAATGTATCATTTAAAGCTTGTGTTTCCTTATTTATTTTCATTTTGGATGATCTGTCCATTGGTGAAAGTGGGATGTTAAAGTCCCCTACTATGAATGTGTTACTGTCGATTTCCCCTTTTATGGCTGCTACCTTTTGCCTTATGTATTGAGGTGCTCCTGTGTTGGGTGCATAAATATTTACAATTGTTATATCT
>NW_006793514.1:0-528 GCF_000442215.2 Lipotes vexillifer | reverse complement strand
CTACCTAAGAATAGGAAATTCTCTCCTCAAGAAAATACAGTTGACCCTTGAACAATGTAGGGGATAGAGACGCTGACTCCCTGTGCAGTCAAAAATCCACGTATAACTTTGTGGTCAGCCCTTCTTATCTGCGGTTCTGAATCTGAGCATTCAACCAACCACAGATCATGTAGTACTGTATTACTTATTGAAAAAAAAATCCATGTATAAGTGGATCTGTGCAGTTCAAACCCAGGTTGTTCAAAGGGCAAATGTCATGTCATTCAGATTCTCTACAACTTGTCATATCCCAAGTCTGGTATTCACTGAAGAACCACCAAGACTAACAAGAAAAGGAGAATTAGAATAAAAGCCAAAACAGAATCAGAATCATAGATGACCTAAACATTAAAGTTCATACATATTTTGGTAAACGTTATCAAGTTCAAGAAAATAGAGGACAAGGTGAAGAATTTAACTTGACACCTAGAAACTATAAACTGATTGAAGTTGAACTGATAGAATTAAAAATTATACGAAATTTAAAAC
>NW_006793513.1:0-2672 GCF_000442215.2 Lipotes vexillifer | reverse complement strand
TCTTCCTGGACCAGGGCACGAACCCACGTCCCCTGCATCGGCAGGCAGACTCTCAACCACTGCACCGCCAGGGAAGCCCTATGACGTTTACTTTTATGGTCTGTCTCCCCCACTAGAGTGAAGGCCGTGGCCCAGGTTTTTTCATCTGTTCTGTTCAGTGATGTCAGTCAGGTGCCCTGAACAGTATGTGATGCACAGTAAGCCTGACAGACACCTGGGGAACGAAAGAATGACTTGGGGAATCGGGAAGACCTCTTTTTATGCCTCCCCATCCAGACATAAACTGCATTAGGGTGGACACTGCTTTATTCTCCTCTGAATCCCACACACTTATCGCCGGGCCTGCCACATTCCAGGCCCCAATGAATGTTGGGCATGTAAAGTTTGAGCATAGGACAGTGTGTGGCATCTTTAAAGCTTGGATGGCTTGAACTCTGAGGATGGGCTTGCTTTGTGAGCGTTTTAATTTTTCCTTTCACTTAGTTCTTAGTCATTCTAAACGTAAGTGTTCAAAATCTGACTAACCATGTCAGTCCACCGGCACCCATTCCCCTAGAAATTTTGGTGATAAATGGAAGAGGTGGCCTCTCAGTCTCCTCTTTTTCAAAATTCCACGCAGACCTACTTCTGATGCCTAATTTTCTTCTGAGAGGTTCACGTTACAGAGGCTCACAGCAGAAGCAGTCGGTGGGCTGCCCATATGCCCCAGACACTCAGAATCCCACATTCCACCCGTGAAGCCCCCTACAAGCACCTCAGCTTTTTCACCTTTTTAGCCCAGGTGCCAAGGAGGTAACACCCAGGAGCAGCACGAGCCCTGGAGAACGGGAGTTGGAGGATAAGCGCTCTGGCTTATTCATGCCTCTGGGGGACCCAGGTATGCTGATTCTGTCTGCCGCGTTTCTAAAGTGAGTGAACCCTATTCAGTCTCCCATAACCCATCTTTATTGCATCCTCCTTTCCCCATCTCACTGCCCCACTCCCCTAAGCAGGGCTTCCTGGGAACATCTCCCCATCAGACTGCTGTACTGAAATCTCGTCTCAGCACTGCTTCTGGCAAAACCCAGCCTAAGACAATTATATTATTGCTTTCTTTTACATATACTGCTTTTCTGAAATTGCTCATAGTGGATTAAAAAAAAACCATTTATATTGTAGGTTATAATATGTATAAAATGCACAGATATTGCATATACAGGTCAATAAATTATCACAAAGGGAGTACGTAGGTATCCACCATCCAGAACGTTGCCAGTGCCCCAAAAGCCCCTCTCTTGCTGACTCCCCTCCCCACACATCCTCCTTCCCTAGCCACTATCCTGGCTTTTATCGCCGTAGATGACGTCTCCTGAAATTTATATAAATGCACTTATTCAATATACATTCTTCGGAGTCCAAATTCTTCCACTCAGCATCATGTATGTGAGATTCATCTGTGCTGCTGTACAGGGCCATGGTTCATTCATTGGTGCTGCATCACATTCTTTCGTGTGGCTAGACCACAATGCACTTATCTGTTATCTGTTGATAGTCACGTGGGGCTATTACCAAAAAATCGCTGCCATGAACATTCATGGAGATGCACATGTGTGTGCAGTTTTGTTGACTCTATACATCAGGATGGATTCACTGTGGATTCGGGGCACTTGTGATAATAAGTGGGAAAAAAGACTTTTTTAAGCAGAGTGCCATATTATGGGTGCCCATAATATGATACCATGCAGGCACCTGAGTTCTTACTGTTCTGATATAATAATAAGGCTACAATAAGGGGACTTGTATTAGTTTCCTCGTGTTGCTGTTGCAAATTACCACAAGCAGTGGTAATTTATCCTTTCACAGTTCTGAGACCAGAAGTCATAAACCAAGGTGTCAGCAGTGTTGGTTTCATCTGGAGGCTCTGACTGAGAATCTTTCCATTCCTCCTCTATTCTGGTGACGCCTGGCAATCTTTGGCAATCTTTGGTTTATAGAGGCATCACTCCAATCTCTGACTCTGTCGTCACATTGCCTGCTCCCTTGTGTGTCTTCTCCCCTTCTCTCTTCTTATAAGGACACTTGTCATTGGATTTAGAGCCTACACTAATCCAGGATGATCTTAATTACACCTACAAAGACCCTTTCCCAGATAGAGTCACATTCACAGCTTATGAATTGACTCATCTTTGGGGAGCCACCATTCAACCTACTATAGGACCCAAGAAGTTGGAGATAGTTACTCCCTAAGAGTTGAACTGATATCAGTACCCAATAAAGGAGCTAAGTTCTCCAAGGAATCACCTTGGGCAATGGACAGGACATCTCCCATATCAAAGCAGGACAAGCGGTGTCTGGCAGAAATTAATCAAAGTCCTCCACAGTGATCCCTTCATTAGGATATGCATTTTTCCATTTTGTAAAAAGGCACCCTAAAAATCAAAGTGCTTCTGGCCAGGGTCATGCTTAAGTTGTTATCATCTAATGACTTAGTCACCCCCCAACTCCATCTGTTCCAACCAGTCCTCCCAAAGAAGGGGAGGTGATGGAAGGGAGGACAGCCAGGCATAGAGAGAGAGTCAGGACACTAAATGAGAGAAGAAACCCTGAAGATATTTGTCTACCTTTCAGTTATTCTGAGGACTCATTGTGAGTACAGGTGCCCCAGTTGAGGAAATACACACACACACACACAC
>NW_006793509.1:0-1369 GCF_000442215.2 Lipotes vexillifer | reverse complement strand
AGCCTGTGCTCCGCAACGGGAGAGGCCGTGACAGTGAGAGGCCCGCGCACCGCGATGAAGAGTAGCCCCCGCTTGCCGCAACTGGAGAAAGCCCTCACACAGAAACGAAGACCCAACACAGCCAAATAAATAAATAAATTTATTTAAAAAAATTTTTTTTTCAAAAATCTGATAAGGGGCTAGTATCCCGAAGATACAAAGAACCCTTACACCATTAACAATAAAAAGATAATCTAACTTTTAAATGGATAAAGACTTCTGATTCAGTATTTCTCCAAGGAAGATTTATAAATGGCCAATAAGCAAACGAAAAGATGCTCAACATCACTAATCATTAGAGAAATGCAGATCAAAATCACAAAATACCACTTCACACCCGCACCCGCTAGAGTGGCTATAATAAAAAGAATAATAATAAGTGTTTGTGAGAATGTGGTGAAATTGGAACCCTTATATTGCTGGTGGGGATGTAAAATGTTGCAGCCACTTTGGCTATTCCTCAGAAAGTTAAAACACAGAGTTATCATACGACCCAGCAAGTCCATTCCTAGATATACACTCAAGAGAAATGAAAACATATGTCCCTACAAAAACTTATATACAAATTTCATAGCAGCACTACCCATAACAAGACAGAAGTGGAAACAACCCAAATGTCTACCAACTCCATATGATGGAGTATTATTCAGCCATAAAAAGGAATGAATCACTGATAAATGCTACAACATGGATGAACTTTGAAAACATGCTAAGTGCAAGAAACCAGACATAAAAGGCTACATACTGTATGGTTCAATTTATATGAAATATCCACAACAGGCAAATCTAGAGATAAAAAGTAGATTAGTGGTTGCCAGGGGCTTGAGGGAGCGAATGAATGGAGAGTGACAACCAATGGGTACAGGGTTTCTTACTGGGGTGATGAAAATGTTCTGGAATTAAATAGTGATGACAGCTGTACACCCTTGTGAATACACTGAAACACCACTAAGCTGTACACTTTAAAAGGGTGAATCTTACTATATGTGAATTATATCTCAACTTAAAAATTGGAAAAAAAAAAAACACAGTGATACAGAAAACTTTCCCAGAACTTAAGGATCTACATTTCTGGATTACAGGAGGTCAGCACAAATAAATGGAAAGAGAGTCGTACAAAAGCACATCTTTGTGAAATTTTAAAACGAAAGGGATAAAACAAGATCTTTGAACATACAAAGAAAAGGAAATCAAAATAACATCAGACTTTTCAACAGCAGTAGAGGCCAGGTGACAATGGAACAAGAACTTCAAAATTCTGAGGGTTTTTTTTTGGCAGTACACAGGCCTCTCACTGCTGTGGCCTCTCCCGTTGCGGAGCACAGGCTCC
>NW_006793508.1:0-235 GCF_000442215.2 Lipotes vexillifer | reverse complement strand
CATCTTACCTAAATCCACTCATTATGCTGCTACGGGCTTGATGATACTGATTTCATTGCTGAGAGATATTCCATCGCACATAAGTGCCACAATTTGTTGATCCGTTTTTTGCTGTCGTGGATATTCATCTTGACACGTGGATGAGGTTACTGTAAAGAGGGCAGCCCCAAAATTTGGGGTGGCTCTGTCTTTCTAATTTCTGTTTCCTTAAGCCTAGTGCCCAAGGCTATGTACC
>NW_006793507.1:0-1890 GCF_000442215.2 Lipotes vexillifer | reverse complement strand
AATTTTAGTGCCCCTGAGTTCCATTTTTCAACTTGTGTTTTCGTGAACTGGCCAAAAGCAGTGCGATTTCCTAAAGTCGTATTCTGTTTCCATGGGCAATCCTAGCCTTTGGTCAATTCGTCTTCCTGATTGGAAATAGGAGTGACATGTGCCTGTCCGAAAACCTAGGACTTTTCTCTCATTGTTCCTCATCCTTCTGCTTCATCCTCTGGACAAATTGCAAACTGTACACAACAGGATGTTGACACTGTTGACATCTCCAAGTTGGGAGATTGTTAGTAAAGACGCTGGAGGGGTGAACCCAAGCACCAGGAGATGAGGCGATGAGATGCCTTTTCCCAACTCTTCCCGATCGGACAGTGTAACATCCTCTGGGTGTGACAGGCATGTTTTAACAGTAGGAAGGGTCCCGTTCATATAAGGAGAACACCAGGGCTTTTTCCAAATCAGTGTCTCCCCGAAACCCAAACTGGAGGGATTTTTAAGCTACGGCTACAGATATGTTCATTAAGGGTCTTGGGAAGTTGGCATAGTCTGAACATTAGATGATTGAAGTCTTCAGGGTCAGAAGCACTCACCATTGTCTTCCCTTAGTTTACATTTTAAGTGTCATTGATAGATGATGTCAATATAAATATCTATTCTTTTTCAGATTATTTCTGCTTATAGGTTATTGCAAAATATTGAGAGTAGTTCCCTGTGCTATACAGTAGTTCCTTGTTGATGATCTATTTTATACATAACAGTGTGTATGTGCTAATCCCAAACTGTTAATTTATCCCTCCTCCCACCTTTCCCCTTTGGTAGTAATAAATTATAAGATTTTATACTTCTCAGAAATGGGGGAGCTGGAAGAGAGGGATCATTTTCAAAGGAAAAGTATTTTAAAAAGATTGAAGTTTTAACCAAGATTATTAGATGTACATCCTTGGAAAGAAATCACTTCATTTCTCTAATATTGACCTGACAAATAAGACAAACCTTTTCACTTAACTTGCTTATAATTAAGTGATGGAAATATCAAATGGAAGTGTTAGAAACATTTTATATTATCCGAGCCTTATATACTCTTCTATGTTAATTACAGTTTGGGTGAAACATCTGTTCATTGAAGTTACAATGTTCTCAATTTCTGTTACTGATCCTTTCAGAGTGGACACCAACAAATGTCCCTCTGCCCAGTGTCAATGGAGCCAACAGATCGAGACTGAGTTTGGTTCAGAAGCAAAGGAAATTTTATATTTTGACCAGAGAATGGAGAGGTGAAAACATGCCCTACCCTGCGGGCTGTGGGCTAGGCTGCTATGTAGAGATCCTGTCAGAGTCAGTGGGAGGGAGGGAGCAGAGCTATCAAGGGCCAGGTTGGCTGCAGCTCAGGCTCTATATCGCGGAGTCTGCACTGGGCCCCGCGAGCTCAGTTGTCGACCAGCCATTCTGCAGTAGGAAATCTGCTCTGAAGTGCAGGGTGTGGGACCTCTGTATGCGGGACCCTAAGAGCATGTGAAATTAGACAAAGCACAAAGGATCAAAAAGGTTAGACTTTATTTTATTGCCCAGATTCTATATTTATCCCCCAGGGATTTTAATGGGCTTTGCTGGTGACAAACTCCTCCTCTGCCTTTTGTCCCGTTCCTCATTCTTGGAGTGCTGAGGGTAGAGACCCCTCTTCTGTAACTGCTGAGTGCTGAGTTGGGAGCCCTCATACCCGGGGCGAGGGTCAGAACTTCTCCCCAGCAGCCTCCATGTGACGTTGATTGTCCCCAGGCCTTGTGCCTCCCTGCTCGTCCGCCTGAGCACCAGCACTGGAAATGTTATAGATTGTTATGACTTTAAGTATTCAGGAAAGAGTTGTGCAGAGACACTGTGGGGGCCGGTTTTACCTCACCCCAC
>NW_006793506.1:0-282 GCF_000442215.2 Lipotes vexillifer | reverse complement strand
AGGGAGGGGCACGTAGTGCTGGGCGGGCCTGCGGCGTCAGAGGCGGCGTGACGTTGCAGCAGAGGCCGGCGTGACGTTGCACGAGCCTGAGGCGCGCCGTGCGTTCTCCCCGGGAGGCTGTCCCTGGATCCCGGGACCCTGGCGGTGGCGGGCTGCACAGGCTCCCTGAAAGGGGGTGTGGATAGTGACCTGTGCTCGCACACAGGCTTCTTGGTGGCGGCAGCCTTAGCGTCTCGCGCCCGTCTCTGGCGTCCGCGCTGTTAGCCGCGGCTCG
Organism: Lipotes vexillifer; assembly: GCF_000442215.2. Taxonomy (NCBI): domain Eukaryota; kingdom Metazoa; phylum Chordata; class Mammalia; order Artiodactyla; family Lipotidae; genus Lipotes; species Lipotes vexillifer. The sequence goes on along the minus strand of NW_006793506.1, from coordinate 8 downwards.
CGCCCGTC
>NW_006793505.1:0-784 GCF_000442215.2 Lipotes vexillifer | reverse complement strand
GCACTCTTCCCCAGACACTCTGCTGTTTCCCATTTAAAGATTTTTCAGAAATAAATAAAAGAGTGACAATAGGCTCAACCTCTGGATTTCAGTATACTGAGTCCCATAACATGATACGACATCTAAACATGTTCCCTTGCTGATGAAGAATTCCATCATAGTATTGCTCAGTATATTATTATTGTATTAATCAGTACAGTGATGTTGGAAACCCTAAGATATTTCTTTTTGAATATCAGTCTGCATAATTCTGAGGACTGGTTAATTCTAGTCATATGAGGGATAAATTTAGATGAAAGTTAAATCTGCAGATAACAAGCCAGTTTTCACCACTTACAATAATACTTTTTTTAAAAAGAAACTTTCATTTCATTTGGAAAGAAAACAGTTCCTTTTGAATTCTTCAGGCCAAGCCACAAATACATCCATTAAAGGAACAGGGAGTCCTTGACATGTGATCAATAAGAAGCTGCTGAGAGGCCAGCGGCTCCCCAGGGTATGAAATAAAGAAGAGAGCAGGTCGGCATCAACTGTTGCTCCAAGGCAAGCCTTCTTGTAATTGCCCCTTCATAGCCCACCTGTAACAAAATAATCATACTAGAATCCTACTTTTCTTTTCTTTTTTGCGGTACGTTGGCCTCTCACTGCTGTGGCCCTCTCCCGTTGTGGAGCACAGTCTCCGGACATGCAGGCTCAGCAGCCACGGCTCACGGGCCCAGCGGCTCCGCGGCACGTGGGATCCTCCCAGACCGGGGCACGAACCCGCGTCCCCTGCATCGGCAGG
>NW_006793504.1:0-336 GCF_000442215.2 Lipotes vexillifer | reverse complement strand
TATATGGCCTTTTTCACTAGCTTTTTTTACTTAGCAAAATGTGTTTCATATATATCTATATAGGGAGAGTTACGTATATATCTACACATATCTATCTATCTCTCTCTATATATGCATATATATAGATATAGATATATATGTAAGACCATGTCTTGTGAAAATACAAATAGCTTTATTTCTTCCTTTTCAATATGCATGCCTTTTATTTCTTTTTCTTGGCTAACTGACCTGACTAAAACCCCCAGTACATTATTAAATAGAAGTGGAAAGAGTAGGCATCCTTGCCTGCTTTCGATTTTTAAGAGGAAAGCTTTCAGTCTTTCACTAGTAAGTATG
>NW_006793503.1:0-576 GCF_000442215.2 Lipotes vexillifer | reverse complement strand
CCCTAATCCTAACCCGTACGCTAACACTAACACATGCCCTAACACGCACGCTAACCCTCAACCATTCTCGTACACTAACCTGTACACTAAACCATCTCCATTCTCTAACCCTAATGCTAACCCTAACCCCAAAACTTACCCAAAACCTTACCCTAACCCGTGCCCTAATCCTAACCCATAAGCTAACAGTAACCCATGCCCTAACATGAATGCTAACCCTCTACAGTTACCGTACCATAACATGTCCCCTAAACCATCCTCGTTCCCTAACCCTAAACCTAACCCTAACACTAACACTTACCCCAAGCCTAACCCTAACCCTTGCCCTAATCCTAACCCGTATGCTAACACTAACCCATGCCCTAACACGTAAGCTAAATCTCAACCGTTGTCGTACACTAACCTGTACCGTACACCATACCCGTTCCCTAAACCTAACCCTAACTCTGACCCTAAACCTTACCCGATTCCTTACCCTAACCTGTGCCCTAATCCTAACCCGTACACTTACAGTAACCAGGGCCCTGAAACCTACGCTAACCCTCAACCGTTGTCGTAACGTAACCTTTAGCCTAA
>NW_006793502.1:0-1469 GCF_000442215.2 Lipotes vexillifer | reverse complement strand
TAGGAGTTGTTCCACATGTAGATGTATTTTTGATCTATTTGTGGGGAGGAAGGTGATCTCCACGTCTTACTCCTCTGCCATCTTGAAGGTCCCCTACAATAAAGTTTTAATCCAGATGAATATTTTGATAGTGTTGGTGTTTTCTAAATCATTAAGAGCAGATATATATAATGTCTATGTCACTCACCTTAAATTTATGATCAGAGCAGTGGAAGCTAGTTTTTTTAAAAAATTTTTTACATATGTATTTGTTTTACATTCACCCTTTATTAATATGATCTCCTGAATAAATTCTTTTTTTGTGGTGTTGCTTGATAGCTCTCAACCTGCTATACATTGGAATCACCTAATTATATAAAACGTAACTATTAAGGTAAGCTGGGTAAAATGTACACAGGACTTCCTTGTAGTATCTTTGCAACTTCCTATGCATCTACAGTTATTTTAAAATAAAAAGTTCAAGAAAATTAGCAATACAAAGAAATAGGAAATAGTTATACAAAATGTTACCATTGGGAAGATCTGGGTGAAGAGCAGATGAGAACTTTGTAATATTTTTCCAGCTGTATATAAATCTAAAATTATTTCAAAAGATAATATTTAAATACAAAATTAGGATTCCTTGAAGAGTTTAAAATGATAATTCCCAGGTCCCCCGCCTATAGATTCTGCTTTACTGGACTCATGTATGGCCATGGTTAGAAATATGAGTAGAACTAATGGTATCAGTATGTTAGAACATTTACACCTGGAGATTTCAAGTAGTCTACAACATTTTGGTAATAGGTATTGATGCTTTTCATGTCACATAGTTGTATGTTTTCTGTCAGCATAAAAGTTTTTAAAAGGAATGTATTTAAATGTGTACACTTTTAATTTCATTATCAATAGCACATGATCACTCTATGATGGGGCTTAAACAATGCTTTTAAAATTATTTAAATCCACTTTCTTATTAACTTGAAATGTGCACACAGTCTTAGAGACATGTATATGTTGCATTTCATTCTGAAAATATGAGCTGAATTCCAATCATAATACGCTTTTATCACATTAAATTTATTTATTTTTAACATTGTTATTGGAGTAAAATTGCTTTACAATGGTGTGTTAGATTCTGCTTGATAACAGAGTGAATCAGTTATACATATATCCCCCATATCTCTTCCCTCTTGCCTCTCCCTCCCTCCCACCCCTCCATCCCACCTTTCTAGCTGGTCACAAAGAACCGAGCTGATCTCCCTGTGCTATGCAACTGCTTCCCACTAGCTATCTATTGATTTTACATTTGGCAGTGTATATATATCCATATATACCACTCTCTCACTTTGTCCCAGCTTACCCATCCCCCTCCCCGTGTCCTCAAGTCCATTCTCTAGGAGGTCTGCATCTTTATTCCCATCTTTCCCCTAGGTTCTTCATGACCATTTTTTTTTTTTTTTTAGATTCCATATATATGTGTTAGCATA
>NW_006793501.1:0-1681 GCF_000442215.2 Lipotes vexillifer | reverse complement strand
TTTTTTTTTTTTTTTTTGCGGTGCGCGGGCCTCTCACTGTCGTGGCCTCTCCCGTCGCGGAGCGCGGGCTCCGGACGCGCGGGCTCAGCCGCTCCGCGCCGTGTGGGATCCTCCCGGACCGGGGCGCGAACGCGCGTCCGCTGCCTCGGCAGGCGGACGCTCAACCACTGCGCCACCGGGGAAGCCCCGGGAGAATTTGTTATTCTACCTTTTTCTTTTCTTTCTTGAGGAGCACTGTGACACCCTTTTGGAGAATTAACTCTCCTTCGCTGGATCACTTGTGATGGTTAATCAGATGCCGGCCTTCCCTTAGCTAAGGGGCAGCACACGAGCTTTGCTAGGCCAGCTGGATGCCTGTACCTATTGGTAATATGTTAACAGTTTCATAGAACTCTTATTTAACTGGATTGTCTGATATATTCTTAGTGTTGCCAAATTTAGCAAATAAAAATACAGCATGCCCAATTAAATCTGAATGTCAGATAAACAGCAAATACCTTTAAAGTAACTTATACTCTATGTTACAATATGTCCTCCATATTGCCTGGGGTATACTTATACTACAAAAGTATTCACTGTTTATCTGAAATTCAGATTTGACTGGGCATCCTGTATCTTATCTGCCAACCTTATCAGTCTGCTGAGATGCACCCACTCCTGGAAAAAGTTCAGCTCTTGGTCCAGCTGTGGTTTTCTCGTAAGCAGATATTGGGTGGGAACAGGTTTCGTGTGGATGTACAGCCCCTCTGAAAGGTTAGAGAGGCAAACCTAAAACAAAACAGTGCCCCTCCCTTCCGATAGAATAGGCAGGCCAAGGACTCTGTTTATTCGGTCAAGTTTCACAGCCAGAGGTGGAAATAACATAAAGGTTTAGAGACGTGTTCCTGGATTTGAGACAGCCATTAGATACCAATTAAAATGTTGGTATTCAGCCGGAACATCATGAATTTTCCGTTTTCAGGCAGCAGTGAATGGGACTGGGAGAAATTCAGCAGAGATGTAGGAAGGGAGGAGGTCTGAAGAGAGAAAACCAGGGGTGGACAGAGGTGCTGGGGCAGGCTGGTCCAGACTCCGAGACAAACCAGAGGGGAAGCCCTTCTGCTGCTGGAGCCTCAGCATCTCCAGGGAGCTGGGACCATCCCAGGTGGGAGTGATGGCCATCGGGCACGAGAGAGGGCCCCAGCATTGGGGTGTGGATGTTCTCTGCAAATGAGGTTTCATACACAGGCACCGAGCTACCCGACAGGTGTGGGAGGAGACCCCTCACGCCACCCTCAGATGGCAGACCGTTACCCCACCGCATGACCGGGACACACTGAGTTCACAGGTGTTTCAATAAATCCTGGAATCAATCGTCTTGTGAATTTCACCATTATGTTGCACTGTATATTTCTTGTTTTAAAGATGTTTGCTTGATGTAAACATTTGTAATAGCCCCTCTTTTGGAAATATCTTCAAAACCTAAAAGTGGTTCAGACCTACCTTGACTTCCAAGGATGCCTACCGTCTCAGGCAGCGCTGAAGAACCCTGTGCTCCCAGAGTTCCCACCTCCACTAAGTCATTGGAAAACAGTCAAGACCCTAATTTTTAAAAATAAATTTATTTATTTTTGGCTGTGCTGGGTCTTTGTTGCTGCACGCGGGCTTTCTCTAGTTGTGGCGAGCGGGGGCTACTCTTCGT
>NW_006793500.1:0-458 GCF_000442215.2 Lipotes vexillifer | reverse complement strand
GCCTGAGAAAATTTTCCAGATTAAAAAACTAAAGAGACAGGACAACTAAATGCAACATGTGACGCTGGGCTGATCCTTTTATTATGAAGGACATGATTGGGATAATTGACGAAACTTGAAAGGGGTCTGAGGCTTAGTAGCACTGTAGTAATGTGTCAGTGTTAATTTCCTGATTTTCATGATTATATCTGGATATATGTTTGTAGGAAATACTAGAGGATTTGGGGGAGACATTGCATTGTGTTGGCAACTACTCTCAAATTGTTTGGGAAATAAATTATTTTTATTGTCATTTCAAACTTTCTTTAATTTTCGAGATTGTTAAAAGAAGGCAAAGAAAGGGGAGAAGACCCCTGAGTCCGGTAATCCTCCTTTTCATGGCGACTCCCGTAGTTAAAAGCTCAGTTTACAATGGTGGTCAGTTTTTCAGTCCATTTGTGCTAATTTCTGTTACTAAC
>NW_006793499.1:0-233 GCF_000442215.2 Lipotes vexillifer | reverse complement strand
TCCCTGGTGGCACAGTGGTTGAGAGTCCGCCTGCCAATGCAGGGGACACGGGTTCGTGCCCCATTCTGGGAAGATCCTACATGCCGCAGAGCGACTGGGCCCGTGAGCCATGGCCACTGAGCCTGCATGTCCGGAGCCTGTGCTCTACAACGGGAGAAGCCACAGCAGTGAGAGGCCCGCATACAGCAAAAAGAAAAAAAAAAAAAAAAAAAAAAAAAAAAAACAAAAAAAAA
>NW_006793498.1:5720032-5722674 GCF_000442215.2 Lipotes vexillifer | reverse complement strand
AACCCGTGTCCCCTGCATCGGCAGGCGGACTCCCAACCACTGCGCCACCAGGGAAGCCCACACCATATTTTTGTAGGCAATTAGAGTATATGTAAATATTCACTGCAGCTCTGTGATGGTTTAACAAATGGGAAACAATTCAAATATCTGTCTACAAGGGACAGATCAAATAAATTCTGGGCATATGTAGAAAATGACTTCCTATATCACTTTAAAAATTGAGGTATATCTATTTGTACTGACATGAAACTATGTCTATGAGACATGGCCAAGTAAAATTTTTAAAAGGCAAGATACAGAAAAACATGCATGGTATAAAAGTATTTTTATGAAAATAAATAGCTACAACAGTATTTGTTGGTATATACATAGGAAAGAAACAGTATGGAGTAACAGACAAATGGAGGGGAAATTATGGGACTGGATACTTTCATTTCCTACATTAATGTATTTCTGTAATGCTTGAATTTTGTACAATATAAACTTATATTACATGTGTCACTGGAAAAACTTCTTAAAGAGTGAAAATTGAATCAAAAAATTTTAAAGCAACTAGTAGATGTGAACAAACTTTAGAAGTGTATTCTAGCTTTTCCGAGCTCTGGGGATGTAGGGGCGCTTGCTGTGTTTGCGTGGCCTCGGGGCCGGAGCCCGGGTCCCCGCCCGCCCCACCGCCCATCGCCGGCCGAGCTCTGACCCCAGCGTCTCCATCGTGGGTCGCGATGGTCGGATGTGCGCCCGGGTCCGCGGGATAGGCGGGCGCAGAGGTCCCTTGTGTTGGCGGGGGTGGGTGCGGCGAGGTTCAGGCGCCTCCGCGTAGCATCGTGGGGCTGGGGCTGGGGGCGCGCGGATTGCTATGCTTTCCGCACTTTCCCGGCTCTGAAGCCTCGAGAACACGGCTATAGGCAGCAGTAGTTTAATGGGGAGTTTGCCTACTGGGAGCTAGGGGCCTGCTGGGGTCTCAGTTCTTGGCTGGCCCTGGAACACGAAGTTGCCAGGGGTGTGACGGCAGCAGGTAGGAGTGACCCGCTGGTGCAGTGATGAGCAAGAAAGGAAGGACAGCAGCTGTTGGCCTGTGAACCTAGGCAAGAATGACCAGCCGACACAGTCCAGACTAAGGTCCGTGGGCCCAGCTCGGTCCTGTGTGGCTGGTCAGTGGAACAGACCTGCAGGTGTGGCTCTTGTCACTCTAGGACTGGCTTCAGGACAGAAGCCAGTTGCTCTGCTGAGGAGGCTTGACTGTGGTCCATCCCATCCAGCACTGGGAGTGGGTCATCTCGGTTTTCTGTCTGCAGATCCCGCCAGAAGAGCCCAGGGCACCGCCCTCAATTCTCCAGGGGAGTGCGCGCGACTCAGCATGGGGGCCACACACGTCCAGTCTGCCGGCAGGGGCAGTGGGGAGCCGGGGGAAGCCATGGCCTTGCGAATGTCCTCTGATGAAAAGGAACCCGCAGGCTTATAAAATAACTTGTGTGGAACGTTGGTGTGCTGAAAAGCAGTTCTGTGTGCCTTTCCCCCTTGGTGTGGATCAGCGGTGCTGAGGCAGCAGGCGTGATACAGAAGTGTGAGCAGAGACTTTCTGGAATCCCCAGACTCCAGGGAAACTAGAGGTGACGGCCAGCCTAGTGAAGAGGACAGGAGGCGGGGGCAGGGGCGGCAGCCCAGCAGGCACCCCTCATCTCAGGGCCCTAATCCTGGCTCGAGCCGGGTGGTCAGGGGAGCTGCACGGTCTCCTGGGCGAGCAGAGCCCGCAGTCCTGAGCGGTTCTTCGCTGTGTTGGGTCATCTCCCCCCATCCAAGCGGAGAAATCTAGATGAGGTTTAAGAGCTAGGGCTTTAAGAATGTGGATCTCATAGTTGAAACCTCGGAACACGTGTCTTCAGCACCAGGTGTTAAAGTGACCGCCTTTTCGAGGAGGGTGTCTCCATGTGGGCAGAAAAATGGGATGTTAAAAAAAAAAAAAAAAAAAAAAAAAAAAAAGAAGTGTATTCTAGGGTAATAGGGGTAAAACATAAGAGGAGCTTTGAAAAACAGAAGGTGGATAGGGCTAGGGCAGGGCAGGGTATAGACAGTGTAACTAAGGGAATGAAAAGCACAGTCATGCTGAGCTCTAACCTGGACAGTAGCTAACCAATCACCCTGAGCTGAAGGGCAGTAGGAATGAGAAAACAATCTGAACCTCAAAGGAAAAGGTATTTCACAGGGTACAAAGGACCACTGTCCATCCACAGAGTTCTGAGAAAAAGTGACAGGGAATTTCTGAAAGGCAGAAGAGAGGAGGTGGCAAAAACATGGAAAAACAAGGTTGAGAATGAATGGGTAACAGTGAATAAAACAGCACAAAAGAAAAATAAGAGGCAAGTAAACAGAATTTATGAGGGGACTCATAACATATGGCTGATTTACCAAAAGCCAGTCAAGCACAAAGTAAGCTGGCTCCAAACCCATTAACCTGAAATCTACTTTCTTGCTTCCAAAAAGCAATCAGAACTTCAAAATGCAGTTCGTCTTCCCTTAACAAGTCCAGCAAATTTCAGTTGAAAATCACTGTTCCTATATATCCTGTTAGTCTGTGTCACCATGTCCCAGATGTTCCTAGGAACTGGAACAGCTAATTTGTTCAGTTACCAAGCCTGCTGTCC
>NW_006793498.1:5682149-5720022 GCF_000442215.2 Lipotes vexillifer | reverse complement strand
CAGTTCAGCAGGCTAGGAGAGGTGCCAAGAGTAAATGGTACCTCTCAGTATAAACAGTAAAACAATCGGCTCTACCACTCACAGGCACATCTAAACCACTACGTGCCTCAGGTCCCTAGTCTGAAAAATGGGTACAATTTCAAAGAACTGTGAGATTCAAATGAAAGACAAATGATAACTCAGTGCCTTGGACATAGCACAACACTTAAATGTTACTGAATGAACAAATGAACCACGGGCTTCTCATTTTGGTGGCTTCTCTTGTTGTGGAGCACAGGCTCTAGGCACAAGGGCTTCAGTAGTTGTGGCACGCAGGCTCAGTAGCTGTGGTGCACAGGCTTAGTTGCTCCGTGGCATACGAGATCTTCCTGGACCAGGGATCGAACTCGTGTCCCCTGCATTGGCAGGCGGATTCTTAACCACTGCACCACCAGGGAAGCCCCTATATGTACTATTATTGTGCACGAAACAAAGGTATGGGAAAGGGTAAAATTCTAGTGAATTCTATCTTACTGCAGTAAGAGCAAGTAACTTCCTTCTAACATCAACGTCTCCCATTTACTGCTTCTACTACCGTTACTGCCCTTCCTGGGCATCTGTAACACATCCTCAATGTTGAAAGTGTATTTCTGTGCTTTTTGCCTTTTCTCTTTAGAACTATAAGATCTAAGATGGTGAGGGATATTGACTTCAGACTTCATGAGCAGGCAAATAACCAACTAACACTATAAAGCCATGCAGAGAGAAACTTCTGGGGCCAACCTCTATGTGGTGGTAGATCCTTTGGTGAGGTAAAACAGTTTTGAGCATCTAGATGTGCACAGCATATCAAATGGGATACCTCTTACTTGAAGAACATTAAGATGAAGCAATACCCTCTTGGCTAGAGTTTGTTAATCTATGTCCTTGAATACCAAAGGGACCCATGGATGGAATTTATGGAGGTACTTACACTCAGATGGGAAAAAAGTTAGATCTTTATTTTTACCAATATCTAACTGAAATTTAGCATTTGCTTCAATTGTGAATTTAGGCAACAAATCATGGTAGCATTAGCAGTACTTGTACATTTGTCACCAACAGAAGCCACAGGTATTTTCATATCTCATTGTAATTGATGCTAATATTTCAAAATATCATGTATGTTTATAACCAGCTTGAAATTACAGTGGTTATTATACCCATTGCCAGATCACATATAATGTGTTAATCAAGGAGCACATGTATTACTACAAAACACATTTGATTTAATACTTTGATAACTATAATTAATATAATTGGTTCCTTATAATTCTATGTATTTTATCTTATGCATTCACATACTTTGCTCTGAGAAGTAGGACATGAACTCTACCAGACTATCAAAGATGTCCATGTTCACAGAACTAGAACAAAAAAATTCACAATTTGTATGGAAACACAAAAGACCCCGAACAGCCAAAGCAATCTTGAGAACGAAAAACGGAGCTGGAGGAATCAGGCTCCCTGACTTCAGACTATACTACAAAGCTACAGTAATCAAGACAGTATGGTACTGGCACAAAAACAGAAAGATAGATCAATGGAACAGGATAGAAAGCCCAGAGATAAACCCACGCACATATGGTCACCTTATCTTTGATAAAGGAGGCAGGAATGTACAGTGGAGAAAGGACAGCCTCTTCAATAAGTGGTGCTGGGAAAACTGGACTGGTACATGTAAAAGTATGAGATTAGATCACTCCCTAACACCATACAAAAAAATAAGCTCAAAATGGATTAAAGACCTAAATGTAAGGCCAGACACTATCAAACTCTTAGAGGAAAACATAGGCAGAACACTCTATGACATAAATCACAGCAAGATCCTTTTGGACCCACCTCCCAGAGAAATGGAAATAAAAACAAAAATAAACAAATGGGACCTAATGAAACTTCAAAGCTTTTGCACAGCAAAGGAAACCATAAACAAGACCAAGAGACAACCCTCAGAATGGGAGAAAATATTTGCAAATGAAGCAACTGACAAAGGATTAATCTCCAAAATTTATAAGCAGCTCATGCAGCTCAATAACAAAAAAACAAACAACCCAATCCAAAAATGGGCAGAAGACCTAAACAGACATTTCTCCAAAGAAGATATACAGACTGCCAACAAACACATGAAAGAATGCTCAACATCATTAATCCTTAGAGAAATGCAAATCAAAACTACAGTGAGATATCATCTCACACCAGTCAGAATGGCCATCATTAAAAAATCTAGAAACAATAAATGCCGGAGAGGGTGTCAAGAAAAGGGAACACTCTTGTACTGCTGGTGGGAATGTGAATTGGTACAGCCACTATAGAGAACAGTATGGAGGTTCCTTAAAAAACTACAAATAGAACTACCATATGACACAGCAATCCCACTACTGGGCATATACCCTGAGAAAACCATAATTCAAAAAGAGTCATGCACCAAAATGTTCACTGCAGCTCTATTTACAATAGCCTGGAGATGGAAACAACCTAAGTGTCCATCATCGGATGAATGGATAAAGAAGTGGCACATATATACAGTGGAATAAAAAGAAATGAAATTGAGCTATTTGTAATGAGGTGGATACACCTAGAGTCTGTCATACAGAGTGAAGTAAGTCAGAAAGAGAAAGACAAATACCGTATGCTAAAACATATATATGGACTTTAAGAAAAAAAAAAATGTCATGAAGAACCTAGGGTTAAGACAGGAATAAAGACACAGACCTACTAGAGAACAGACTTGAGGATATGGGGAGGGGGAATGGTAATCTGTGACAAAGAGAGAGAGAGGCATGGACATATATACACTACCAAACGTAAGGTAGATAGCTAGTGGGAAACAGCAGCATAGCACAGGGAGATCAGCTCAGTGCTTTGTGACTGCCTGGAGGGGTGGGATAGGGAGGGTGGGAGGGAGGGAGACGCAAGAGGGAAGAGATATGGGAACATATGTATATGTATAACTGATTCACTTTGTTATAAAGCAGAAACTAACACACCATTGTAAAGCAATTATACCCCAATAAAGATGTTAAAAAAAAAAAAAAACAAACAAAAACAAAGATGTCCATGACACTAAAAAAGGTTAAGAAGCCCTGCTCTAGATTATACTGTCCAACAATTGAAAGCACTGTGCAGGCTTGAAACACTTTTAAATGTGAAGGTGAAAACATCTGAGAATCTGCAATTATCCTGAGATGTACGAGTTGCTTATATTAACCAAGAAGTTCAAAATTAATAACATGACTTACATAATAGAGCAGCCTATGCATGAGACAGTCCAATTTGAGTTTTTATAATCCTTTCCCATTGGGTTAAAAACACAAGCATCTGAGTCAAGAATTTGGCTTTGAATCCTATCTCAAATTTACTGTCTGGCCTTGGGCAAGCCAGTAAACCTCTCTAAGCTTCATTTTTTTCCCTCATCTATAAAATGTGAATGATAATACCTGCCTCAAAGCATTACTAAGAGGATTAAATGATACATGCAAAACACTAAATAATACATGCAAAGTACTTAGCACAGCACCTGATATAGTAAGTACTCAGTAAACTGTAGCACTATCATTTCTTTAGTCATTAATGGCATTTGAATTATAACTTACATTGAGTCTTTAAGATGATTTCTTTAAAAGGTTATATAATCAAGAGGCAATATAATGCACTGTCTCAGAACACAGATTCTAAAGACCGACTGCCTGGGTTTGAATTTTCCTCCACCACTTACAATCTGTGTAACTCTGAGTAAATTCCTCAGTTTTTTGAGGTTGAGTTTCTAGATCTGTAACATAGGGAAAATAATCATATCTACCTCATAGGGTTGTTATAAGGGTCAAGTTATAGCCATATGAGAAGCACACTAAACAGTGCCAGGCAAACAGTAAATACTGGGTAATCATCAGCTATTATTATCAACATCATCAATAGTTATTATATAATGGTTTCTCATCAAGTTACATAGAACTCTTTCTTCTTCCTTTCATGTGAATTTTAGTGATGACATCATAAATGAAGTGGAGTCAGTCCCGTTTAAATGAAATTATTTACATGAATATATTTGGACATTAATAAGAACAAGGCAGGGAGGAAAGTCAGCTACAATAATTTCTTAGGAGGGATTAGAAAGACCCCACTTCCCATGGCTTTGCAACCAAGTCAAAGCTTACACAAGAAGGATTCTTTACACTTTGAAAGAAATGCTTCTTTCATGACAACCGATCTGTGTCATATACGGACAAACACAACTATGTTTTTGTACCTTTAAACAGGTGCAGAGAGTGGCCTCTGTGGCCCAGGCTGGAGCTCACCTTGGAGAAAGGAGCCAGGGAAATGCTGGGCTTGGTGACAACAGCAAAGGCCACGTCAGCATCACGGGAGCAGAGACGCACCTGTTTCCCAGCAGGGGACCGGCCTGGCTCCTCACCTGGCAATTAGTAGGGTTTGGCTTAATTTAAAACCTACACAAACCACTGATCTCTGAGAATGTGACTGACGTTATTTTTTTAACTAAGAGTACAGTAAAAACAATAATCATGATAACAACAAACACACTCACTTCTCCCCATCTTTTAAGGTAGCTGAGTAATTAGTAACTCAGCAATTAATCACAGCAAAATTATGAAACAAGTGAAACTATTCTCACCATCATTTTATTTTATTGATTTTTACCTCTGAGCTTTAAGAATTCAGGGTTCTTTGCTGAATATATTAACCCTCCCAGCAAGACAATGAATATTAAAATCAAATGATGAGGGACTTCCCTGGTGGTGCTGGGGGGGGGATAAACCCCCCCCCTGCCAATGCAGGGGACACGGGTTCGAGCCTAGGTCCAGGAAGATCCCACATGCCACGAACAAACTAAGCCCATGCGCCACAACTACTGAGCCTGAGCTCTAGAGCCTGCGAGCCACAACTACTAAAGCCTGCGTGCCTAGAGCCTATGCTCTGCAACAAAAGAAGTCACTGCAATGAGAAGCCCGCGCACTGCAAAAAAGAGTAGCCCCCGCTCGCCCCAACTAAAGAAAAAGCCCATGCTCAAAAACGAAGACCCGATGCAACCATAAATAAATAAATAAATTTATTTTAAAAAAATAAATAAAATGGGGCTTCCCTGGTGGCACAGTGCTTGAGAGTCCGCCTGCTGATGCAGGGAATACGGGTTCGTGCCCCGGTCCGGGAAGATCCCACATGCCGCGGAGCGGCTGGGCCCGTGAGCCGTGGCCGCTGAGCCTGCGCGTCTGGAGCCTGTGCTCCGCAACGGGAGAGGCCACAGCAGTGAGAGGCCCGCGCACCACAAAAATAAATAAACAAACAAACAAATAAATAAATAAAATGATGATACATACCCCAATAATTCTAATATACTATAAAATCAATGCTCCTCACTATTCCTGGTACTCAACAAAAATGCAAGTACCAGATCTGCTTTTTTTTAAATAACAATTAAAAGATTGCTAAATCACTAGTTTTAAAAGTCAGAAGCAATAAATCTTTAGGTTTTCCCCAGATGCACACAGAGGTATTCCATGCAGATTTAGTTTTCCAACACACATAGCTAAAGGTTCATTCCCAGGAGGAAGGAGAACAAGAAGCTTTTCGTACCAAGAAAGCAAAATTTGGCATAATCTGGGCTTAGTGGCCAAAGATTATCCGGTAGTAGAAATATTTACAGTGGAACCGAGGCAGATTCATAATTAGAGGACTCTCCTCTTCGGTGCTCAACTCGTGCCAGTATTATTATTTCCAACAGCCCTTAATGGTGGCCAAAGCAAAACATTTCAGCTGAGGGATTCATGGTGCCTTTGCAATGCTGGCTTTCAACACTGCAGGCGCTTTGCAAAGCACCCAGGGAGAGGTGGACCTGGTCTTTAGTGGTTGGACCACTGGAGCTCAACCACATTGAGATGCCTTCCAAATCTCCAGGCTGCTGAGCTTGGTTCTCAACCCCAGGCTGATGTGATTCTGCAGTGGAGCAGTTTCGCAATTTAGATTAAGGTGAATCTCTGACCTGGAACTTTTTTTTTTTTTTTTTTTTAATTTATTTATTTAAATGCGGAACATTTTAAAATGTGGAACATTTTGACAAAAGAGCCTTGGAACAAGATTGGCAAAATTTCCCTCTCTGTCAACAGGTGGGGTAAGGAGAAGACAGGAGAGAAATCCAGAAATGGATATCCATGTGTACGCATCTGCACGGTTGACATTAGGTGCGAAATTTTCCATGTGATCACATTTGGGGCGGGGGGCACATTCAAGATAAAATACTTTCACAGGAAGTGATCATATGGAACCTTTATCAATGGAAAATTCTCTTTTCTTATTTAACTAAAATCCTACATATCCTTAATTATCAGAGTTAAGCATTCATTCTAGGGTGAAAATCATCTTCCTTAAAACAAATACAGCCTGTTACTGCCCAGATGTGCCTATGAGCTAAAATCCTAACTCTTCAGGATGATAAGCAAGTCCTCTATGGTCTGGCCCCTACCTACTCCTCTAGGTGCCTTTACTTCCACAGCTGCCAGGATGCTAAATCTCTCTGTGAGTCCTCAAATTTTTTGCCACACTCCTTCACACCTCTCAGCCCTCATTGAGCCTCGGTGAGGCTTGGAGTGTCTTTGGTCTGACAAATGCTTACTCACCTTTTACAGCTCAGCAAAGATCACCTCCCAGGAAAGACTGACCACTCCTTTCTTTGTGCCCCTGACAGACCCTGTACCACTCCTGCCTGCCACAGCCCTTTACTACACTGTTTCTTAAGAGCTTTATGGAAGAGTAATTCAAATTCAAGACACTGCACATTTTAAGCATACAATTTCATAAGTTTTAACATACAGCTATGAAGCCATCACCTCAATCAAGATAATGAACATAGCCCACTAGCTCCAAAAGTTTTTCATGCCCTTATGCCATCTCTCCCTGTCACCCCCTCCCTGTCTTTCCCCATCCCGAGGCAACACTGTTTTGCTTTTGGATACTAAATCTATTAGCATTTTTAATAATTTTAAATATATGGAACTATACAGCATGTATTCTTTTGGTGGGGATGGAGGGGGACTTGTTTCTTTCACTCAGCCTAATTACACTGAGCTTCGTCCATGCTGTTGCATGAACCAACACTTCATTACCTTTTATACCTGAGTCGTTTCAGCATGGGCTGAGCTATGCTATTGTACAATGAGTTTGCCCTTTCACCTGTGGATGAGCATTTGAATTGTTTCAACTTTTTGGCTATTACTAAGTCCACTACTATGAACATTCACCTGTAATTCTTTGAACAGACACATGTTTCTATTTGTTTCCTCTTGGGTAAATATTTAGAAGTGGGAATAGATGAATCATGTGGAAGATGTTTAATTTTTTTTAAGGAACTGCCAAACTGTTTTCCGAAGTGGCTGTACCATTTCCCGTCCCCAAGAACAAAGTATGAAAGTTCATTTCCTCCATAACGTCATCGACATTTGATACAGTGAGTTGTCTTAATTACAGCCATTCTAATATGCCTATTGTGTTATTTCATTGGAGTTTTAATTTGCATTTCCCTAATGATTCACGACGTTGAGCATTTTT
Source organism: Lipotes vexillifer (assembly GCF_000442215.2). Classification (NCBI taxonomy): domain Eukaryota; kingdom Metazoa; phylum Chordata; class Mammalia; order Artiodactyla; family Lipotidae; genus Lipotes; species Lipotes vexillifer. The sequence goes on along the minus strand of NW_006793498.1, from coordinate 5,712,447 downwards.
TCTTGTTTATTTCTTCTTCGGTGAAATATCTGTTCATATCACATACCTGTTATTTTAGTGGGTTGCTTGTTTTCTTATTAAGTTTTGAGAATAATTTATATATTCTGGATGCAAGTCCATTATCATATGTATTTGGAAATATTTTCTCCCAACCTGTGGTCTATCTTTGCATTTTCTTTCTTTTTTTAAAATTTATTTATTTTATTTATTTATTTTTGGCTGCATTGGGTCTTTGTTGCTGCGCGCAGGCTTTCTCTAATTGTGGCGAGTGGGGGGCTACTCTTCGTTGCGGTGCACAGGCTTCTCATTGCAGTGGCTTCTCTTGTTGCAGAGCGCAGGCTCTAGGCGCGAGGGCTTCAGTAGCTGTGGTGCATGGACTCAGTAGTTGTGGCACTCCGGCTGTAGATCACAGGATCAGTAGTTGTGGTGCATGGGCTTATTTGCTCCGTGGCACAAGGGGTCTTCCAGGACCAGCGCTCAAACCCATGTCCCCTGCATTGGCAGGCATATTCTCAACCACTGTGCCACCAGGGAAGCCCCCTATCTTTGCATTGTCTTAACAGTATCTTTTGAAGAGCAGGAATTTTTAATTTTAGATGAAGTCTAACTTATCAATTTGTTCTTTTATGGATTGTGATTTCTGTATCATATCTAAGAAATCTCTTCCAACCCAATGTCACAAAGATTTTTTTCCTATGTTTTCTTCTACAAGATTTACTGTTTTAGGTTCTCATTATTTTATAATCTATTTTGTGTTCATTTTAATATACACTATAAGGCATAGTTCAATGTTCATTTTTTTTGCTTATGGATATCCAATTGTTCCAGAGTCATTTCTTGAAGGAACAGTCTTACACCACTAAATTGCCTTTATAGCTTTGTCTAAAACCGGCTGTATATATTTGTGTGTGGATCTATTTCTGACTCTCTGCTCTTCCACAGTAATCTATTTGTCTACTGTGACACCAACACCACACTCTTGGTTACTGAGCTTTATAAGTCATGAAATCAGGTAGCTTTAGTCTTGCAACTTAGTTCTCTTCCAAAGTTGTTTTGGCTACCTAGTCTGGGATCTTTGAGTATCTATGTGACTTCTTAGATTCACCATTGCAATTTCAAAAACTGCTAGCATTTTGATTGTGGTTGCATTGAATCTATAGATCAGTTTGGGGAAAACAGACATCATAACAAATTTGAGACTTCTGACCATGTACAAAATACATCTCTCAATTTATTTAGGTCTTCTTTACTTTTTCTCAGTAATATTTTATGGTTTTTCAGTGTAGGGGTTCTGCACATCGTTTGTCAGATTCATCCCTAAGTAGGTCTATCCTTGATGCTACTGTAAACGGCATTTTTTATTTCAATTTCTGATTGTTCACTGTTAGTATACCATAAAACTGATTTTTGAATTTTTGAATTTTATTTAATTTTTTTTATATACCAGGTTCTTATTAGTTATCCATTTTATACATATTAGTGTATATATGTCATACCCAATCTCCCAATTCATCACACCAGCAGCCCCCTCCCCGCCACTTTCCGCCCTTGGCGTCCATACGTTTGTTCCCTACATCTGTATCTCAATTTCTGCCCTGAAAACCGATTCATCTGTACCATTTTTATAGGGCCCATATATATGAGTTAATATACAATATTAGTGTTTCTCTTTCTGCCTTACTTCACTCTGTATGACAGTCTCTAGATTCATCCACATCTCTACAAATGACCCAATTTCATTCCTTTTTATGGCTGAGTAATATTCCATTGTATATATTACCACATCTTCTTTATCCATTCGTCTATGGATGGGCATTTAGGTTGCTTCCATAACCTGGTTGTTGTAAACAGGGCTGGAATGAACATTGGGGTGCATGTGTCTTTTTGACTTATGGTTTTCTCTGGGTATATGCCCAGTAGTGGGATTTTTGGGTCATATGGTAATTCTATTTTTAGTTTTTTAAAGAACCTCCATACTGTTCTCCACAGTCGCTGTATCAATTTACATTCCCACCAAAAGAGCAAGAGGGTTCCCTTTTCTCCACACCCTGTCCAACATTTGCTGTTTGTAGATTTTCTGATGATGCCCATTCTAACTGGTGTGAGGTGATCCCTCATTGTAGTTTTGATTTGCATTTCTCTAATAATTAGTGATGGTAAGCAGCTTTTCATGTGCTTCTCGGCCATCTGTACGTCTTCTTTGGAGAAATGTCTATTTAGGTCTTCTGCCCATTTTTGGAGTGGGTTGTTTGTTTTTTTAATATTGAGCTGCATGAGCTGTTTATATATTTTGGAGATTAATCCTTTGTCCGTTGATTCATTTGCAAATATTTTCTCCCATTCTGAGGGTTGTCTTTTCATCTTGTTTATGGTTTCCTTTGCTGTGCAAAAGCTTTGAAGTTTCATTAGGTCCCATTTGTTTATTTTTGTTTTTATTTCCATTACTCTAGGAGGTGGATCAAAAAAGCCCTTGCTGTGATTTATGTCACAGAGTTTTCTTCCTATGTTTTCCTCTAAGAGTTTTATAGTGTCCAGTCTTACACTTAGGTCTCTAATCCATTTTGAGATTATTTTTGTGTGTGGTGCTAGGGAGTGTTCTAATTACACTCTTTTACATGTAGCTGTACAGTTTTCCCAGCACCACTTATTGAAGAGACTGTCTTTTCTCCATTGTATATCCTTGCCTCCTTTATCATACATTAGTTGACCATAGGTGCATGGGTTTATCTCTGGACTTTCTATCCTGTTCCATTGATCTATATTTCTATTTTTGTGGCAGTATCACACTGTCTTGATTACTGTAGCTTTGTAGTATAATCTGAACTCAGAGAGTCTGATTCCTCCAGCTCCATTTTTTTTCCCTCAAGACTCCTTTGGCTATTCGGGGTCTTTTGTGTCTCCATACAAATTTTATGATTTTTTTCTTCTAGTTCTGTGAAAAATGCCATTGGTAATTTGATAGTGATTGCATTGAATCTGTAGATTGCTTTGGGTAGTATAGTCATTTTCACAATATTGATTCTTCCAATCCAAGAACATGGTATATGTCTCCATCTGTTTGTATCATCTTTAATTTCTTTCATCAGTGTCTTATAGTTTTCTGCATAAAGGTGTTTTGTCTCCATAGGTAGGTTTATTCCTAGGTATTTTATTCGTTTTGTTGCAATGGTAAATGTGAGTGTTTCCCTAATTTCTGTTTCAGATTTTTCATCATTAGTGTATAGGAAGGCAAGAGATTTCTGTGCATTAATTTTGTATCCTGCCACTTTACCAAATTCATTGATCAGCTCTAGTAGTTTTCTGGTGGCATCTTTAGGATTCTCTATATATGGTATCATGTCATCTGCAAACAGTGACAGTTTTACTTCTTTTCTAATTTGTATTCCTCTTATTTCTTTTTCTTCTCTGAGTGCCATGGGCAGTTTTACTTCTTCTTTTCCAATTTGTATTTCTTTTCCTTCTCTGATTGCCATGGCTAGGACTTCCAAAACTATGTTGAATAATAGTGGTCACAGTGGACATCCTTGTCTTGCTCCTGATCTTACAGGAAATGCTTTCAGTTTTTCACCACTGAGGACGATGTTTGCTGTGGGTTTGTCATATATGGCCTTCATTATGTTGAGGTAGGTTCCCTCTATGCCCATTTTCTGGAGAGTTTTTATCATAAATGGATGTTGAATTTTGTCAAAAGCCTTTTCTGCATCTATTGAGATGATCATATTGTTTTTATTCTTCAATTTGTCAATATGGTGTATCACATTGATTGATTTGAGTATACTGAAGAATCACTGCATCCCTGGGATCAATCCCACTTGGTGATGGTGTATGATGCTTTTAATATGTTGTTGAATTCTGTTTGCTAGTATTTTGTTGAGGATTTTTGCATCTCTATTCATCAGTGATATTGGTCTGTAATTTTCTTTTTTTGTAGTATCTTAGTCTGGTTTTGGTGTCAGAGTGATGGTGGCCTCACAGAATGAGTTGGGGAGTGTTCCTTCCTCTGCAATTTTTTGGAAGAGTTTGAAAAGGATGGGTGTTAGCTCTTCTCTAAATGTTTGACAGAATTCACCTGTGAAGCTATCTGGTCCTGGACTTTTGTTTGTTGGAAGATTTTTAATCACAGGTTCAATTTCTTTACTTGTGATTGTTCTGTTAATATTTTCCATTTCTTCCTGGTTCAGTCTTGGAAGGTTATACCTTTCTAGGAATTTGTCCATTGCTTCCAGGCTGTCCATTTTATTGGCATACAGTTGCTTGTAGTAGTCTCTTAGGATGCTTTGTATTTCTGCAGTGTCTGCTGTAACTTCTCCTTTTTCACTTCTAATTTTAATGATTTGAGTCCTCTCCCTCTTTTTCTTGATGAGTCTGGCTAATGGTTTATCAATTTTGTTTACCTTCTCAAAGAAACAGCTTTTAGTTTTATTGATCTTTGCTATTGTTTTCTTTGTTTCTATTTCATTTATTTCTGCTCTGATCCTTATGATTTCTTTCCTTCTCCTAACTTTGGGTTTTGTTTGTTCTTCTTTCTCTAGTTCCTTTAGGTTGTTTATTTGAGATTTTTCTTGTTTCTTGAGGTAGGATCGTACTGCTATAAACTTCCCTCTTAGAACTGCTTTTGCTGTATCTCATAGGTTTTGGATCGCCATGTTTTCATGTCATTTGTCTCTAGATATTTTTTTATTTCTCTTTGATTTCTTCAGAGATCTCTCCATCATTTAGTAATGTATTGTTTAGCCTCCATGTGCTTGTGTTTTTTACGTTTTTTTCCTTGCAATTGATTTCTAACCTCATAGCATTTTGGTCAGAAAAGATGCTTGATATGATTTCAATTTTCTTAAATTTACTGAGGCTTGATTTATAACCCAAGATGTGATCTACCCTGGAGAATGTTCTGTGCACACTTCACAAGAAAGTGTAATCTGCTGTTTTTGGATGGAATGTCCTATAAATATCAATTAAATCTATCTGGTCTGTTTTGTCATTTAAAGCTTGTGTTTCCTTATTAATTTTCTGTTTGGATGATCTGTCCATTGGTGTAACTGAGGTGTTAAAAGTCCCCCACTATTTTTGTGTTACTGTCGATTTCCTATTTTATAGCTGTTAGCAGTTGCCTTATGTATTGAGGTGCTCTTATGTTGGGTGCCTATATATTTGTAATTGTTATATTTTCTTCTTGGATTGATCCCTTGATCATTCTGTAGTGTCCTTCCTTATCTCTTGTAACATTCTTTATTTTAAAGTCTATTTTATCTGATATGAGTATTGATCCTCCAGCTTTCTTTTGATTTCCATTTGCACGGAATATCTTTTTCCATTCCCTCACTTTCAGTATGTACATTTCCCTAGGTCTGAAGTGGGTCTCTTGTAGACAGCATATAGATGGGTCTTGTTTTTGTATCCATCCAGCGACCCTGTGCCTTTTGGTTGGAGCATTTAATCCATTCAGGTTTAAGGTAATTATCGATATGTATGTTCCTATGACCATTTTCTTAATTGTTATGGTTTGTTTTTGTAGGTCCTTTTCTTCTCCTGTGTTTCCCACTTAGAGAAGTTTCTTTAGCATTTGTTGTAGAGTTGGTTTGGTGGTTCCGAGTTCTCTTAGCTTTTGTTTGTCTGTAAACCTTTTGATTTCTCCCTCAAATCTGAATGAGATCCTTGCTGGGTAGAATAATCTTGGCTGTATGTTATTCCTTTTCCTCACTTTAAATATGTCATGGCACTCCCTTCTGGCTTGTAGAGTTTCTGCTGAGAAATCAGCTGTAACCTTACGGGAGTTCCCCTGTATGTCATTTGTCATTTTTCCCTTGCTGCTTTCAATAATTTTTCTTTGTCTTTAGTTTTTGCCAATTTGATTACTATGCGTCTCGGCGTGTTTGTCCTTGTGTTTATCCTGTATGGGACTCTCTGCGCTTCCTGGACTTAGGTGGCTATTTTCTTTCCCATGTTAGGGAAATTTCCACTATAATCTCTTCAAATATTTTCTCGGGTCCTTTCCCTCTCTCTTCTCCTTCTGGGACACCTATAATGCGAACGTTGTTGTGTTTAATGTTGTCCCAGAGGTCTCTTAAGCTGTCTTCATTTCTTTTCATTCTTTTTTCTTTATTCTGTGCCGCAGCAGTGAATTCCACCATTCTGTCGTCCAGGTCACTTATCCGTTCTTGTGCCTCAGTTATTCTGCTATTGATTCCTTCTAGTGTATTTTTCACTTCAGTAATTGTATTGTTCATATCTGTTTGTTTGTTCTTTAATTATTCTGGGTCTTTGTTAAACATTTCTTGCATTTTCTCGATCTTTGTCTCCATTCTTTTTCCGAGGTTCTGGATCATCTTCACTATCATTATTCTGAATTCTTTTTCTGGAAGGTTGCCTATATCCACTCCATTTAGTTGTTTTTCTGGGGTTTTATCTTATTCCTTCATCTGGTACACAGCCCTCTGCCTTTTCATCTTGTCTATCTTTCTGTAAATGTTGTTTTTGTTCCACAGGCTGCAGGATTGTAGTTCTTCTTGCTTCTGCTGTCTGCCCTCTGGTGGATTAGGCTATCTAAGAGGCTTGTGCATGTTTCCTGATGGGAGGGACTGGTGGTGGGCAGAACTGGCTGTTGCTCTGGTGGGCAGAGCTCAGTTTAATCCGCTTGTCTCCTGATGGGTGGGGCTGGGTTCTCTCCCTGTTGGTTGTTTAGCCTGAGGCGACCCAACACTGGAGCCTACCTGGGTTCTTTGGTGGGGTTAATGGCGGACTCTTGGAGGGCTCACGCCAAGGAGTACTTCCCAGAACTTCTGCTGCCAGTGTCCTTGTCCTCACGGTGAGACACAGCCACCACCCGCCTCTGCAGGAGACCCTCCAACACTAGCAGGTAGGTCTGGTTCAGTCTCCTATGGGGCCACTGCCCCGTCCCCTGGGTCCCGATGTTCACACTACTTTGTGTGTGCCCTCCAAGAGTGGAGTCTCTGTTTCCCCCAGTCCTGTCAAAGTCCTGCAATCAAATCCCGTTAGCGTTCAAAGTCTGATTCTCTAGGAATTCCTCCTCCTGTTGCCAAGTTGGGAAGCCTGACGTGAGGCTCAGAACCTTCATTCCAGTGGGTGGACTTCTGTGGCATAAGTATTCTCCATTTTGTGAGTCACCCACCCAGCAGTTACGGGATTTGATTTTACTGTGATTGCGCCCCTACCGTCACACTGTGGCTTCTCCTTTGTCTTTGGATGTGGGCTACCTTTTTTGGTATGTTCCAGTGTCTTCCTGTCAATGCTTGTTCAGCAGTTAGTTGTGATTCTGGTGTTCTCGCAAGAGGGAGCAAGAGCACGTCCTTCTACTCCGCCATCTTGAACCAATCTCTAAACATCTGATTTTTATATATTGATATTGTATCCTGGAATCTTGCCAGAGGTCACTGGAATTAAGAATTAAGTTACCGGGCTTCCCTGGTGGCGCAGTGGTTGAGAGTCCACCTGCTGATGCAGGGGACACAGGTTCATGCCCCGGTCCAGGAAGATCCCACATGCTGCGGAGCGGCTGGGCCCGTGAGCCATGGCCGCTGAGCCTGTGTGTCCGGAGCCTGTGCTCCGCAACAGGAGAGGCCACAACAGTGAGCGGCTCCCCCTGCACCCACAAAAAAAAAAAAAAAAAAAAAAAACAAAAGAATTAAGTTACCATCTGAATTCCTCGGGGGACAAAGGAAGTTGATCACAATGACATACAGGAAAATGTATGCTGCGGAGGTACATTTTCTAGGGGAAAAAGAGGAAATAAAGATATCTCCTCTACATTCCTGTTTCTGTATCTTTGGCCTAGATGGTTTGAATGAGTCCTTGAGCTCATCAGCCAAGTGGTTTGGAAAAAATTCTAAGATTTATTGCATATGGTCCTTCCTAAAACAGTTTCTGCAATGGGAAACAGTATAATCCCTCAGCACAGAAGAGGAACTCCAGGGAGCCCGTAACAGTAATGCTTCACCTTCCTTTTGGCCTTGATTCCTTTAGGATGGTTTCTGCTTCCTCATTCTTTTATAACCAGGTTTCCTTAATAGGAATCTGGCCCTTACAATTCAGAACAGGGACTTCAACTGGAGTGTGTCCTCTATGTATCTACTTGTGTTTTGAATGATTAGTCTCAGGTTCCTGACTCTGAATTGTACATATTACATCATGTGGACTGCCCATATAACTGAATCTGCTTACACTCTTGTTCACCCCACAACCATAAATACGATGCTTGCTCCACAGTGCAGCATATCCTGTTTGCTGCACTGATTCTCTGCAATAGAAAACTCCAAGGTCACATGTTCCTCCATCCTTCACATCCCCAGAACTCTATCTGCTCAGGACATAAAAGAAAGGATACCACTGTTACAAACCCCAGAACACAAAACCACTTCTCTCTTCCACACTGCACAGAAAACCTCAAAGCGTGTTTCTAACTGAAAGGATCTGGGGTAGAACGTGAGCATTTTCAGCTATACCCACCATCAGTGTCAGGAGCATCATCCTTTAGCATGAATGACGCACCGTGTGAAGGGCAGAGCGAAAAGGAGACACTAGGCGAAAAACATACGGAATTAACATCGAAGAATGAAATCTGGTCAGAGCTCCCTAAACCTGCTTCCTATTTCTCTACGTTGACATACAGTCATTCAGGAGGCCTCTGTCACTGCCTTAGTCAGGGCCTTGCATACCTGGGAAGCTCTCATCCCTCTCACTCTCACACACTCTCTCTGGTCATAAAACATTACGTGTGGGCTGTAAATTTCTTCCATACTAAAAATAATTTTTACAGCCATAATACATTTTACAGTATAACATTAGAAAACACAACAAAGCCAAAATAAGAAAACAAGTCATCATTAAACTTGCCAGCCAGAGATCACCACTCCTAACATCTGGTATACATTCACCCAGACTTTTCTCCCCTGTACAACATTTTCAACCAAAATGAAATTAGAAAGTTATCCACAGTTGTTTTCTAAATTGTCAAGTAGGCAAAAATGGCAGGAACACATGTTGATTATTTTCTGGTGCGATTTTAGCAAAAGAAGTAAAAACGTTACAGAGAGCGTTAGACCTTCAGCAAAAGCCATGAAATAATTATGGTGTGAGACCTGCACACCCTCCAGCTGCCCGTGGTTTATTACTAAAATGAGCAGAATTAACTAGCAAATGGAGAAATCCCTTACTAATTAGAAAACCATAGCCGGAACACTGTCACTCAACCAGGTGGCATGAGACACCTCATCCACAGACAGAGCTCTAAGCATACTAGAGGTATATATGACCACACACCGGGGGTGGGAAAGTGGGAAAAAGATAAGGCCATGTCGTTTCTTCTGGGAAGGAAAAAAAATTTTAATAAGTGCAAGAGGTCCAGAGAAAAAGAAGTATATGAGGTGGGAGATACAACCCACCACTCGGCATTGTTCTGTACACCCACGTCTCTCACTGGGCTGGAAGTCCTCAGCAGGTATCTTATTCCCCTTTTTTACCCCCAGTGCCTGGCACTTAGTGAGGATTTGCTGGATGGATTTAGGGGCTGTCCCAGAAGCAGCTGAGTTGAAATTGGATGGGCGGAAATTAGCTTATGTAACACACTACAAAAAAGATGAAAATATAATCTCTAATTCTAACTGTCCCATTGAGATTTAGGCAGAAGTCAACTGTGCATGTGTTAAAGGTAAATGTTTGTAAATAAGCTGGATAACACTAAGAACCCTTAATCCAATATCTTAACACACTCACACACAACTGACTTTCCAACTCCTAGTCAAATATATTTTCACTAAGTACACTAAATAGTGTAGTGTACTTAGGTACACTAGTGTACAAGGTTAATGTGTGTTATGAAGGGAAAAATGGGTGGAAGATAATTATACAAGATACCTGATGTGGTATATTAATTGCAAAACAGCCCCCAGTTCTCTGTTCCTCCCTGTTTCTATACTCTCGGATATTTGACTTTGCAATTTCTCCCTTCAGGAGGTAGATAGATAGTCTATGTCCCCACTCCTTGAATCAGGGTTGGCCTTGTGACTTGCTTTGAGTAACAGAATACAGGGGAAGTAAAAGTGTGCCAGTTCCAAAACTAGGTCTCAAAAGGCCTTGTGAACTTCTACTCTCTCAGAACCGGGCCCGGTCACCAGGGTGGGTTGTTGGATGAAGGGAAACAAGAGGCCGTGTGGTTCCACTGTCCTCATCACTCCAGCTGACAGTCAGTCAACCACCAGACTTGGGGGCAGCCAGCCCTGAGCCAAGCTGCCATGTGCACCCAGATGCAGAACATTTCACCAAAGAATTAGGGGAAAGTAAATTAAAACCACCATGGAGATACCACTAAATACCCATCAAGGCGGCTAAATAAAAAATAGTAGTAACACCGAACGCTGGTGAGGATGCAGAGAAACCAGAGCACACATACATTGCTGCTGGGAATGTAAAATGGGACAGCCACTGTGGAAAACAGTTTGGCAGTTTCTTATAAAACTAAACATGAAACTACCACCAATTGCACTCTTGCAACTGCATTTATCCCAGAGAAGTAAAGACCTGGGATACGTTCAAACAAAAAACCTATACATGAATGTCCATAGTAACTTTATTCATAGTAGTCAAAGAATGGAAACAACCCAGAAGTTCTTCAACAGAAAATGGTTTAAAAAGTGGACTACTCCTCAGCAATAAAATGGAACAAATTACTGGTACACACCACAGCTTAGATGAGTCTTCAGAGAGTTACACTGAGTGAGAAAAAGCCAATCCCCAAGGGCCACATACTATATTTATATTTATATATTTACTAGAGAAATGACAAAATTATAGAATCTGGAAAACAAATTAGTGGCTGCTGGGGTCACAGCTATGGGGTGGGGGCAAGAGGAGAGGAGATGGGTATGGGAATAACAAAAAGGGCAATGTGGAGGATCCTCGTGGTGGCGGAAATATTCTATACCTTGACTGCATCATTGTCAGTACACTGGTTATGATACTGTGTCATAGTTTTGCAGGATAATATCATTTGAAGAAACTAAGTAAAAGATACAAAGTATCTCTCTATTTCTTATACCTGAATACATATCTACAATCATCTCAAAATAAAAATTTTTAGTTTAAAACTAACTACCTGAATGGCTTTGGGCAAGTTACCGAGTCGACTTATAAGCCCTGGGTTCCTTATCTGTGAAACAGGGACAGAATAGTACTCAGCTAATAGGGCCTAAATTAGATGGTTAAGTGAAATGATATTTATAATGCTCTTAGAGGACAGTTAGTATTCAATAAATGTTATTATTGATAATAGTAATCGCAGTAATAACAATGCATATAGTAACAAATAGTAATAAATAAACATAGTCACATATAAACAAGTATTTTTGTTTGTTTAAAGTCCAGCCAGATTTCGGGGCACAGGGCAGGGCATGACAGCAAGGTAGACAGTAGCAATTCAGGTGGTCAAGTTGCTTACTAGAAAAGAGACCTAAAGCAAGGGAAAGGAGACGTTATTTGCTCAAGGACAAGGAAACTGAGAAAGACAGCTCTATTTCAGAAAAAGCTGTAGAACGGAACAAAGAAAACTTGTGTCAGAAAGATAAGTAAATGAAAACGTGGGCTGGAAATTGATTAGTCTCTACGATACACCTAAAGATATGTAATTAAACATATAACCCAAGAATTAAATTAAATTTATCCCCATTTAACTTTGCAACCCCTCAGGCTATGCTCCACAATGCCTAATAAGGAAATGTCTCACGTTAAAAAAAAAAAAAAGTGATGGAGAGGGAGCTGATAGAGAGGCCACTATCTTTCAGACTTAAACGTAATTGTAAAACTCTAAATCAGAGCTCGGTGCAGACAATACAGGCTGCACATCAGAGTCAGTGGGATAAGCATTTTGAAAATTAGGATTAATGGTTTCCATTTTATATCACCTTGGAATGATAAAGAGTGATGTCACTTCAGTTTGTAGATATAAGCAACATTTTAAGATACTTACTTCATTGATGGCATCTGAATCCAGCCAGTGTACAAGCACATCAAGCTGCACTATATTTAAGTGTATCCATCCACCCATCCATCCGTTCATTCAACAGATAATTATTGAGCATCTCCTTTGTGTCTGGTACCATATCAGATGTTGCAGCTACAAATATGAGCAAGAGTGACATGATCTTTGCCTTCATGAGACTTATATTCTTTCAGGAGAGTAACATAATTGTTTGTTCACCACAAAATGTTCAGTAATGGGAATTACAGAGGGGCTTTGGGAAGACCTCACTGGATGCAGAAGCATCTACTCATCTGAAAGGTTATCATCAACAGTAAGTTAATCTCTTCCATACAATGTGAAAGCAGCTCAATTTTTTTCCCCCCATTTAGATAATGAAAACAAACACTTCATTTACCTGTCATCATCAAAGAGTATTCTGGCCTGGCTAAGGGTATTTTCTAGAAAGCTGGAAAGCATCACCCAGTGGTAAAATTTTATTTAAAAATTCAAAACACTAAATCCTCCTAAAATGCAACAACTTGTACCCTCCTCTGCATCACTAAAACGGATGGATGATTGGGATTTAGTCTCTCTTCAACGGCCCCTGGTGATCTCTGAGAATGTCAGTACCACCTATTCACTCTGAACACTGCCCCGGTAGGTAGAGGACCAGAACTCTGGCAGCCTACTGTAGCCTGCTGTCTGTCCGTGCCCTCCCCCACCTCTCCCTGTAACCCGGGGGACATCCGCTTGTTTGAGCCGCATCACACACCCCAGCGCAGGGACACAGTCTGTCTCCTTTAGGGCCCCCTGACTCCTGGGGCAAAAGTCCCTACTGCCTGCCTGCACCACCACTCCCCCGTTCTAACCTGCTTTCTTCAGCTACGTCTTCTCCTCCTATAGTTTCTAAGCTAGATCAAAAATGAAAATTTCCAAGGGAACCCAACACTCGGCACTTCCACTGCGGGTTTGATCCCTGGTCGGGGAACTAAGATCCCTCATGCCTGTGGTACAGCCAAAAAATTTAAATAAATAAGTAAACAAACAAACAAAGTAAAAAGACCTTTTGCCTAAAACAAAATTCAGATGCATGGCATTTGTGAAAAACCTTTTCAGGGGGCCGAGGAGTACTGTGCTTTCCTGACTTTACTTCCAGAGCATTAAAGTAGAAGAAACAAAGAAATAAACACCACCAACCTGGCGCATTATGTAATTAATATTATACTGCATTTTTCCCTACGAAGAGCTCAAACATTTGTACTATTGTTTATTCTCCCCAAATTCCTGAGATAAAGAAGAAAACAAAACAAAAAGCAAGTATAATTATTAATACTTTGAGAGGTAAGCTGTGACGACCAAGATTCTAAGTGAGTTGCCCAAAGTCACAGAAAGAGGCCTCAGAGGCTTCCGGAAAGATGGCGGAAGAGTAAGACGTGGAGATCACCTTCCTCCCCACAGATACATCAGAAATACGTCTACACGTGGAACAACTCCTACAGAACACCTACTGAACGCTGGCAGAAGACCTCAGACCTCCCAAAAGGCAAGAAACTCTCCACGTACCTGGGTAGGGCAAAAGAAAAAAGAATAAACAGTGACAAAAGGATAGGGACGGGACCCACACCAGTGGGAGGGTACTGTGAAGGAGGAAAGGTTTCCACACACTAGGAAGCCCCTTCGCGGGCAGAGACTGCAGGTGAGGGAGGGGGAAAGCTTCAGAGCCGAGGAGGACAGCGCAGCAACAGGGGTGCGGAGGGCAAAGCGGAGAGATTCCCACACAGAGGATCTGTGCTGACCGGCACCCACCAGGCCAAGAGGCTTGTCTGCTCAGCCGCTGAGGCTTGGGCTTCGGTCGGAGCGCAGGGAGAGGACTGCGGCTGGTAGCGTGAACACAGCCTGAAGCGGGTTAGTGTGCCACGGATAGACGGGAGGGAGTCCAGGGAAAAGTCTGGACCTGCCGGACTGGCAAGAGACTTTTTCTTCCCTCTTTGTTTCCTGGTGCGCGAGAAGAGGGGATTAAGAGTGCTGATTAAAGGAGCTCCGGAAACTGGCGCGAGCCGCGGCTATCAGCGTGGACCCCAGAGACGGGCATGAGACGCTAAGGCTGCTGCTGCCGCCACCAAGAAGCCTGTGTGTGAGCACAGGTCACTGTCCACAACCCCCCTTCCGGGGAGCCTGTGCAGCCCGCCACTGCCAGGGTCCCGGGATCCAGGGACAACTACCCCGGAAGAACGCACGGCGAGCCTCAGGCTGGTGCAATGTCACGCTGGCCTCTTCCGCCACAGGCTCGCCCCGCACTCCATGCCCCTCCCTCCCCCCTCAACCCCGGCCTGAGTGAGCCACAGCCCCCAAAGCAGCTGCTCCTTTAACCCCGTCCTGTCTGAGCGAAGAACAGACGCTTCCGGCGACCTACACGCAGAGGCGGGGCCAAATCCAAAGCTGAGCCCCTGGGAGCCGTGAGAACAAAGAAGAGAAAGGGAAATCTCTCCCAGCAGCCTCAGGAGCAGCGGATTAAAGCTCCACAATCAACTGGATGTACCCTGCATCTGTGGAATACTTGAATAGACAACGAATCATCCCAAATTGAGGAGGTGGACTTTGAGAGCAAGACTTATGATTTTTTCCCCTTTTCCTTTTTGTGAGTGTGTATGTGTATGCTTCTGTGTGAGATTATGTCTGTATAGATTTGCTTCCACCATTTGTCCTAGGGTTGTATCCCTCCTTTTTTGTTGTTGTTGTTTTTAAAAAATTTTGTCTTAGTAATTTTTAATTTTACTAACTTTATTTTATTTTATCTTTTTTCTTTCTTTCTTTCTTTCCCTCCTTCCCTCCTTTAGACAATGAATCATCCCAAATGGACAAGGTGGATTTTGAGAGCAAGATTTATGATTTTTTTCTCCTTTTCCTCTTTTTGTGAGTGTGTATATGTATGCTTCTGTGTGAGAATTTGTCTGTATAGCTTTGCTTCCACCATTTGCCCTAGGGTTCTATCCATCTTTTTTTTTTTTAATTTTTCTTTTATTTTCCTCTTAATTATTTTTTTCTTTTAATAACTTTATTATATTTTATCTTACTTTATTTTACTTTATCTTCTTTCTTTCTTTTTTCCTTCCTTCCTTCCTCCCTCCCTCCCTGCCTCCCTTCCTTCTTTCTTTCTTTCTTCTACTAATTCTTTCTTGCTACTATTTCTCCCTTTTATTCTGAGCCGTGTGGATGAAAGGCTCTTGGTGCTGCAGCCAGGAGTCAGTGCTGTGCCTCTGAGGTGGGAGGGCCAACTTCAGGACACTGGTCCACAAGAGACCTCCCAGCTCCACATAATATCAAATGGCGAATATCTCCCAGAGATCTCCATCTCAACACCAGCTTCACTCAACGACCAGCAAGTTACAGTGCTGGACATCCTATGCCAAACAAGTAGCAAGACAGGAACACAACCCCACCCATTAGCAGAAAGGCTGCCTAAAATCATAATAAGTCCACAGACACCCCAAAGCACACCACCAGACGTGGACCTGCCCACCAGAAAGACGAGATCCAGCCTCATCCATCAGAACACAGGCACTAGTCCCCTCCACCAGGAAGCCTACACAACCCACTGAACCAACCTTAGCAACTGGAGACAGACACCAAAAACAACGGGAACTACGAACCAGCAGCCTGCAAAAAGGAGACCCCAAACACAGTAAGATAAGCAAAATGAGAAGACAGAAAAACAGACAGCAGATGAAGAAGCAAGATAAAAAAAACCACCAGACCTAACAAATAAAGAGGAAATAGGCAGTCTACCTGAAAAAGAGTTCAGAATAATGATAGTAAAGATGATCCAAAATCTTGGAAATAGAATAGACAAAATGCAAGAAACATTTAACAAGGACCTAGAAGAACTAAAGATGAAACAAACAATGATGAACAACACAATAAATGAAATGAAAAATACTCTAGATGGGATCAACAGCAGAATAACTGAGGCAGAAGAACAGATAAGTGACCTGTAAGATAAAACAGTGGAAATAACTACTGCAGAGCAGAATAAAAAGAATGAAAAGAAATGAGGACACTCTCAGAGACCTCTGGGAAAACATTAAACGCACCAACATTCGAATTACAGGGTTTCCAGAAAAAGAAGAGAAAAAGAAAGGGACTGAGAAAAATATTTGAAGAGATTATAGTTGAAAACCTCGCTAATATGGGAAAGGAAATAGTTAATGAAGTCCAGGAAGCACAGAGAGTCCCATACAGGATAAATCCAAGGAGAAATACGCCAAGGCACATATTAATGAATCTGTCAAAAATTAAATACAAAGAAAATATATTAAAAGCAGCAAGGGAAAAACAACAAATACCACACAAGGGAATCCCCATAAGGTTAACAGCTGATCTTTCAGCAGAAATTCTGCAAGCCAGAAGGGACTGGCAGGACATATTTTAAGTGATGAAGGAGAAAAACCTGCAACCAAGATTACTCTACCCAGCAAGGATCTCATTCAGATTTGATGGAGAAATTAAAACTTTTACAGACAAGCAAATGCTGAGAGAGTTCAGCACCACCAAACGAGCTTTACAACAACTGGTAAAGGAACTTCTCTAGGCAAGAAACACAAGAGAACAAAAAGACCTACAATAACGAACCCAAAACAATTAAGAAAATGGGAATAGGAACATACATATTGATAATTACCTTAAAAGTAAATGGACTAAATGCTGCCACCAAAAGACACAGACTGGCTGAATGGATACAAAAACAAGACCTATATATTTGCTGTCTACAAGAGACCCACTTCAGACCTAGAGATACATACAGACTGAAAGTAAGGGGATGGAAAAAGAGATTTCATGCAAATGGAAACCAAAAGAAAGCTGGAGTAGCAATTCTCATATCAGACAAAATAGGCTTTAAAATAAAGACTATCAGAAGAGACAAAGAAGGACACAACATAATGATCAAGGGATCAATCCAAGAAGAAGATATAACAATTGTAAATATTTATGCACCCAACATAGGAGCACCTCAACACATAAGGCAAATACTAACAGCCATAAAAGAGGAAATCGACAGTAACACATTCATAGTAGGGGACTTCAACACCCCACTTTCACCAATGGACAGATCATCCAAAATGAAAATAAATAAGGAAACACAAGCTTTAAATGATACATTAAACAAGATGGACTTAACTGATATTTACAGGACATCCCATCCAAAAACAACAGAGCATACATTTTTCTCAAGTGCTCATGGAACACTGTCCAGGATAGATATCTTGGGTTACAAATCAAGCCTTGGTAAATTTAAGAAAATTGAAATTGCAACAAGTATCCTTTCCGACCACAATGCTATGAGACTAGATCTCAATTACAGGAAAAGATCTGTAAAAAATACAAACACATGGAGGCTCAACAATACACTTCTTAATAACAAAGTGATCACTGAAGAAATCAAAGGGGAAATAAAAAAATACCTAGAAACAAACGACAAGGGAGACACGATGACCCAAAATCTATGGGATGCAGCAAAAGCAGTTCTAAGAGGGAAGTTTATAGCAATACAACCCTACCTTAAACAGGAAACATCTCGAATAAACAACCTAACCTTGCACCTAAAGCAATTAGACAAAGAAGAACAAAGAAACCCCAAAGTTAGCAGAAGGAAAGAAATCATAAAAGTCAGATCAGAAATAAATGAAAAAGAAACGAAGGAAACGATAGCAAAGATCGATAAAACTAAAAGCCTGTTCTTTGAGAAGATAAACAAAATTGATAAACCATGAGCCAGACTAATTAAGAAAAAAAGGGAGAAGACTCAAATCAATAGAATCAGAAATGAAAAAGGAGAAGTAACAACTGACACTGCAGAAATACAAAAGATCATGAGGGATTACTACAAGCAACTCTATGCCAATAAAATGGACAATCTGGAAGAAATGGACAAATTCTTAGAAATGCACAAACTACCAAGACTGAATCAGGAAGAAATAGAAAATATGAACAGACCAATCACAAACACTGAAATTGAAACTGTGATTAAAAATCTTCCAACAAACAAAAGCCCAGGACCAGATGGCTTCACAGGCGAATTCTATCAAACATTTAGAGAAGAGCTAACACCTATCCTTCTCAAACTCTTCCAAAATATAGCAGAGGGAGGAACACTCCCAAACTCATTCTACGAGGCCACCATCACCTTGATACCAAAACCAGACAAGGATGTCACAAAGAAAGAAAACTACAGGCCAATATCACTGATGAACATAGATGCAAAAATCCTCAACAAAATACTAGCAAACAGAATCCAACAGCACATTAAAAGGATCATACACCATGATCAAGTGGGGTTTATTCCAGGAATGCAAGGATTCTTCAATATACGCAAATCTATCAATGTGATTAACCATATTAACAAATTGAAGGAGAAAAACCATATGATCATCTCAATAGATGCAGAGAAAGCTTTTGACAAAATTCAACACCCATTTATGATAAAAACCCTGCAGAAAGTAGGTGTAGAGGGAACTTTCCTCAATATAATAAAGGCCGTATATGACAAGCCCACAGCCAACATCATCCTCAATGGCGAAAAACTGAAAGCATTTCCACTAAGGTCAGGAACAAGACAAGGTTGCCCACTCTCACCACTCTTATTCAACATAGTTTTGGAAGTTTTAGCCACAGCAATCAGAGAAGAAAAGGAAATAAAAGGAATCCAAATCGGAAAAGAAGAAGTAAAGCTGTCACTGTTTGCAGATGACATGATACTATACATAGAGAATCCTAAAGATGCTACCAGAAAACTACTAGAGCTAATCAATGAATTTGGTAAAGTAGCAGGATACAAAATTAATGCACAGAAATCTCTGGCATTCCTATATACTAATGATGAAAAATCTGAAAGTGAAATCAAGAAAACACTCCCATTTACCATTGCAACAAAAAGAATAAAATATCTAGGAATAAACCTACCTAAGGAGACAAAAGACCTGTATGCAGAAAATTATAAGACACTGATGAAAGAAATTAAAGATGATACAAACAGATGGAGAGATATACCATGTTCTTGGATTGGAAGAATCAACATTGTGAAAATGACTCTACTACCCAAAGCAATCTATAGATTCAATGCAATCCCTATCAAACTACCACTGGCATTTTTCACAGAACTAGAACAAAAAATTTCACAATTTGTATGGAAACACAAAAGACCCCGAATAGCCAAAGCAATCTTGAGAACAAAAAATGGAGCTGGAGGAATCAGGCTGCCTGACTTCAGACTATACTACAAAGCTACAGTAATCAAGACAGTATGGTACTGGCACAAAAACAGAAAGATAGATCAATGGAATAGGATAGAAAGCCCAGAGATAAACCCATGCACATATGGTCACCTTATCTTTGATAAAGGAGGCAGGAATATACAGTGGAGAAAGGACAGCCTCTTCAATAAGTGGTGCTGGGAAAACTGGACAGGTACATGTAAAAGTATGAGATTAGATCACTCCCTAACACCATACACAAAAATAAGCTCAAAATGGATTAAAGACCTAAATGTAAGGCCAGAAACTATCAAACTCTTAGAGGAAAACATAGAGGCAGAACACTATGACATAAATCACAGCAAGATCCTTTTGGACCCACCTCCTAGAGAAATGGGAATAAAAACAAAAATAAACAAATGGGACCTCATGAAACTTCAAAGCTTTTTCACAGCAAAGGAAACCATAAACAAGACCAAAAGACAACCCTCAGAATGGGAGAAAATATTTGCAAATGAAGCGACAAAGGATTAATCTCCAAAATTTATAAGCAGCTCATGCAGCTCAATAACAAAAAAACAAACAACCCAATCCAGAAATGGGCAGAAGACCTAAACAGACATTTCTCCAAAGAAGATATACAGACTGCCAACAAACACATGAAAGAATGCTCAACATCATTAATCCTTAGAGAAATGCAAATCAAAACTACAATGAGATATCATCTCACAGCAGTCAGAATGGCCATCATCAAAAAATCTAGAAACAATAAATGCTGGAGAGGGTGTGGAGAAAAGTTAACCCTCTTGCACTGTCGGTGGGAATGTAAATTGATACAGCCACTGTGGAGAACAGTACGGAGCTTCCTTAAAAAACTACAAATAGAACTACCATATGACCCAGCAATCCTGTTGCGGTCCGGGAGCCACACGCCTGGAGTCAAGTTCCCTGGTAAATGCGACCCGTGTCCCAACCAAGGACACCCGAGAATCACCAACACCAAGCAGAAAGATTAGCAAAGGATTTATACAAGTACAAGTATAGAAGCTTACACAAACTGTCCGGACAGGGTCCCACTCGGAGAGGAGTGAGACCCCGACTAACCGCCGGGCGAGGCTTTTATACCCTTCACAGGGTGGGAAGTCCCCAAGGCGGGAGGGAGCTGTTTAATTTTGAATCAGCCAATCAGGAACCCGGTTCTTCCCGCCCCAAGCAAGCAAGCAAGTTTCTTACAGAAGCCAAAATGTGCTGTTAGCCCTGAAGCTGTTCTTCCATTTCTTTCGTCACAATCCCACTACTGGGCATATACCCTGGGAAAACCATAATTCAAAAAGAGTCATGTACCAAAATGTTCATTGCAGCTCTATTTACAATAGCCCAGATATGGAAACAACCTAAGTGTCCATCATCGGATGAATGGATAAAGAAGATATGGCACATGTATACAATGGAATATTACTCAGCCATAAAAAGAAACGAAATTGAGCTATTTGTAATGAGGTGGATAGACCTAAAGTCTGTCATACAGAGTGAAGTAAGTCAAAAAGAGAAAGACAAATACCGTATGCTAACACATATATATGGAACTAAGAAAAAAAATGTCATGAAGAACCTAGGGGTAAGACAGGAATAAAGACACAGACCTACTAGGGAATGGACTTGAGGATATGGGGAGGCGGAAGGGTAAGCTGTGACAAAGCGAGAGAGAGGCATAGACATATATACTCTACCAAAGGTAAGGCAGATAGCTAGTTGGAAGCAGCCGCATAGCACAGGGAGATCAGCTCAGTGCTTTGTGACTGCCTGGAGGGGTGGGATAGGGAGGGTGGGAGGAAGGGAGAGGCAAGAGGGAAGAGATATGGGAACATATGTATATGCATAACAGATTCACTTTGTAATAAAGCAGAAACTAACACACCATCCTAAAGCAATTATACTCCAATAAAGATGTAAAAAAAAAAAAAAAAAAAAAAAGAAAGAGGCCTGAGGGTCTTCCGGGCCGCCACCCCCTCCTCATTTTGTTTTCAGGAAACAATGCTTCCCAAGCATTCCAGAGCAAAACTGCCCACAAGGTACCTGATTTTCCTCTCAGATATAAAGAAACAGAGGTAAGAAAGAGCACATTCCTCAAAACTAAGATCAGTAAAAATCTTTTAATAGATGTTTTCAGTCTGAAGAAACCGCCCTATTTCATACAAAAACTTACGGAAAGTACCTCAAACTTACAGGAAAATGCTCTCATCTTCCTACACCATCAGATGGACCTGTCACCTTGAAATTGCTGAGATAAGTGCAGTAACTCTCAAAGTACTTTTCATACAGTGAAAACAGTCACACCATTCTCTGACAGTATATAAAAGTATCTACACATTTTCACAGAAAGGACTTTGCGTTAGCAAGTTACAAATATCAACTCTCCGCCCACTATTTTTGGACTAGACTGGATTGTTTTCAGATGAATTTCACGGTTGCGACCCGCCTCAACTCGCTAATCAACCGAAGAGCCCGTGGCGCCATTCTTTCTCCTCCTTTGTGCCTGCTGAATCTCCCAGGATTCTTGTTATATGATATTTTAAGTGTTCACAATGTTCTCACTGCTTTAAGCCAAATCTGTGTCACTTCCCAGCCTCAATGAGTAAAATACTACAAACTTTTACAGAAGAGGAGCTGGAAACAGCATTCCAAGTAGTCAGCAGAACAGGAAGCGAAATGAAAACAATAAAAATAAAAGCAGGCGTCTGTGTCCTTCTTTAGGTCATGCTGCCGCCTCCTGCGAATCTAATTACTGCACATCCTCCTTCTTTTGCTACACCAGATGTCAAATAAAGCTGGACGCACTAATACAGGTAGGAGAATAATGTTTAAAGTGCCTGGCTGCACGTGACATGGCCAGGACTGCTGAGATCCGTCTGGAGGGATAGCTCACTGTTGGCAAAAGTATGCAGAATTCTTCTGGCAACATCTCCATTACTCTGAGACGCTCATAAATTAAAGCAGCTCTGGGGCAATTGAAACTTTGTTACCAATTCGGTCTCTCCTTCCACTATGTGCTTTCTGTTTGGAGCTCTAAGATAAATGTGAGCTGCAGATGCAGCCGCTTCCGTTTCTTCCATGCATACCTCCCTCCAATTTTCCCTTTACTCCCTGGGCTGTCGACAGCCTACCCTTGAGAAGAAAGAAGAAAAGGTGTGAAGGTCAGGAGAGATTATTTATGCTACAGGAAAGCCAGGTCTCAGTTCTCTGAGATGACTGGGGGTGAGAAGTTAGCCTCCTTTTAACTCTCAGGTTTGAGTTTCTTCCTTATCAACTTCCTCAGTTGTTTGGTTAACCAGGGGATAAAATTTGAATTGAACTCCCTACAACTGTTCCTGTATGTCCTTTAAGTGGCAGCGCTACTAGTTAAGTATTGAACCGGACAAAGCACAATATAGAAAGAAGAGTAGAAGCTGGATCTCTTGCCTCCAACCAGAGTAAGCCAGTGGTATCCGTTTTCACCAGAAGGAAGTTAATAATCTGGGACAAGCACACTCACTTGGAATCCTTCCATCCAAAGAAAAGGCACTGTGGGTAGCCAACTGTGGGAATTAGGCAAGGTGTTTACTCGCTTACTATTCATGAGGCAAAACATACTTATTGTACCTAAAGTCAGAAGATATTTTAAGAAAAAAAGAAGTGTCACGTTGTATGAAGCCTGAAGTATTTATGGACTATTTATATTTTAGTTAATGTAATTAGGAGGCAGTCTAAATGATTCAGTCAATTCTCAATTATTCCTACTAATGGAGCTGATCAATACAGCGGAGAAGCTAAAATGGCAGCCCATGTAGCTTAACGATGGCTCATAAATCTACACTCTTAATTACTGGTATATGGGTGCAGAGAATATTCTTCAGAGTTAACAGAATTCATCAATTCAAAGCAGTTGAGAATCTTAGCGGGTCATTCTGTCCAATCCTCTTCTTTTGCACCCAAGGGAAGTTTGGCTTAAAATGTTTAAGGGACCACTGTTGTTAAACGGAAGAGTCAGGTATCAGTGTGATGACTGCAACGGACATTGTGAAGTGGAGCCCTGTGGACTATATTTAAAAGAAGTCTTAAAAGCAGCTAGTTGCTACGGTTAGTGTCTTCCATCTCCGGCCCTATTCTTAGTTCACTTCCCAAAATACCAGTAACAAATACTGACTACTGAGACCCTCCTCAGTACAAGTCTCCAGTGGATTCAGTACTCCAATGTACATAGGACTTAATGTCCTTTCATCTTTCCAGGGCTGTTGATTGATGTCTTCCTTGAGGAAGTAAGCAATTAGCAATTTTGATTTAAAAAATGCGTCACTGAAATTTTTGCTAGCCTGGAATAAGCAAAAGGCTTTTGTAGATCAATTATGCAAGAGGGATAACATAGCAACTTAAAAATAAAATGTGAGCACAGTCTGGAAATAGAGAGTTACGCGCATCAGCACAGACACAGAAGACCTGTAGAGAATCTGTATCTTAAACATATGAGAATGTATCCTGTTCCAGGAGAATTCCAAAGGAGACTCCACAGCTTTGCACAACCTTCCCTGGCAGGACATGTCAATGTTTACCCTCTCACCACCAAGAAAAACACCAATTTAAAACCTGCCTACTGCAGTTTAATAGGCCTAGTGGGTTTTTTTCTCATTTTGCCAAAATGAGGTTGGCAAAAACATAAACAGGGGATGTGATGCCTCACAAGTGTCACTCAGCATCGCAGAAGAAAAAACGGCCCAGGCCCTACCTCACTCCCTAATCCCAGCCCCTGCCCTGAAATATCTATGAAAATGTTTTTAAATGTTAAAAAAAAAAAAATGAAAATGAGAGAGTTAGAGAAATCCTTGAGATGTTTGTGAAAGAAAACACTGCTGGAACAGAAGGCCTTATATTCCACAAGGAAACATCCTCATAAACCCAGCTGAGAAATGAGCCCACTTTTAAAACGGCACAACCAGGAGCCGGGATAATTACAATAGAAACACTTTATTTCAAATCATGAAAAGAGTTACACTTGATCTTCTTGTTAGCAGGGGCTGTGCAGACAGCAACATTAACTGTGAAATGTAAGGGCAGATAACAGCTGATTTGAAAGGGGATTGTGTAAATCTAGTTAAAGAGCAACTTTAGAAGATTATTTTCAATTACTGAGATAGCATCATGGTTCTCAGGAAAAAAAAAAAATGGAAAGGTTTGTTCTTTACACCACATACAGTGTATGGAATCTAACAAAACCGCCTGCTTTCAGGCAATAATCTCAGCCAGCAGCTAATATGCCTTACCTCCACTTTACCCTCCCCTTCTTCAAGTCATTTTCAATTATTTCCAGCACTCACTCAGCTCTGTGAACAAAATGTCATTTCAACCAGAGAAACAGCTTTAAAAAAATCCCCTTCAGGATAATTACTAAAAGCTTTTAGATTTCCGAGTGCCAAGTATACATAACCTGGGAGACCTCTAAACTAGGGCCAGGGTCAGGCAGAAAAAGCATGCCTGTCGGGCTGACAAAGTAGCATTTGCTTCACCTGTCAGAACATTTAACCGAGCACACCTGGGCCTCGGCGCCCCCCCCCCCCTCCACTGTCACTTCACCTCAGCTCATACAGAGGAACACACACAGATTCACA
This sequence comes from Lipotes vexillifer, assembly GCF_000442215.2. Taxonomy (NCBI): domain Eukaryota; kingdom Metazoa; phylum Chordata; class Mammalia; order Artiodactyla; family Lipotidae; genus Lipotes; species Lipotes vexillifer. The sequence goes on along the minus strand of NW_006793498.1, from coordinate 5,687,590 downwards.
CGCCGACCAAAATGCAAGAAGCCACATCTCTAGCTACCTGAGATAACCCTGTCAAGTGAAATCCCCACTTGTCATTTTCTTTAACATGGCTTGTGTAGAGGGTGCTAACGATTTACTTAGAAAAAAAAAAAAAAAGAAAACGTAAATAGGCAACAAAGAACCTAGTGTAAAGGAGAAACGTCAAACTAGGAAGCAGAAAGCCCTGTACCTTCTTGGCTCTGTCACAGACAAGCTATGTGACATTCCAAGCCTCATCTCCCCGTTCTTGCACTTGCCATGTGTCCCCAGGGCTCCAGCCACTTCACACTACTCTCCCTGGACATAACTGTGTTCTGCTGTGCCTCTCCGTCTCCTTTTTGAATGACCTTCTCTACCTGGAGAACCGCTTTGGAGCCCAGCTTAATTCTCACCGCTGTGAATGGTACCCCCACTCCCTGGTCACAAGGGATGGCACCTCGCTGTAGGCGCCTCTAACACTATCTGCATCATTATGCCTACTACACAGGATTAGTTATCTATGCCTGCCCACTTCCTTCTGTTGCCTCCGTGCTTCTCGGGGCAGGGGTCATCTCACCTCTGTACATTCAGAACTGTCAGAACACTAGAGAACGTGCAGTAAAAGTTTGTGAAATAAAGAATGGATCAATGAAGGAATGAATAATGAACCGACGTTACCAAATTTCAGTTTCATCACCTTTAAAGAAGGGATAATAACCGTTACGCAGTTCATTCAGAAGTCATGATGGTCAAAAGATGAGATGGTGCTTTGCACATTGTTAGGTGCTGTACAAATGTATGTAATAATGATGATAAAGATGGTAATATTCAAACAAACACCACAGTGTACAAATATAGTATATCTTTACATACAGTAAAAAAAAAAAAAAAGTTATTATTCTCCGCATCTACCACATGCCTACACTCAACTCAGCTTCAATATTCTTTTCTCAGGGAGAGAAATTTAAACTTTAGCAAAAGAGGACACTTCACTGTCCAATAAAGAAATGTTCTCCTGACACTAAATATCTAAAAGTCAGAGAATCATTAAAGTCTCTTTACATGTGCTTCTCCTTCCATTAATTAACCATAGTTTTCTGCACGGATGTGTGACTGGATTCCACTCTGTGACGGCCACTGAATACTGCAGATTGCACCCGCATGCTGTCACCTCAAATGCAAAACCGCAAACGGAACTGAAGGATCTTGGGAGGGACCAACAGCAGAATGACGATCTCACACTTCAGCTGTAGTGTAACTGAGGACTATATGCTGAATGTTTCTCTTCAAATACCTCTGTCCTTCCTAACCAGAATACTCTCTTGTCACAAAAAGAGAAGGAATTCTCTCACTTGATTAAGACCGCTGCTGTAACAGTAAGAAATCCTAAAGCTGTTCCATTAGCTTGAGGAAGCATAGTGTCCTCTCCTCACTCAAGCCAAAGCACCATGTCCCCTGCGGGCCTGGGACAATGGGGCATTGTCACTGCTATAGCTCAGCTGTAGAAGGACCCGCTTTGGTACACTGATGCCTCAAAACCCATACGCTCACAACTGTTCCCTTAGTTATACGTCATGATTATTTTAAGGTGAGAAAAGACTCTAAAATGACATTCATGTCCCAACGTTCCCCTCGCTCAGAAGAACTAAACAGATGTAGTTTCTAAACGTGTAGACATATTCAAGGTTAAGCTATGACCAGTCAAAATCCTGCAAAAGAGTCAAACGAATCTGATCATTGGCTAGACGGCTGGGAACGGAGAGTCCTCACTCTAAGGGTGAAAAAGCCTATCCCAGCTGAAAGCGATCATAAGCGAGTTGGCCCATCAGCTGCCCGGCCACAGCTGTATCCCCCGCTCTGCTCACCCAAAGAGATTCATGCTCTCCTGGTGCCAAAATAAATGTCTCTCTTAAAAAAAAATTGCCCAATTGAAAATAACTCTCTAATCTGCATCCTTTCAATAGAACTGAAGTGCACTTCACCAACACAGAGCACAGGCATCTTGAATTAGCAGAGAACTATTTTTAACACATGAAGGATAAGATATGAAATTAGTTTCACGGGGAATGAGAACCTTGGAGATTATTTACTTTGCCTTAATTACTTTGACTCACCATTAATTTAGCTTTCCTCGGGTACTAAATATTTCACGCTAAGATCTGGAGACTAAAGAGACAGGAGCACAGATTTGGAGCACTGGAAGTCTGCAACAGCACCTTCTACGGGCATGGATGCCCCCATTGGGCATCGAAGGCCATTCACGGTGTGCCACTCAATGACACTTTCAGTGGCTGTTTCTGTTGTTTTTCACCCTGGGACCAGGAGCTCTGCCCTGAAGGATGCAGGGAGCCCAACTTTCTTCAGCTTCTGTTTAACAACTCGGCCAATAACATCACTAGTGCTCACAGCTACTCACGGCGACTGCCAAATAGGGCAGCCACAACTGCCTGCAGCCAAGGAGAGAATAGTTTGGGCTACACGCTTCAGGAAGTTTTTAATGATCAGTGCAACTGGGCAATGGAGTTGATTCCCAGGAAACATGACAAAGGAGCTACTCTAGCAGATATTCTATAATGGCTTCATTAGAGCATCAGTGGGAGAGGATGCGCTCAGCTCCCACCAAAGCACTAACAATGAGTGGGGTCTACCACGTATATCTGGGCACTCGCCAAAGCCTTGCACGCTCCCCCGTGGCTCTGAATCACCTTGTCCACTGGCAGACATCACAGACACGGGCTGCGCTCGGCAGCAGACAGGAGCCTGAGGACAGCAACTCGCTGGTTCCCAGTCGCAAGAGGAGACTCGCTGGGGCCACTCAACCTGCTGGTGCTCCCCGGCTCCACGTGGTATTCGGCAGCGAGTGGGGGGCATCAGGCAGAGACTCAGAGAGCTGGAGCCCTCCTTTTGACCCACGATCCAAACAACTCTTCCTTATTCTAAATGTCAGAAGAACTGACGCTGTCTTACGTAATTCCATTCCTGTGAGTTTAAGCCATTACTTTTCTCCACGAAGCATGCTATACCCTAACGTTTTTGCACCCTGATACCCTTGTGCTTCATTTGTAAGTTGCCATTTTTCTTCTTCTTGATGAGGATATTATTTGACTTCATCGAGCCATATCCTTCTAGTGTTCTGAACCCAAATCAGCAACACAGCAGCCAAGTTCACACATCTCCAAAACTCCGCCACTTCTTTGCTTGGTGATAAAATGCTGTCATGGAAATATGTTTCTGTGACAAACATATCTAATTTAACAATAATAGTTTCTATTTCTTTAGCCTATGCGTAGCTTTGGAACATGCTCACGTATTTCATACGTTTTCTCTTACCTACTTTTTTCCATTTGGCCCCTTTCTATATGTCTCACGCTCATGAAACTCCCACCTTGCAGTCCGTTCCTACAGGGAAGCCTGTCCTCTTTGTCACTGTTGATGCAACTTCTTTGCTTTCTGAGTCACACACCTCATTTGGGCCATTCGCACTTTCAGTCCCTTTTATCATTTACAATTCTCAGGTGAATCTCTTCGATGCCATATCTTAATACTAGACATTATATTCCTTCTTTTGCATCATCAGAAAAAACAAAGCATGTCACTACTAATCATTTCTACTGGGGAGACAAGGAGCATCACAGAACACAATGTGGTGGAGGACAGGGTTCAAAATTCCTACCTCTTCCACTTACCAGCTGTGACAGTGGACCAGTTACTCAATCTTTTTGAGCCTTGGTTTCCTCTTATTATTGGCATAAGAAAAGGTTGCCATGAGGATCAAACAGGATGGCATCTGAAACTGTGCCTGAAAATACTCAAAAGATGCTAACTGTAATTCTCCGGCTAGGTTTCCACTCACGCACCATTCTCATGCACACTAACAAATGCTATCCCAGCAAATGGCATCTCACTGCCATTGGGTCCCTGAAAGTGTGTCTTCCCATGAGCTTCCCCACTCACTTCCTCCAAAGGATGACCAAGGTACACAAGGTCCTACCATCCGAGAGATCACTGATTTCCAAGTAAGCTTTTTCCTACTAAATTCAACTGCAAGAAGTTCAGATGTACTACAGTTGAAAGTGCAGGGTAAATGTATGAATGACCATCCTCTCCCAGCATTTCCAATCATGTCTGGCCTGTCTTCATATCACACTGAGATGTGAGATAGACAGTGACAGGGTGAATGCAGAGCACGTGCCAATGGCAGCCAAACAGCCCATACCTGAGCCATCGCCCATCAAGCGCTAGACTTGCAGCTGGTAGAATGCATTCCTCTCCATCCTTTTCTCTTTGCCTTCCTGGTGAAACATTTTACACCACAGAAGCTTTGATTAACCTTAAATTCTGTCACGTCAAATTCGTCTTGCTCAGAGAAATTGTGACATCTGAAATTCTGCTGTAAGTCTGAAGTCTCCACTTAAAGATTCAAAAGCTGAAAAGTAAAAAATTTAAAACTCCCAACAGGCAGTTGAAGGATTTCAATGTACAATTGGCAAAAGGGTGGTCTTATAGCTTAGATGGCTTATGGCTATTAACTGTAAAATGGGCATACCCTTTGAACCAGCAATTCTTCTAATAAGAATCTACCCAAATGAGATTATTGCACAAGTGTAAAATGATGTATCTACAAGCATGCTTAGAGCTGTAATGATTTCTGGATTGAAAAACTGGAGACAAATGTCTATCAGTAAGCCTAGAATAAAATCTAACAGACAGCCTCCTCAGCAAGCTGTTTCCCTTCTTTTCTACCAGTACTCTGAGTTTCCTATACACGAAGTCCAGAGGGTTAGCACGAACTTCTACCCAAATCTGAAGCAATCAGAACATTGCCCTGGTCACGTTTTTTTAAACTAATTAATTAATTTATTTGGCTGCGACATGGGGGATCTTTAGCTGCAGCATGCATGTGGAATCTAGTTCCCTGACCAGGGATCGAACCCGGGCCCCTTGCACTGGGAGTGCGAAGTCTTAACCACTGGACCACCAGGGAAGTCCCTGCCCTGGTCACTTTACCTAAAATGGTCCAAGTAGAAGGAAGCCACGATTTTTTTTTTTTAATGATTTGTTTGTTTGATGATTAAGTGAAGCTCTCTTTATCTGGACAAATGGTGAATGGTCCCCTAGAATCACAGCTATTTTGCCACCATGAGGAGCATGAAAAAGAGTAGGAAAGAGAAAATTATAAAGAAGGAAATCCTAAATCCCAATTAAATCATGCCTGAAGACCCTACCTACTGGATTTTTCAGTATGTTCCTATTATCTAAGCTAGTTTGCCCTGGGATTTGCATTACTTACAATGAAAAGCATCTAATACAGCTATTCAGTCATTAAAAAGATGAGATATAGGGCTTCCCTGGTGGCGCAGTGGTTGAATATCCGCCTGCCGATGCAGGGGACATGGGTTCGTGCCCCGGTCTGGGAAGATCCCACATGCCGTGGAGTGGCTAGG
>NW_006793498.1:5638497-5681172 GCF_000442215.2 Lipotes vexillifer | reverse complement strand
AAGATCCCACATGCCGCAGAGCGGCTGGGCCCGTGAGCCATGGCTGCTGAGCCTGCACATCCGGAGTGCTCCACAACGGGAGAGGCCACAATAGTGAGAGGCCCACGTACCGCAAAAAAAAAAAAAAAAGATGACATATATTTGTTGACATGGAAAGATGCCCAGAACATGTCATTAGAACAACATAGCAGATTACAGAATAGCATGTACAGCAAAATTCCATTTATTTAGAATTTTATCTGTATCTTGTGTATGTACGTGTGTATATGTAATATGTGTGTGTGTGTGTATACATACACACACACACACACACACACACACACACACAGAGACAGAGAAAGACAGACGGAGACAGAGAGATTTTCCTGGAAGAATTTTACTAAAATGTCAGCAATGGTTAACTGTATTATTTCTGAAGAATTTTCCTTTCCTTTTTGTATTCTTGTATAGTGTTTGCTCTTGTACAACAACATGCATTTTGGGGGGAGGGGGCACAGAAAAATCAAGCTTTAAAAAAACCTGGCTATTTACTGATTCTGTTTCCCTTTAGTGTAAAATAAGTGGATGGCTTTGCCTCACATCCCTCTCCAAACTGAAGTGTTCCGAGGGGGGGAAAAAAAAAAAATTGAAGATGCTACCCAGGCACTCAAAATATTATTTCATTATAAAATTCCATGACAAAGCAATGAAACTGCTTTAAGATCTGAATTTGTACATGCTGAAAAAGAAACACAGCCAGAGGTGCCTGAGTGTCTTTCTAGAAGAGTGGAAATAATATTAATCAAAAGGAAACATCTTCTTAAAGAAGCTGAGCACTTCATTTTCCAAAAAGGGAAAGCAGCAGTGGCAGGAGGGCGGGAGGTAGAGAGAGGGTAACACACGTGACAGCGAGCACAAAAAGTACCCAGGGGCGGCCGGTGTGGGGTGCTACCATGCTGATATGCAGAGGGTTTAGCCCTTCGCTGCTGCTGGACATCCATACCCTTTTCTCCTGGGGAAGACCTCCCACCCCAAAACCTAACCCCACTCCTCAGCAGTGGAGGATGATTACAGTCACTTTAAATCACTTCAAGCAAACTAGAAAACTGGATGCTCTCTGTGAGCTTTTTCAGTTCTAAAGGTATAATTTAACCAAACATATTACATAAATTGTTGGGAGGACGAGGATCATCTGAAAGATCCGAACACCACTAGGATAGAAACATCTGAGCGGCTTAGACTTGGCTCGAGGTGACATCTCTGAGAGGAAGAACTGGGTCAGAAAAATGTACCAAAGGCAAATGGAAAACAGAAGTCAAAGGCAAAAACCTTGATCTGTTTATTGGTGATTTTTACTACAGCTTGTAGGATTTTCTGACAATAAAGTCTCAGAAACTCTGGCTCTAAAATCAGTTAAGTGAAGTAAACATCTCTTTGAAGCAGCAGGAGTCTTGTAGATAAAAGGCGACTCCAAAAATACTAGGATGGTTTGTTTTAGAAGTTAATTTCCTGCACTTGTTTCTTTTACAATAAATTACTATACTGTACCTACACTGTATTTCATGATAATGCCATGGCTCACAGTCAGTCACCATTTAATTCTGGGAGAGTCCCAATACTCCAGGAAAGGAAAGAATCAAAGATAAACACCACCCATAAAATTGTCTACATTACACATGTGCCTTTGGGATCAAGTTAAAGATACATCTCTGGAAAGCATCCCTCCCACTCAAAATCACAAGCAAGCCCTAGGTTATCCATTTGTCTATGCTGTGTCTCGTTCTGATTCATCCCACTTGGATGGACTGTTGGCCTCCTTCAATCTGAAAGGGCATCAGAATGAGAAAGAAGACACTGAGTGGTTCCCACACCTCAGCTCCAGGAAGAACCCCCCTTAGGGACCCTCTTCAGTACTTCTGCATCAGTATCTTGAGGTGGGCTTAAGAAGCTGTACTTTTAATAAGCATCCTACATAGATCTGAACAGGGTATGGATCACCCTTTGGGGAAGAGTGACGTAGGTTATTACAAGGTGACCAAATCCCTTAACAGATCATCAAACCCGATTATATGACTCTCCTTGGATCATTCCATTCTTCTCCACATCTATGGTCACTACTCTTGCCCCTTGTCCAGGAGGTCATCACCAGCACCTCTCCCTGGAGTTGACCCCAGTTTCCAAGTTGGTTGTCTTGCTTCTGCTCTTGCCCTCTCCGATTCCTTCTCCAGAAACTTGCCGGAAAGATCTTCCACACGACAAATCACACCACATGACTCCCCCCTGAAACCCTTCAATAACTGCTTAGTGGGTAGGGATTTCCATTCCTGGTGATGAAAATGTTTTAGAATAGACACAGGTGGCAACTGCACAACACTGTGAATATACTAAATGCCACTGAATTGTTCACTTTAAAATGGTTCATCTTATGTTGCATAAGTTTCACCCCAATTTAAAGAAAAAGAAAAAATAAAAACCAAAGAAAAACTTTTCAATGGTGCCCCACTGCACTTAGGCTAAAATTCAGAGGCCTCAGCCTGTCCTGTTTGGTCTGGCATCATCAGGCCCTAACCTACATCTCAGAGCCTCATTCCAGCCACTGTCACCCTCACTCTCTGCACTCCAGCCGCGCTGGCTATCTTCCAGTGACTCTTTCTCACATCTGGGCCTCATACATGGGACCCTCCCCACCACCTCACCGTGGGATAACCCCAATCAACCTTCAGGTCTTAATTTATAAATTACTCTCCCGTATAGGCCTTCCCTGACGACCCTCATGGTATCCTTTCAGAGAAATCTGGTCTCTTCCAAGAACTTATCATGAGCTCCAATGACATAATGATTTTTGTTTTACTTGATATTCTTTCCAGTAAACTATGGACTCCCAGGAGGACAGGACCAGGGATTTTTGTTCGCTACTGCATTCCCAGCACCTAGTGGGAACCTGGAAACCATAAATACCTATTCATTTGGCACAAAGATTATGTAGCATGCTTTGCTCCCAAAACATTAAATCTCTACTACAAAATGAGTATTGAGCTAGGTCACAATATGATGGGAGATTTAAAATATATATGTAGACATTAATAACTAGATGAGAAAAATCAGAAACTACTTAGGGCCAACTCAACACAGTACGGAGAACACCCACCAGGCACAGAAAGCAACCTCTCTGCTGCTACAGCACCTGCTTTGTGTTTCTGGACAGAATCAAGTCCCTGATGCTCAAGGAAATGCCTTTTAAAAACTCTCTCCTTGTGCCACTGCACATCGCTGAGTAATAAGGAAAGAAACGGAGGCTGTACCTTTGCAGAAAGATGCAACTGAACTGGGTAAAAGACCAGGCTTCAGATGGATGTCTGGAGAAACCGCAGGCTGCCCTCACATGGGCACCACTTTCTTGAAGGAAAGTGCGTAGAGTCCAACCCAGGAAGAAAGGACCTTCAACTCAGTCTGTTCTGAGGGATTTTTTTTTAAAGGGAAATAGAGGAGAAACTCACATAAGAGCAGGCATAATTGGTATTTTGTTACTAAGCAAACTGTTCTTCAGTGATTATAGGTGTGCAAGTGATTTATTCTTTCCAATCTTGCATTTGTATTAACTAGAACCCTAATTTGTCCAAGAGGCTGAAGTGTGTCTTAATTACTTGCCTTCAAAGCTTATGCCCATTTAAAATAAGCTTATTTCTTTTCCATTGTCAGCTCACCCAGAGCCACCTAATCCACAGTCCTCCCACCCAGCTCTCAACACTTGGGATCACCGTGCAGAGCAGAGGCCAGCGAGTGGCCCAGCTCCAAGGAGATCCATCTGGACAAAATTCTGTGCACTAGCCCACAGAACATTCTCCAGCCCTGTTCCCCCTGCAAGGGCAGGAGAACGTCAAGACCTGAGCACATTTACCACCCATGCCATAGGCTATTTTTCAATACTTAAACTCTTCTTTAGCCGAAGCTTTGGGCTTTCCCAAGCCCCAGTCCTTAGACCTGGTGGTGAATTTAGAGTAACCCCATGTGTGCTGCAATGCCTGAAGGTACTGCTCCTGACATCTGAGGATGGGGCACCTACAACTGGGTGGTCTGTGCGACCTCTTGGCATCTTAGTCAGAGAGAGCTCGAAAGCCTTCTCCTTGCTCCAACTCCCAGCTCTCTGTGCTTGGCTGGGGACGCCCCGGAGAAGGGACAAAGCTGCCCAATGCGGCCAACTATGGGACCAATATGGGGGCAACCAACAAGACTGCTCTCCGACAGGGGGAGGAGCCTGAACAGAGTCCTTAAGGTAGTGCGCGAGGCCACCACGCCAGCTGGCCAGCAGCTCGGCTTCCTGTGACGTGGCTTCTAAATTTGCTTTAGCCTCGAAGGTGCTACTTGAGTCCTATTCCCTTCTTCCCAAAGCATCCTTATTTTTTTTTTTTTTTTTTTTTGCGGTATGTGGGCCTCTCACTGTTGTGGCCTCTCCCATTGCGGAGCACAGGCCCCGGACGAGCAGGCCCAGCGGCCATGGCCCACGGGCCCAGCCGCTCCACGGCATGCGGGATCCTCCCAGACCGGGGCACGAACCCGTATCCCCTGCATCGGCAGGCGGACTCCCAACCACTGCGCCACCAGGGAAGCCCCCAAAGCATCCTTATTAACGTTCTTACCAATGATTTTGTTTAGAGAACCACGTACACTTCTATAGGAGATGAGGTGGAGAAGCCTGATAACACATTTAGAAAGCACACTTGTGCAGGAAAGTGAAGTGCCAGCAAAACCAAATCCTTAGGTAGCAGAGGTATAACCTGTAAACCAGAGGGCGTTCAGGAGTGAGTCATGAGACCAACATGTTAATACGGGCATAAGGATATTACACACGGAGGTAAGGTCAGTAAGAACCACTGGCAGAAAATCAGGTAGAGATGGTTAGTAAAAGAGGAGCTCAAGGACAGACTAACAAGGACGCTAGGAGAGGTTGCCAAAATGCCGAATAAATTTGACAAAGGGAAATTAGTGCTTGGAAAACCAGAGACTAGGAGGGGATGAATAGTCAGTAAAAGGATGGAGGCTCCTGGTGGGAGGAGTGACATTCTAAATGCAGCTACTTTCTGCCACGATTGGAGCTGGCCAGACTTTTGCAGCGGAAGAAGCCAAAATGTCAGAAAGAGGAAAACGTCATCAGAGTGACACCATGCCCACGCTTTCAGGACCTGGGGACTGTCTAACTAGGAAAATAGGAATCTCTTCAAGTATTTTTCACAGAGGAAATTTACGAGAGAGAATTGGTTACTCAGGTGATGGGGGAGCAGAGAGCCTACACGTGACAGTGAGATAATCCAGAGATCAGCAAGGGCAGGTAGCTGCCGCCTTGCCTAGGCTGACAACAGACAACGGAAGGAGGGGTTGCTGCTGGAGTCCACGGGCCAAGGTCACTTGTGAGCAGCTAGAACCAGAGAAGGTCTGTCAAGCATGAGTGGTGCTACCGGGGAGGGATTCCCTCCGCCCCGGGAACACCACGCGAAGCTGGAGGGAAGAAAAAAATACCCTCCCTGGCTTTGCCCTTCTCCCTGCTGTCTCCCACGTGCCTTCCACGGGCTGAACACAGCAAGCCAGCTGACTCGGGAACCTGGGTGAACAGCCTGCAGGGGTGAGCCTCCGGCACACACGGAGGGGAAGGCGGGGAAGGCCAGGAAGCCTGGGGCAAGGACAAGGGAGGAGTCACAGCGAGCTGTAATAAGCAAGCCTCTTTCCCAACAGATACACTTTTAAAAGGTTTGTTTACTGCCATATAATGGTCACACAGGAATAAATTAAGTGGAAGCCATACCTGCCGGACTGGCCTATTGACTTTCCTGCTGCCTGCAGGTGACCCTGATCTATTCTGCACAGTCCCCGAGCTGCACGGGTTGGGGGATTTATTCTATAGTAATACCCTTTCTTCAGTTACAATTAATCCAGGACTAGTCTTAAAAAGTGCATTTTTTTCCCCCAAAATCCTAGGGGAAACAAAGGTTCTTTGAAAAAATTTTTAAATATACGTATATAATAGGAGAAAATATACGCATGCACGCCTGGGCCCACACACCCACAAATGAGTACAGGTGAAACTGGGGAAACCTGACCAAGACTGGTGGACCGCAGCGATCCATGTCCCAGTTGTGATGCTGCCCTATAGGTTTGCAAGACATTACCACAGGGGGGAAATGGGTAGAGGGTACACAGGCTCTGACCATGTTATTTCTGACAACTGCACATGAATCTGTAATGATCTCCAAATAAAAAGTTTAATTAAAAAATATCATAAATATGTGCCTACTCTTCTAAATTAATAAGGCCTCTTCCTTGCCACTGTATTTCACCCATAGTGTCTCCAGTCTGTACACTCACAAGCGCAGTGTTTCTACCGTCAGGACTCTGATCTCCCGGTGAAGCAAGGCCCAGTAAACTCTGTGTTGGCCCCCTCTACAACGTCTCAGAATTCCGTCTTCTCTTTGTCATTGGCTCAATGCTACTTTTGCAGAAATATGATGGTGCTAGGTTGCTCTTGTTTGATTATTCAGGCTTTGCCTTTCTGACTGCAGACGGAGCCAGGACCTTAGTCTTCATGCACGGGACAATTAGGAGACTGCCTGATCTTATTTCAGATCAGCTAACAAGCCTTAACCTGTTCATTTCATGATTTAAGAATTCATTTCAAAACCGCTCTCTTTCTGGATGCATGCTTCCCTTCTCCCACCCTCCACACCCTTTGATCTCCTTTGGGAGCTGGTGGCCTAAGAACCGGCAGGAGAAACTGCAGAAAAAAGCCTGGCACTTTGACAGACCAAGAGGAAAGAGCCAGCCCACTCCCAGCTACCACTCATTCACTTAGCTAAAATATAGGCTACGGGAGAAGCGGGGAAAACAATAGATAGAAGTGCCTGCTAGTTCTTCCAGAAACTGATGCTGTATGAAAATCCCTTCTTAGCCAAGAGTATGACGGGAAAAAATCACTATTCATCGCAAAATGGACACGCGCCACAGATGTCTCTCCAACTCTCCTATACCACTCCACGAATCCCGCCCGTAAAATATAACTTTCTTCCTTTAATGATCTGGTGGTAAATTATTTATATGCTTCGGTTTATCTTTCTGTCTTCTTTTATTTATTCCCAGAACTGTACTACTTAACTCTAGAGAGCCTGACCACGATTACAGGCAAGGCAGAGGCGTCTCAGCCCTTTAGGGCATATCGAGCTGGAGGAACAGCAGGCCGAGCCGCGGGTGGAGGACTGATGTCTCCGTCTTGGGATGTGCTAAGTGAGCACGCGTCTCAGGCCTCTTGGTCCTGCTGACTTTTCCAGCCAGCTTTCCACCCAAATCATTCTTGCATCCTTTCCCCATCTCCAGCCTCCCAGCCACTATCTTCTCGGTTTGTCTAGGCACCGCCACCTCCTAGCTGGTCTCCATGCCCCCAACTCTTCCTCTATCAATCCATTCCCCACACACCTGCCGGCAAGGTCATTCTCAGCTACAAATCAAGAGTAACGATGCCCTCACCTTAATTCTTCAGTAGCTCTCTATCACCTGAGGCCGGAGTGCCCAAATTTGCCTAATGAAGAAAACCTGGTGGGGGCATTATTTTAAAAATAAATGAAGCAGATGCTTCAGTATCTTACGTTGGGTTTCTCCAGAAACAGACCTTGAGACAGAATTTATTCATTTTTTTCCTTTTTTTTTTTCTTTTGGCCATACTGCGTGGCATGCGGAACTTCCCTGACCAGGGATGGAACCCGTGCCCCCTGCAGTGGAAGCGTGGAGTCTTAACTACTGGACCACCAGGGAAGTCCATGAAAGAATTTCAATGCAAGCTATTCATCTGGAAGGGGATCCTAGGAAGGACTAGTACGGGAAAGGAAGGCAGCCAAGAAAGCCCAGATTATCTAGCAGACAGCCACCATGGGCAACATCATCAGTCTCACTAGGGGATCCTGGGACACAGCGTAGGACACACATCAGTCTCTGCACCTGATGGGCCAAGATGCTAGGGTACTGCCACCCAGCTCTCTTCAAACATTGGATGAGGTCCACTCCTGGGGCCATCTAACTTTGCTGCCCTACAGCTGCCCCACATGTGACAGAGAAAGCCCTCAGGTGGAGAACAGTAGGTGCTTGCAGAAGAATTCTGCAGATGTGCGTGGGAGCAGTGAGCATCCGGGCATATGAATGTGTCTACTCGACTTGGCGTGTCCCTGAAGAGTCTGATTCGGGGGGCCGGGGTTGGGACCCAGGAACCAGTACTGTGGCAAGAACGGGAAGATTGTGAAACACTGACCCATATCATAAAGTTCAAAATCTTTGATGGGTCTTACTAGTTCTTCCATGGTCTGCCCCCTGCCCTGCTCTCCAAACCTCCTCCCCCTTCCCCGCCCCCAGCACAGTCACTTGTAAACCACACTGAATTTGTGCACTTCCTGCAAGTCTTCCCTGCAGGCAGCATATTCTCTGCTGCAAGCAGGAACTGTGCCCTAATAATCTCTATGATCCCCAAAGCCAGATACTATGCCAGTCATATAGTAAATGCTCCATAAATGTTTGTTAAAGAAATCATCCTAAAAGGAAATAGTATGGTATTACTTACATAGGTTCTGTGGACATAACTATCTTCCCTGTCTCTCAAAATAGGAGTAAAATGAAACAAATATCTATTGAGCACCTAATATACGGAAGACACTCAGGAATCCCTCCAGAGAAGCTCTATAACCTTTGGTCAGCATACACCTTAACAGACACTTGCTGCTACAAAACTGTGAATTAAACCCTACAAGCGAGACAAACAACGGAGGTAGTGGTGGAAAGGTGAAGGATGCTTTACGGGGAACTGGAAGCCTGTCAGGCTTTACCCTACCTGGTGATTCTGCCAGGGCTGTCCCCAGAGACACGGTCGCCCTTCACATACTTCAGAAAGATGGAGCAGGATGAATAAGGAAGTCTTATTTCAATGCCACTGATCTCTCAGGATTCAGACTTCTTCCAAGCACCAGAAATTTGGTACCTGGGACCTCGATGGTAACTCTGGGCTCTAGCCCTTAAATGCACAACTGCTTCTGTGGTTTTCAAGCTACTCAAGGTGCTCTCTTACAAACCAAGGCAGAGGTCTGGACAGTCGGAGTCACTAAAGACCTCATCGGCGGCTTTTCTCCCCGTCTGGGCTGTTAACCACAGCGCCCTGGCCACACTCCAGTCTGGATAATTACACTGGGGCGAACAGATCTCACCCTCCAGCTCCAGCTAAATAAAGTATTCCTTCGGCCCAGCTGCCGTTACCTTTGTTGTGCTGCTGTGGGCTATTAAAGTGCTCTTCTGTACTTAGGATGGCTGTATTTGTGAAAAATCAATACCCTTGGTATAACTTTCTACACCGACAAGAAGTATATTCCAAAATATCACTGGCTGTTAGTTGTTTTGACATGTTTTTATACACGGCCAGAAACAATTAGAAAAGTACAGTCATTTCTCCTGCATTTCCCCAACTTTTGCTATTCATGCAGATACAGACTGAAATATTTGCAGCATCACATAAAGGAGGCGGCAGGTGCATACTCCACAAAATACACACTAAGTGTCTACCACATGGCAGGCTCTGTTGCGGGTACTGTTGTAAGGGTCATGGGTTATGTTCTCAGCATAAACTTGAAATTTTTCCAAAGGGAATAATTCAATTTAATTCTTCCTCTGCTGCTACGTTTCTGAGAAGCTGAATACATCAGCTTTACTTAAAATCTATCATACACAGGTCTCCCAATCAAATACTATTTCCGTCTACTCTTTAAAAAAAAAAAAAAAATCTACAGGACCTTAAACTCAGTGTGTATGTGGGTGGGTGTGGGAGTATATGTGTGTCTATGAATGAGAAAATATGCTTTCTTGGCCAGACTGGAGGGCAGCAAATGGGATGCTGCTTGGATAAATATTTATTTGTTTGCTTGTTTAGCAATCATCCTATTTGTGTGGGTGAGAGTTTACAGGTTATAATAGCAGAAGCTGACATAAGGGAATGGAAAACGCAAATATCCCTTGTTTAAACCTTCTCTTTACTGTACGAAAAAAATACAAATCAGGCCCTTTGGTGCTCTATCATTAGGATGAAAACCATGAAAAGGAAAAGAATGCAAACACATACGCATACACATATTCGCTTGAACATGAAGATAGGAGAGCGAAGTTAATTAAATTTCAAGATTCCAGTGGAATAAATTAAATGTATGAACTACAGGATATTTAACATCATGCCACGCAAACAGAAATGGTTCTGAATTTTTAAAAATAATAATAACCTTAAAATTCAGATTAATCCTAGAGGATCCAAAGCAAGCACTTGTCCTGAACAAACTACAACCAGACTGTGAAAAATGATTTTAAAAATCAGTGACGTTCACTTGAAATCTGCGAAATTATTATTCTGCTTGGAAATCCTTCTAGCTAGAACAAGTTAATAGCAGTCTTCTAAAACTAGGTTAAACATGCTGTAAATCAATTTAATTCCCCCTACAAATCTGCTACAGTGCATGCTTTTCTGGTGAAAATGGCTCTGCAATGGTACTTAGTACTGTCACTACACTGTTTCTCCAACCAGTCCAATCCAAGTTTTTCTTCCATTAAGGTGTATTAAACTTAAATGACTACCTTTGTCATAAATAATAAATAACAGAATACAGATTCTTTAAAATAGCATAAGGAACCTCAAAATGTATCACACATGCAATACATTGCCTAAGTTTAGAAAAAAGCCTTAATAATGCACATGTGATCCAAGTTCGCCGTCCAGTGCTCCATTCATTATCATTTCAGAGTTCAGAAGCAATCTGCACTATTGCCATCTCTCACAGATAGATGAGTTGTCCTCCACAAGCAGGCTTCAGGTAATACCTCTGGCAAGACAGCTTTGATAAAAGACTGAAACGAAGATTATGCAGCTACACAGTCTGTCCCACGTACTCTATTTTTTTTTTAATTTTTATTTTATATTGGAGCATAGGTGATTAACGATGTTGTGTTAGTTTCAGGTGTACAGCAAAGTGATTCAGTTATACATATACGTGTATCTATTCTTTTTCAAATTCTTTTCTTATTTAGGTTATTACAAAATATTGAGCAGCGTTCCCTGTGCTATACAGTAGGTCCTTGTTGGTTATCTGCTTTAAATATAGCAGTGTGTACACGTCAATCCCAAACTCCCAATCTATCCACCCTGCCACCCTTCACCCCTGGTAACCATAAATTCGTTCACTGTGAGTCTGTTTCTGTTTTGTAAGTAAGTTCGTTTGTATCTTTTTTTTTTTTTTTTGAGCCCAGATCACTAGATCAACAGTACAGTCTATCACGTTGCAGACAGACCACAACACGTGATTAATTAGCTGTAATGGTTAAACTCTTTCAGGTATACAAGCTGACCAACACAATCCTCAGTCTCATCCCCATTTAAAATTCATTTAGAGAATAATAGATCATTAAAGGTTGTCCAAAGATGTAAACAATTACCACAGCAAGGGACTGGGCTTCCCCAGTTTGAGGAAAGAGGTGGAAAGTCACAGGACTTTCCGCAACTGAGGGCTGAATACACAATGCATCTAAAACCATAATGTAGCCTGGTGTCAACACTGAATTTTGACTCCCAAATATTACTGTATTTTCTAAGTATCTTTATTAGGATAAAAATCTTGGTTACAAATTCTGTGTAAAGAACAAAGAAAGAATAATTTGAGGGAGAAAATAGGAGAAAAGTTTTCAAGTGTGACCCAAGGCAAGACATCCTGGAGATGACTCTGTAACCAGGCTCAAATCACAACACCTAACTGTGCCTCAGTGTCCCTTAAAACTAAAGGCTTAGGCCAAAGCATCAGTCTCTAACTCCCTCCTAGTAGTAAAATCCAGTCACCTATTTAGGTATCACAGAGAACTCAAGTTTTTGTAAAATCCTAAGAGCACCTGACGGCAGCAGAAAATGTGCTTACGGTGCTTAATGACTATGAAGGGAAGAATGAGAAGGGTCTAAACAATCCTCCCAGTCTTGCATTTTTCAGTTTATACTAGGCTTAGGAGGGCAACTGAAATTAGATGCTTCATTTCATCCCACGATACCAATATAATTCTTATTATAATAAAAATTTTAAATGTACATTTTAAAAACATCCCCAAAAGGAAACCGCTTCACCTTCCTCAAATGAAAGTTAGTAAATCTGTCTCACTTGGAGGGTTGCGATGCTTGAGCTACAGTTATGAGGGTCAGGATGTGGAAGCAGCTGTCACTGCTTTGTTTTTCATTCACAGTAGGTGGTTGCCAAGCAACAAAATACTATTGTCTGTTTCCATGATCTATTGGCCAATTTTACTGGTGATAATGCTTTCCACAGTTTAAAACAGGGCCACCATTTAGACAAGGAGAAATGAGAAAAAATTCTAAGGATGACAATAACATATATATAACTAAACACACTGAATGTACCCCCAAATTATGTGTGTAAATATATAGCTGTGTGCTGATATACATACATACATTTTGCGTGTGTGTGTGTGTGTGTGTGTGTGACTATATACATTTTTGTTCTACCTACCTTCAACCCATCTCAATTTGATAGGCCAAAAACTAGAATCTAAATCCCTGAGGGCAAATCAAAGCATGACTTGGAGATATGAAAACATAGTAAGAATTATTTTCTCAACAATAGCAATAATTACCAATTTGCCAGATGTATCAAATTCTGTCCTTTGAATACAAAGTTCTTCAGTCAGAAAAGTAATTCTACGTATATAAAAATAATAAATGGAAAGCCTTTACTATCTACTTTGGAATCATCAAACATATTTAATATGTTGTTTTACTTCAAATCATCTGCTACCAGTGCATACAAAGATAATAATTCAAGTGGGAATATTCTGCTTTTCTTTACACCCAAGAATCTTAACATATATTCACTTTTTAAATAATTGAATTGTGCTCCCTGGAATAGCCTCATGTTGATTCCCCACTTTGTTTTGATATTGGTCCCTAGGGAATAACAGTCATGCTATGTTACTCTGGCATATTTCACTACCTTACAAATAAAATAATGCACAGTGTACTCAATATAAAGTTGTCAACATTAGCTTGCATCAGTTGCTGTTTGTTTTCCACTGACAAGGCTTCTAAAGATAAGAATTACAATATTGTTAGATGTACAGACACAACATCAAAACAGCCTGAAGGAATTAAAGCTGGAAAGTGCTAGAGGCAATCATGCTTTGAAATGAAGAGAAATCAGTGTCACTTACACACACACATATATTTCTTCAAAGACCCTAAATAATGCCAGAACAGTGTTTGGATTTTATGCAATGCTCATCCGTCTCCCTTCACAATACTCCAAAGCACTTTAACTATTTAGTGCACCCCTCTAAAGGCGCCTTTGAAATTCACTTTTTGAAATTCATTACCACTTGCAAATCAATATATCGCAAGAAACTGGAATAAGCAAAACCCATTACGTGGATTGACATTATTACTATAAAATATATCAAAAGGGCAACGTTAGCAAAACAGAAACAAAGTGTGTTAAATAATGAACTGAATACTAGTCAAAATTACTTTTCCGGACAGAGCCATCTTCAGCAAAACGCTCCTGGGAGCGCCCATCCGGGTTTCTCCTTCACGTCTCACCCCACACATGACCCACTTCCTTCTCCCTCAGCTTCTCAAGGTTGCTCACCTGTGTCTGGCCCTCACCAAGAAACAATTTCCTTCTCACTTTCTCCACCCTCTTCATAACCATTAGGCACCCATTACTTTCTCCAAACTACCGGACTCAAATCTGCAGCCCAGTTTGCCACGAACCTCCCCATAAGCACTTCTTTCCCTCATCCTTCTAGATCTGCTTTAAAAATCTCCACCACCGAGCAAATACAATATTAATAAAAATAAGGTTACAAGCCAGTTTTTTCTTTTAATGTCACAGCAGCAAAATGTTGAGAAAAAAAACAGAAAAGGAGAAAAGCAGGAGCGCATTAGGAGGAAGGCGGGTGAGAGCGTAGCTATACACAATGGGACGCGAGGATCCAACCGGGCCCCCGCTTCCCCACCTGTCGACCCCAACTTCCCCAATGTGCGCGCCGCGGGATGACAACCACAACACTCCAAACCACCCCCCCCGGAAAGGAGGCGGGGTTACGCCTTCAGCCAATCAGGACCCGCAAGCCCCAGGTGTCCAACCTATGGGGTGGCCGTGGCAGTGCAGGGGGAGGACGTGGGGTGGTCGGGGAGGGGCGGCGTCCGTGGGAGGCGCGCACGTGTGGAGTCCGGAGAAGAGGGGAGGCGTCGGCTCTGCACCCTGGCAGCCGCCGAGTCCGGCTGCCCAATGCCTCTCTTGCCTCGGGCTGGGCCGGGCCTCCCGCCGAGGAAGACCGGTCCACTGTGTCTGAGTTCCCCGAGTAAGGGGACAGTCACAAATAACAACAACAGTACCTAGTTCAGACAAGGCGGGGAGGAAAGTTTCCGGCCCGCACCCAGAGGAGTCCGCCAGGACTGGGAGAAGGGATGCAGGGCGGGAGGGTGACAACCGGGAAAGAAGAGAGCAGTGGGAGCGCTGCGCGAGCAGGACGCGGACCCGGGTGTGGTTCAGGGGGCGGCGGGCAGCGGGGTGCGCTGTCCAAGGTGCACGGGAGGTGGGAGGCGCGCGGCGGGCGCGGAGCCCGCAGCCAACACTGGCTGGCGGCGCGGGGGAGAGCTGAGAATAGCTGTCTGGGGCGCCAGGCGCCCCCAGGCTCGTAAAAGTCACCCGGCTGGAGCTGAGGTAGGGAGGGGAAGGGCGCGGGGGGCTGCGGTGAAGCCCCCACGCTCCCCTGCCCCCCTCCCTACCGGCCTCACCTCTAGCTCCATTCCCCTCCCCCCGAGCCCACTCCCCTCCGAGCCTCTGTCCTGATGCCGCGGCGGCGGCGGCGGCGGCGGCGGCGGCGGGACCGCGGAACCCTCGCTCCGAGCCCAGACGCCCCGGGGATGCTGCGGGCCCCGGAGCAGCTTACCTGGGGCTGCGGTAGGGTACCTGGGGTAGCGAAGGCAGCCAGCCGCGCGGACTCGGGCGCGGCGCAGCTCCTCCTCGCCTCGGCGTCCTCCTTCTCCGCTTCTCCCCGGACTCGGTCCAGGGCACGGAGCTCTGAGACCGCGCCGGGCTGCAGCTACCTTTCCCACCGCCGCCTCGGCCGCGCTACCGCAGACAGAGGACGCCCAGTGGCGGCTGGAAGCCTGTGTGAGTAGCGGCGCCGGAGAGAGTGGGATCTGCTGAGAGGCGCTGGAGACTCCGCGGCTCAGGGCGCGCGGCCGTGCGCACGCGCGCCGGCGAGTGTGAGAGTGTGTGTGTGTGAGCGTGCGCGCGCGCGCCCACGGGAAGGGGGAGTCGCGAGGGGAGAGGGAGAGAGGCCGAGAGACTCTCGTAGGGACCGAGGCGAAATTCTTTGCCCTCGGAAATCCGTAAACCAGGGAAAGGAGGATCGAACGTGCGTGTGGCCCGGGGGAGCTGCCCGCGGGGCGGTGGCAGAGGAGGAGGGGAAGGCAGCGCGGCGCGCGCGGGCTCCAAATCCGAGCTGGGCTGGGCCGAGCGGAACGCGCAGCCACCGATGCAGCAGAGGCGGCGCCCGCAGCCCACTGTCGCGCTGCTCCCTCTAGGGAGGGGCCGGGCCGCTCGCTCCCGCCACCGCCGCTGTCCGGACTTCTCGGCTGGGCGCGCGGGGACGGGGATCGAGCCCCCACCGTGGCCACCGCAGCCTTGGAGGCGCTCGGCCCGCTGAGGGGCAGAGCGGGGAACCCGGCGCACGTGGCCGATTACTGGCTGGAGCCGGCGCATGCAAGAGCTGCGGGCGTGGAGTGGGCGGTGGAACCCGGCGGAGCGCGGCCTGCCGCCTAGATTGGGTAGAGGAAGCTGGGCGGGGGAGCGAGGCTGAGGTCGGTCAAGGGTGCGGTCAGCAGGCACAGTCGAGGGTTGTGAGGGCTTCCACTCCGGGCGGAATGTTGCCTTTTGTCCTCCTCGGAGGCCACTTTTCCTCGAAGTTATCCACTTACCAGGTAAAAGTGCCGGCTTCCTCTTTGTTCGGTTTCAGCTAACTGTTCAGGCATCCGACTTTGAAGTCCGGCTTCTCCAAGAACCGGCCAGCCTGGCGCCGCTCTTGGCCCTTTAAACCTCTACTCTCTCATTCAGCCAAGCTACATTGTATACCATAGAAATAAAATGTTCAGGCACATTTACGTGCCCTTTCTCCTAAAAGACTTATTGTCCTAGCGGTATTCTTTTCCATGCTTGCTTTAAATTCTGAATGCACTTTTATTCCCTCAAGAATTTCTTAAAGGGTCATAAGGTCTGGTTGATACTTGGAATACCCTTCCTGGCAAGAATCCTCGGGCAGGGGTGGGGGCAGCGTTTGTGTTTCGTACACTTTTGCATGCCCTCCAGTACTGAGCCCAGTACCGCGTACTCTGTGTGTTCTCTATAAATGCTGAATGAATGACATTGTTTTCTAGCTTCACATGTCCTGAAGGCGAAGACTTGGATGCTGGGAAAGTCATTACCACCCCACCAGACTTGCTTGGTTTAACTTACACCATTTCCCTGTGTGTGACTATTTTCCCCTTTGTGGGCCAGAGCCCCAATGCAAAGAATGACAGCAGAGAGTACTGACCCATTGTGCAGTCTCACCAAGGTGCTGGCAGAGATCACTCTGCAGGGAACCCGATGGGGCACCTGGGTGTGAGAAGGCTAAAGCGTGCTTCATTTCAGTCCTGGGGGAATCCAGTCTCTCAACATGAAAGTCACATTTCATTAGCAGTTTATAATGTCTCTTCTAGAGTAGAAGGGCAGGAAAAGAGGTTTAAGAGAAATGCACGTTTCTAATAGCTTGTCGGGTACAAGATTTTCTCTTGTAAAGAGCATTACTTAATGGCTACTTGCCAATTCATGCAGGGTCACCCCAGACTACTAATTCTGCTGTAGCACCAAGCCCACATCCTTCAACCTTGGTATTTCTACAGTCATCCTCTTAGAAGCAAAAGTCCTCGATTTTACATTCCATGCTAAATTTCAGTTCCTTTGAACTTAGGCTCTTCTATGAGCTGCTTCTCTCTCCACTCATGATATCACAACTTTGAAATAGAACTGAAATAAAGTGAAAATTAAAATGGATGTATTTGGGTGCTGCCATCTGTTCTCTAGTGGGAGTCCCTTTAAATGATTCCTCTTCTGTCACTCAATTTACAATCTTCTTAGAAGCCACTTGTTGTGATATGGGATTCACGTGCTTTTTTGTTAGGTTGAAAGTTTAGATATTTTAAATTTTTACTTGAAAGGAAGCTCTAGAACTTGCAGAAGGAGCAGAAAAACTCTGACACCCAAAATGGGCTCTTGACAGCCAACCTTTAAAATGGCTATTAGAGTCTTCCAAAATAATTTTAAATAATTTTGTTTTGCTTAAAAAGTTGCCTTTATGGTTTCATTCAGCAGCTTCCCAAGTGCTTGCTTACTTGGTGGGATGGAAGAATGGAACAAAGCCATAACTTCTCTGATGAGCACCAAAGGGATTAGCTTGTGTTTGTAAAAACAAATACATTTACAAGAAGCCAACATTTAAAAATAAGAAGGTAGGCTTGGAGCAATCTTAATGTATGTTAATTTAAAAGATAAACCATAGAAAGAAAGACTAACAACATAAGAGAGAAAGTGTTTCTGACCCACGTAAAAGTTTAGAGGACTAGCTAGGATTCAAATGCTATAAACCATAGCTCTTCATGCTAGCTAAACACTAAATAATAATAAAATGTTCTACCAAGAAATTCATTTTCATATGTTATTATCAGTTGAACTGAGAATTAATAGCATAATTATAAAGGTTCGATTTTTTGCCCTAAAAAGGGAATGCTCCTTAACATAACTGCTTTTTTCAATTTGCAGCAGTGCAATGAACTAGTCAAACATTAACTTCCTTAAAAATACTGGATTGGGAAAGGGTGGGGTGTGTAGAGAAACACTTCAAACTGATTTGACCACAATTAACTAATCTGCCCCTCTAAAGTTATAACAAAAGCTTTCTGCCTCTGAAGACTGGTAAATTTAGGCTGTGAGATGTACCGTGAATTCCAAAGTCAACTGCTCATGCTGGGAGCAGATTGCTCCAAATTCTCTCAAGTGAGAAGGCAGGGACCGTTAGCTGAAATGCTGCTGTTGAGTTTAGTGGTTGTGAGCACGCATAAGGATACAGGTAATTTCCCCCATAATTAGGTCACAGATCACTTAGTGCATTAGAGTTTTAAATGATAAAAAAAAACACCTTGACTTGCACCTGGACCCAAATGCCAGCTCAGTACAGAGTGTAGCATGGGAACAAGAAGTTGTCTCAAGTTATCCTGTTTCTCTTCATGCTCTTATACATTGTTTTATTCCAGATATTACTTAGGGCAATTTAATTCTAACTGGAGATCAGGCATGTTTGGGGAAGTCAAAAATCAGAGGAAAAAGGTTATAGTGTATTCCAAGCAAATGTAGGTGGGCTTCCAGAGTTATCAGTGCTGACATTCTGGAGACAGGCGAAAATATTAAAGACCACAGGTTCTTAATAGTTTATGGAATGATGGATTTCCTGGAAGATGAAGAAAGCTCTAGATCCTCTCCTCTGGAAAGTGAGCATCTGAACACAAAAAAAATTTGAATAAAATTTCAGGAAGTTAAGGGAACACCCTCTGAAGCTCAGGTTAAGAACCCCTGTCTAACATAGATCCTTTGCACATTGATATTTATGGCTAAAGGGAAATGAATTGGTAGACATACTACTATCCTTACTTCTGTTTTTAATCCAATAAGTTATTTGGTTGTCAATACCAAGAAGATGCATAAGCAAATCAGTAAACCCCACAAGTATTTATTGAGTACCTACTTCATAATCAGTACCATTCCTAATGCCATGATTGTTAACAAATAAAGTATAAAATGCAATCTATCTCTGCCTTTAAGGAGCCTACAATCTAGCTATCATTATTCTTGGGAACAAAAAAGTGAACATAAGCATAATTTATCACTTGACCAGGTACAAAAAACTTCAACTTGAATTACCAGTGTGACTTAACGAGCCATTTGTTAAGTAAATAAACCATTACGTTGAAAATTGATTAGTGGCCAAGGTATATATGCATATTTTCATATTCATATTCCCTAGTAGTAATAAATTACCACCGATGTATAAGGTAAAAAGCTAGTCTGTTGCTGAATTCTGAATTTTAGATTGGGGATAAGAAGAAAGTTATTGACAAGAAAAAAACCAGCCAGATTGGCAATGGCAGCTGTGGCTTAAGTATCCCTAGAGATCCCTGGGCAGAGTGGAGTTGATTAGAATATGCTAATCAATTTTATATAGTTTATATTTCAACTGATCCACAAATTAGTAGGACCACCCATGTATTTTGAAATTTCTGTATCTACAAAGACCCTTCCGTCTATTCTTGGATAATTTTAGTGTAATATTTTATTATGACTCTCCTTAAAATTTCTTAATTTTTGCCCTCTGTTCTTTTCACTTATTAACGTTATTTATTTTTGGTTAATAGAACTCTCGAAACTACAACTCCTTCACTCAATTCATGACAAACTTATAAAGAGGAAAAGCAATAATCCAAGGTAACAAGAGGTTTTCAGTTAAAGGAAGTGTTACTATGAAATCCTCTCCCACTTACAGGGTGGCATGAACATAAAGCCAGTCACATAATTAGAGCTGTGGAAAGCTCAGCCATCCATGTATTGACCACTTACATAGCCTGCCTCTCCAAGGGCCCCAGAGGCTTCATGTGGGGATACCAGGACTACCAGTCACATCTTTTTACTTCTCCAGAGGCAGTCTTAGTGTCATATAAAAATGGCACTGGACATCAAGTTGTAAGATCTGAGTTCAATCCCAGCCTGGGAAACAAGTTGCTATGAGACCTTGGGCAAGTCACTTTCTGAGTTTCAGTTGACCCTCCTGTGTAATGTGGACAATAATAACTACCTCATTGATTAAGAAAATTACAACGTGAGAAAGGGTTTCAAATGTTGTGGGAGCTAAGTAAGTCTACGCAATCTTGGATTTAAATCAAGTGTGTGGCAGAAAATTGGAACACGTACACGAATGGGAAGCTCCTGTAGAAATGCTGGAGCCTTTGTTAGACTATAACTTAAAGAACATTGAACTGATTTTATGATTTCTTGGAGTCCCTTCCAAGGATATTTTAAGAAAGCCACAGACAACCAGAAGTTGGCAGAAACAGACACATGCAGGAAATTGTGGGTTCCATAATTCTAGAGGTGTTGTAATTCTGTAAATTCTGCTGCTGTCGCAAAACCCAAGCTTTTGTGTTCATTTGTTTTTAATTAGTCTCTGTTTTTCCTGTCACACAGATCCTGCTTCCCCAATGGTGTTTTGAGCTGCTAACTTAGCTATAGGAACATTTATTTTACAGATTAAGACCAACTGTAAAATTTATTTTTTTAAACAAAAATAATTCACTGTTTATTCCTCCTTAATTGTGAAAGCAGTGTGTGTACTCATTGGGGGAAAACAAGCAATACAGAAATGAATAAAGAAGAAAAAAAATGCTGTAACATCACCTCTCAAGGACCAACCAACATTCCTACTTTGGTGTATACCTTTCCAGACATTTTCTTTGCATCAGTTTATTGTTTTAAAATGTCATCCAAGTCAACGTATCAGCCATTTAAATACATACTAGCATTTTAGCAAAAACAGTTAAACTCTTTCACAAAAAGATTCAAAAGTGGTTTTGGGTTTTTTTTTCCCTTCATACTCTTGCTTTTCAGGATTCTTTGCTCAGCAAGTCCTTTAAACAGGATTTTACCAAGTCATCCTTGAAACCGTCCCTTTTTACTTCCCCACTTCTAACAGTGAGTACTTCTTAATGACCCTTTAAAAACTTAATCTCACCTTGAGCTGCCTCGTTCTGGAGTCACAAGCCCTGCTCCTTGGCCTCTAGCCATTCTGTGCATGCTTTGCATTACTTAACCTTCCACCCCCAAGATGAGGTCTGGCTCTGACCTTGGATCTGGTACTGAATTCCCTGATGGAGCAGGAAAGATTCTTGATTTCAATAAGTAACCAGAATGTTCACTGGAGTGACCATCTACCGGTTATACAGAAGGTTGGCCTGGAGGTGAATTATTTGCGTTCATGTTTTGTGTCAATTGCTGCAGGCAAAATTTGGGAAGTATGTTTTATTTTGTTTTAAGAGGCTATAAACAGTCCTTCAAGATGAAAATGCTGACTATAATTCCAAAAGAATCTCCTGCTTTTGCAATTGAGCATGCTCACTATTTCACCCAGGAAGCTATAATTATTAATGGAACATAATAACAATGTTTATAATTTTGTTGATTTGTTAGTTGTACAGAGTACAAGTTCCCAGAGTAAAACAACCCCAATCCAGGCTATCCCATTCTGCAAATCCAGGAGACCAGGACCTCTGGCATCACTCTTAAAATGAAAGCTAAAGAATTGACAGTAGGAAGGAAGGAAACAAAGAAAACAAGGTGAGATTAATTATCTATAGGAGTTCTCTGAAGAATATACACCCTACCTTGTGAATTATGAAAGTTTTAAGGAAATAAGTTACCACCTTGTATGTGCAACTCATCTAAGAAAAGAATGAGATAATAAAATGCAACATATGAGACAAGCTGTAATCTTGGAAATTGTATACATGGCATAGCAATATGCATTAAAAAGTTTTAGAGAATTGATAGCATGTCTCTAGCATTCATCAAAGAGAGCCATCATGTTTAGCAAATCAGAGAATTTCAGCAACTAGAAAGGGGTACTTTTGTTGCACAGGATCATTTATCTTGATTCTTTCCTGTCCTAGATGCTGCAAGTTTATGTCTATAGGTCCACCTTGGGCTAAGAAGTGGCCTTGGGCAGGAAGAGGTACCAAGTTTATAGCATGAAATCTGAAAGGTGAGGTGAAAGAAGAAAGTCTGAAATGGAGACAGGACGAGGCCACTGCTCCAGAACCAAGTCCATGAGAGTAGAGTAGCCATGGAATGCCCCTCATATGTGGTACTTGGCTTGGCTGAAGCTCAAAGAGATGGATGTGTTCCACTTTTATTTTTTTTGACCCCATTATCAAAAGTCAGCCTTTATTTCAATTAATATAATAAGGCCATATTTGACCAGAATAATTAAGAAAAAATAAGTACCAAAATATTTTTAAATTTTAATTACTTTGTGGCAGTTCTGCTAAAATATAGTATGTTGTATATCCTTTAATCGTCACAAATTAAAATCACTGGAATGAATATAATATTTAATAGTAAATAGAGAGCATAGAAAAGTAAAAATATTATGGGATTTAAGATCAGATTGAGCTAAATTTAAATCATGGGTCTGTCACTCTGTGGGTGAACATGGGTAAGTTTCTCTTTTTTGTTTTAGAGATCAATAAAATTAACTTTTAAAAAACTTGAAGTATAGTTGATTTACAATGTGTTACTTTCAAGTGTACAGCAAAGTGATTCAGATATATATACATATATACACATACACACACATATATATATGTCTATATCTATATCTATCTATCTATATATATATATATCCTACCTCTCTGGAGAACCTGGACTAATACACCATCCTCCACCAATAAATGGACCTTTGAGTGCACATGTCTGCTTTCTCTGTATTCCTTCAGGGTGTCAGCCATCTCTTCTTGTTTCTTCAGTGTGACTGATTGTAGATTCTTCTCTGCTCAAAACAGAACTCCATTGCATAGACTTGGGGACACCTATTTTTCACTACAAACGGTCTCTTTTTACTTATTTCCCATGTCTAGGCTATGTTCTGAATACATAAAGTATTGATATCTTGAAAAAAAATGTCCAGCAGAAAAGGCATGCATCTGCCTACCCTCCTTCATGTTCAACTCCCCACCCCTCATATCATACCACATGTTCACCCTTGTAAACCAGTTTCTTGTGATTTCAGCTAGCATGAATCATTTGCTCAGGACCAGACCACTCACCAATTTTTTGCAACTGCAAAACTGGGAACCAAGCCTCACACCATGAAGATTTCATTAAGGGTTACATCCTGTGTGACCCAGCCTGAACATTCAGTGATTTTCATATCATAACAATCACAAGTTTTTGGAAATAACATGAACTCAAGTTCTTTTCCATATTTAAGACAGTCCAAGGGTCAAGTTTTCAAATGCAAAGATCCAGTCCGTATATTTATATTTCTTAATCTGTGATGTATAAGGGATTTAATCAAAGTATAAAGAAGAGTTTCTAGACAAGGAAAGTGATTGCATCCAAATTGAGATAAGAAAGATGATGGGATTGTCCTCTCTGAAGATCTTTATAAATAAGTCTAAATAAAAGTATTTATACATAGTATTTCCTAAAGGCAGACATTGATAATCAATGAAGTACTCTTCTAGTCAGATGATTCTCCGATACTGTAACTTTCTATTCTCTGAATAGAAAATTCAGAGTAGGATAATATATTTTGATAGTTTTATTCCATTACAATTATAGAAGGAAAAATGAAATGGAAGTTGGCCTTTAGCAGCTGTTTTTTTTTTTTTTTTTTTCGGTACGCGGGCCTCTCACTGCTGTGGCCTCTTCTGTTGCGGAGCACAGGCTCCGGACACGCAGGCTCAGCGGCCATAGCTCACGGGCACAGCTAGCAGCTGTTTTAATGAGACAATCTTCATTTCAGATTTCTGGAAGGGAGACAGTAGTCTGGGAGAGAAAAACAAGATTTTGTTCTTATTGTGGTAAAAGATATTTTGTTAAAGATCTTGTTCTTATTGTGTGCACGTGCGTGTCTGCGAGAGAGAGAGATCTAAGGTACCTGCTATGGACTGAATGTGTCCCCCCAAAATTCGTTATGTGGAAGACTGATCCCCAGTGATGGTATTGGTATTAGGCGGTGGGGCCTTTGGAGGTAATTAGGTCATGAGGGTGGAGCCCTCATGAATGGCATTAGTGGCCTTACAAGCCTTACAAGAAGTGACATGAGAGCTTGCTCTCTACCATGTGAGGATAAGACAAGAAGATGGCCATCTGCAAGCCAGGAAGAGAGTCTTCACCAGACCCTGGATCTCCCAACACCTTGATCTTGGACTTCCCAGCCTTCAGAACTGTGAGAGATACCAGTCTGGTGTTTAAGCTACCCAGTCTGTGGCATTCTGTTATATGAGCCTCAACTAAGGCACTACCCCAAGTTATTGTAGTAGTTGTTGTCTTTTACCCTAACTTTGGCAAAGGGGCCATGTAGTCATCTGTTCTTGGACTAGAAGACTATTAGAATTTCCAGGAAATCAGTAAAGTTTTGCTACCAACCATGCATAATTGTGTGATTGTGTATGTGTTTTACTCATATAGGCTTCTCATTAATTAGACAGTTAACTAGAATCTTATTTCATTCTTAAAAAATAAATGTCAATTATGACTTTGTATTTGGCTTATATTTCTTTCGTTTGTTTGTTTCTGTTTTTGTTTTTGTTTTGCGGTACGCGGGCCTCTCACTGCTGTGGCCTCTCCCGCCACGGAGCACAGGCCCTGGACACACAGGCCCAGCGGCCACGGCCCACAGGCCCAGCCGCTCCGCGGCACACGGGATCCTCCCGGACCGGGGCACGAGCCCGCGCCCCCTGCATCGTCAGGCGGACTCCCAACCACTGTGCCACCAGGGAAGCCCTGGCTTATATTTCTTTAAAGCTATTTTCACTCTCTTTTTAGATTTCATGTTACACATGATTACCTGTAACTAATGAAAGTAAAATAAATGCTTTAAACATTTTAGTGAATCTCACATCAGGTCTCCTCTTTTTTTTATTTTTATTTTTTGAGCATTCTAACAATCTCATGAAAGAAATATATCCTATACCTATGCAGAACCACAATCCACAATTAAATCTTCACAGTGACAGTGCCTTCCCTGCTGGCACAATTGTTAACAATCTGCCTGCCAATGCAGGGGAAACAGGTTCGA
This sequence comes from Lipotes vexillifer, assembly GCF_000442215.2. Lineage (NCBI taxonomy): Eukaryota > Metazoa > Chordata > Mammalia > Artiodactyla > Lipotidae > Lipotes > Lipotes vexillifer. The sequence continues at coordinate 5,656,194 of NW_006793498.1, read as the reverse complement.
GCCCTGGTCTGGGAAGATCCCACATGCTGTGGAGCAACTAAGCCCGTGCGCCACAGCTACTAAGCCCGTGTGCCACAACTACTGTAGCCCACATGCCTAGAGCCCGTGCTCCGCAAGAAGAAGCTCACGCAGCGCAACGAAGGGTAGCCCCCGCTCGCTGCAACTAGAGAAAGCCCGTGCGCAGCAACAAAGACCCAACGAAGCCAAAAATAAAATAAGTAAATATTAAAAAAAAAAAACAAAAAAACTTCACAGTGACATTCCTTAAGAAGGCAGTGTTTGCCCGAGCAACCATTTCACGAAATTCTTCTAATAACTGCATTACTCTGGAAACCAACGGAATTGACTTGTAAATTCTACAAATGGAATAAGATGAGAGTAAGGGCACAATGCATCCAAATTCAGGCTTCATAGTGCTTTATTTTAGACTGTTGACTTATGTGACATGAAGATGGAAAACACATCTTAGAGTCAGAAGAACTGGGTTCAAGCCATGGGTCTCCCAATTACTGTCTTACTTTCAGTAAATTATTTTACCAACGCCTGCCCAACTTTTTCATCTGTAAATTAGAGATAATGGTGATGCCCATCTCAGAAGATTATTATGAAGATTAAATTAGATTGTTCACATAAAAATTTTGTAAAATCTAAGGCATTATATAGATGCTAAAATATCTGGGGGGTATTACAATTGTTACTATTTAAAAATATTAATAATTTCAAAACTATAGGATCGCAGTCAACCCTGAGGTGAACTACTTGGCATAGTTTCTAGAGCAAAATAAAGAACATGCTTGTTGCTCACTTCATGCCAATATCAATGTTTCCCCCATCAAGGACACAGCATACTATAAAGCATATAGTAAGGTGTTCAGTACATTTTGTTGGACTTAATTGCCCCACATTATTTATTCCCTTCTGTTTTTCTAAATTGAAGTATAGTTGGTTTACAAAGTTTCAGGTGTACAGCAAAGTGATTCAGTTATACGTACATGTATATATACATATGTATATTCCTTTTCAGATTCTTTTCCATTTTAGTTTATTACAAGATACTGAAAATAGTTCCCTGTGCCATACAGTAGATCCTTGTTGTTTATCTATTTTGTATATTGTAATATGTATCTGTTAATCCCAAGCTCTTAATTTATCCCTCCTCCTATCCTTTCCCCTTTGGTAACCATAAGTTTGTTTTTTATCTCTGTGAGTCTGTTTCTGTTTTGTAAATAAGTTCATTTGTATCATATTTTTATTTTTTAAATAAATTTATTTATTTTTATTTTATTATTTATTTATTTATTTTTGGCTGCATTGGGTCTTCGTTGCTGCACGCAGGCTTTCTCTAGTTGTGGTGAGCGGGGGCTACTCTTTGTTGTGGTGCACAGGCTTCTCATTGTGGTGGCTTCTCTTGTTGCGGAGCACAGGCTCTAGGCACACAGGCTTCAGTAGTTGTGGTGTGCTGGCTCAGTAGTTGTGGCTCGTGGGCTCTAGAGTGCAGACTCAGTAGTTGTGGCACACGGGCTAAGTTGCTCCGCAGCATGTGGGTTCTTCCCGGACCAGGGCTCGAACCCATGACCCCTGCATTGGCAGGCTGATTCTTAACCACTGCGCCACCAGTGAAGTCCTGTATCATATTTTTAGATTCCACATATAAGTGATATCATATGATATTTGTCTTTCTGTCTGACTTATTCCCTTCTTTTTACTCAACTTCTTTTCAATCCTCCTGTAGCTTTCTTTTTATTTTACATTAGGTTAAAAAAATATATGTATTTTACATTATTTCACAAGAAGCAAACATCCTAAGGACTATGAAAAATGCCCATAGCACTTTCCATCTAAGAAATTCGTAGCCCTTTTATAAACACATTAATGTCTACCACAATACTGTCTACCTTGAATGTTTTCTCATTGTTTTATCATGCATGTCTGCCTAGTTTAAAACCACAGGGCAGGAACTCTAATTCTGTTTGTAAATCAGGGAGTGAGCATTGTTGTTCAATACATGCCAAGAAGCAGCAGCTTGCATGTGAGGTGAATAGGTGGAAATTATTATCTCTGTCTATTGCAAGGTGAAATTAAAATGGGTACTTTACAGTTTTCAAAGCATTCTCATATCGATTATCTGGTTTGTCCATCACACCAACACTGCGAGGAAGCTAGATAGGGCAGTTTCACTAACTGCCCTATCTAGGCCCTATCTAGGCTAACTGTTGTTAGCCTCCTTGTATGAAAGCAGAGAGTGAGACTGCAAGGTTAAATGCCCTCGCTAATATCCCTCGGCAAGTCAGCAGCACAGCTAGGGAGGAATTCAAGCCTGCAGAATCTCTGCCCATGCTCTTCTTAACTGATACCACAGGGACTTCATAGCCATAACCAGGACTGGTCTGTGAACGTGTCAGGAAGCATATCTATTTTCTTTCCTTTGGATATGTGCACCAAACTCTGACTGGGGTCCACAGCAAGTGTTTAGTAAATAGTCGTTTAACTAATTAATTAATATTATGGATATCCTATCGGCAGGATCCAAGAAATAATTATTGAATTCATGGCAAGGCCTGACACCCCTGCCATCTAGGCTGCTGCTCAACCCACGGAAAACCGTTATATATCGCGAATTTTCTGTTTCATTTAGCAAAACTTGTGATGCCAGCTTTCAGTCCTACTTTCCAATCATATCATTCTCCCAACGAGTTGCTATCCCTGATCAGTAGCTCAGGCACATAGCCATTTCTCTAATAGACTCAACTATAACTTGCAAAATACAGTAGAAGAGCCCTTAAAAGTTTAACTTTTCATTTCATTAAGAAAATGTGTGATCTGTTTATTGCCAGAATCTTCTGTGTTTTCCGGAAGTCAGGCCCTGATACCAGGACACACGTGACTTGTGATTGAGAGACTGCTACTAAGGTCCCCTGTTTGTGCTAATGGCATATGAAGAGTTCTGAGACATTGGTGTGCTTACATTGAGCTTTGAAAAGTGTTGGTCACACAAGCTGGATTGTGCAATAGGGGAGTTGGGAATTGTAGAGAGTAGGGAAGGGGTGGGTATGAGAATGGCTGTGCATTTCTCAGCGGCTGCTTTTCTTAGATGTGGCCAGAAATAGTGAGTAATCCTCTCACCTAGACTAGACTGAGCCGAAGGAACTGCTCGCTCACATATTAGTTGCTAGAGTGATTTTCAACCCTTGATAGTGCCAGAATCAAATGACAATGAACATGTTTGAATGTGCACTAGTTTAGGGACAAAATCGACATCCTCCAGCCTTTTTTTATATATATATATATATATATATATATATATATATATATATATATATATATATGCTTTCATTTTGCAGATGCATCTTAGTCTTTTAGTAGCATTTTGCCTAATTAGCTTTTCAAAATGTTCATCAAGGAAGTCAGTGGTTGAACTTACTGTCTTATTTCTCCAAATCATAATTAATTCTGATTATGAACCAAGAGACTACCAACCCTTTCTCAGCCACGCAGCCTCTGTTAGACGCACATATTGGTAAATTCGGCTAACTTTGTGTCCTCAGTTCAGTTTTTCAGTTTCTAGTAAACTGACAAACAAAACATCCATCAAACTATTTCTCTTGGAAGAAAATCTTATGTAAAACGAAGACTGTATAATAGAATGTTGTAATAACATTTTGAGAAATTGTAGAATATACAACCCTGGATTCATGAGTGCGTCCAATATCAACGTGTGGTAGTTCAAGTTTATTATCCCTTCAATAAAACCATCTGAGGTTTTCAGTACTTTTCCAACTTTTCATATCAAATGAGAGATCTCAGAGACATGCAGAGAAAAGGACAGAAGATAGTGGGTCCCAACTCCCTACCCCATCACCCTTATGTCTTCTTTATGCTTATTTTGCTTAACCTTTAATTTCCTTATCCTGATCAGGCCTATATTAACGAATATTTCTGAACAGCACAAAATAATATATACACACATACATATTGACACTAGCTAAATTAACAAACCTAAACATCTATATATCAACCAGTCCTATTTAAAGTAAAACATAGACAAATACTTGTTAGGTGTTACTCAAGTAGGGAAGTTAATTTTCATTCATAGGAATCAACAAATGAATGGCTCAGAAACAACATAATGTCTTCCTTTGGGTGTTCTGTTAATTCTACAGTTTATTTCACTGTACTTAATATTTTGTACAGTGTTATTCTTGTTAAACTTTAAATGCACTACTAGAGACTTTTAAAAATGATTCTATTTTTATTTTTCTTACAATTATGTTAAAAAAATTATCAATAACTAATTTTTTGTAGTTGTAAATCCAGATTTTCGTATATAAAGTTGTTTAAGGGCCCACCTATTTTCTGAGTTAATTTTTAAGCGAGTATTGAGCTATTCCTATTTTTCAGGCACTGTGATAAAATACACCAGTCACTTCCTATAGGGCATGTATTATTATCCTCATTTTTTATAGATGACAAAGTTCTGCTTCAGAAAGTTTAAATAAGTTCCCAAGGTAAGAAAACAAATAAATGCTAGTATCTGTCTAAGATTCCAGATGTCTTTCTCCAAGGCCTATGCTCTTTTCAGTATATCACGTGACCTCTCAAATTTTAGAACCATCAAAGTTTATATAGCTATAGCATGCAAACATACACACAGCACAGTAGGATTCTTTCCTTTTTAAAAATAGTCTTGGCATCCAGAAAACAATTGCATTGGAAAGACATGAGTGTCCGTAGTGAACTTCTGACAGTTTGGTATATACCTGCCTTGGCTTTAACCTTTACAAAATCTTAAATAGCATTGGACCAACCTTGAGGAATCAACCTTGCTCCTAGTAAATATGATTTGTGAAGGAGACAGTTTCTCATTTTCTGCACTTCTAAACAGTTGTGTCACCAGGTATAAAAACTAACAGTAGATTTAATAAGCTATTTATTTCAATAAAGAGAGAAACTCTTATTATTCACCAAGAATAGACTGCATTTTGGGGATACTATAATAGATGGTGGAAATAACACTTGAAATTCTGAATACATTAGAACCCCATCATGCTGCAGACCAATTAAAATTGACAACCAAGTGGAGCAAATACACACAGATAAATATAGAAAATTCAAGTTGTTTTTAGGGTGATTCCCCCCCTTTTCTCTTTACTAGTTGGTATTTTTCTTCATTCTGAATATTCCAGTTCATTTTGTTAATCTTTTTCTGCTTGGCTTCTGAATTTTTATGAAATCGAATGCCGACAGACATCAAATTTTAATTCGTAGTAGAATACCTTGGCACTTTGATGTATTTAGTGCTCTGATGTTGGGAAACTATCACTAACTAGAAATACTAGCTTTTGTAGACAGTATATAATTTTCATAATCTTAAACTGAGATGGGCAAAATAGACACTGCACTAAATGTTTCAGCCATGTGTTCACCTCTCTGTATTAAATTACTATTGGCAGCTGAGTAGGAGATTACAGGGTATGACTGCTTTAACCTTCAATAGTAAATGATGCTTGCTGAATTGCCTCTGTGTGCCTCTAAAGCCCAAGAAGCTTAAAAATATAGGTTTGATGCTAATGATGAGAAAACACAGTAAATTAGCATCCCATAGGTTGGGGGAGGGTTACGACTAAATATATTGCTAATGGAGACTATGGAATTTATTTTTCTGAAGTTTTTAGAAAGTTTTGTGTCAGGCATGACTGACTCTAGGAGATTGTTTGATATAACACCATAAACAACAGATACCACTACTTGAGTACCTCTTATGGATCATGCACGGTACTGGATGCTTCTACCATCGAGTTTCATTTTCATAACATTCCTATGGCATAGGCATTGTTATCACAATTATACACATGGTAAAAATGATGTTCAGACAAGTTAAATGCTGGACCCAGGGTCCTATGATTAGACCCGGGACGGGAACCCCAGAGCTCACACCAGTGCCCCTTCTGATCTCAGTGACCTACATAAATGGGTCACACATTAGTTCCTTCTCATGTCAAAAGACACAATGAAGGTTTTTTTCATATATGTATTATAGCGTTTGAAAAAAAATGATGTTAGAGAACAGCTATAGGTATAATCCCAATACAAACAATTTCATTTAAACACAAGTGCAGTTCTGGCCTGAAATTGATTTTTAACCTACATCTTTTTTGAAGAGGGAGCATCTGTAGAGTGTATGGGGGTGGGTGGAGGAGGGGAAATACAGCTGTCTCAGCAGCACTGAAGGAAAAGGAGCAAGTTAAATGCATTCTACACTCAAGATTAATAATCCTCAAGTACTTTCCTATTTAATAAATTGTGACAGAGTTACTCAGTGTAGGTCCAGAAGAGGACAGAATGATTGGGCTTCTTGTAAGAAATCCTTTTTAAAAATGGAGGTTGGATTTATATTATTGTAAAAACACATTTGGGGGTGAGGGGAATGTTTCCTTGCTGAATTAACTTGTAAAAAAGTAGCAAACAGTGCCATCTACTGGGCTTTAATTTTCTCTATGTTAGAAGTTTTGCAGACTGAACAGTTGTGTATATTCAATACATATACACAACATAAATAACAAAACACATTAAACAAAAAAACGTTGGTTACCTGTCATGAAGATTCCAAAATATTTTAAAGTGGCTGTTTGTTTCTTTATGAATTCATTTAAAGTCACTTTACTCTTGGTATTAAAAGAAACAGTCAATAAAAACAAAATAATTGCCTTCACAATGATTAAATATTAAATATTAAAAAAAAATCTTTCTCGAAAGAAAGTTAAATTACCCTACATGGAAGCATCGTCAAGTAAAAACTGAGCAAAATCTCCCCAGGTTTGCGAAATAACCCATCTCATCTGCTCAGCTGACAACTCTCCAACCTCAGTCTGATCCACCTCAGAGGCTAACACATTTCCTTCTTCACAAAGAAGAGGAGGAGAAAAGAAACACATAACCTAGGAAGGAGGCCAGGGCCTATGTAGTGTGAACAATGCTCATTCTATGAAGCCCACATGGTGGAAAAGAGCTGGGCTGGATGTGTTGTCCCTAACTCTTCCCAGGAGGACTCAGGGCGCTAGGTCACCTTGGCTTCTCCACTGGTCAGTGTGCAAGGTGGTTCGTGATCCACGTCCTGGCAACACCCAGCACAGTGTTTCTCAAATTGAGGTCCTCGAACCACCTGCATCAGTATCATCTGGGGAGTTTGTAAAAGACTTATGTTCCTGGCCTGAGTCGTAAGATGTGCTGAATCATAAACCTCTGATCTGGCACCCAGACATCTTCATTTAACAGGCTACAGGCTATTCTTATGCACATTGGGGTTTGACATCCGTTGTCCAGCACCTTGGGATTGTTTACTCTGTAGCCTCTCTGGTGTCTAATATCACACTGCAGGTGGATGAGCCTCCAATGATTCCACCCCAGGCCTTTCCTGCCATGTCCGTTCTAGAACACCGTGTGCCCGCACATCAGCACCATCTGTGGCATTTTTAAAGTTGTACATTACTCAGCCATGAAAAAGAATGAAATAATGCCATTTGCAGCAACACGGATGGACCTAGAGTTTATCATACAAAGTGAAGTAAGTCAGACAAAGACAAATATTATATGATATCACTTATATGTGGACTATAAAAAAAAATGATACAAATGAACTTACTTACAAAACAGAAATAGACTCACAGACATAGAAAACAAACTTATGGTTACCAAAGGGGGAAGCGGGGAGAGAGAAATTGGGAATTTGGGATTAACAGATACTACTATATATAAAATAGATAAACAACAAAGACCTGTATAGCACAGGAAACTATATTCAATATCTTGTAACAACTTATAATGGAAAAGAATCTGAAAAAGTATATATATATATATATATATATATATATATATATGTACAAGTGAATCACTTTGCTGTACACCTGATATATTGTAAATCAACTATATTTCAATTAAAAAAATTGCTGCTGGCATATCAAAAAAAAAGTAAGAAAGAATAAAGCTTTCCACAACATTGATTTACTTAAAATAAAAATAAAAAATAAAAACTGTCCATTCCTCGGTCCCATCTCAGTGATTCTGATTCACTGGGTAGGTCCCCAGGCCACACCAATGTACAGCCAGTCTTGGGAAGCTGCAGCTCTGGGGAAACTCCAGGACTACCCCAACGAAGACTGTCTTCAGGAAAACTATGGAGCAGACAGCGTTTGTTGGCTGTCTCCCGCTGCCTTTTGAGTGTCCCCTCCTTCCTATTGGCACCCTGCCTCTCCCTGTGGGCCACTCCTCTCTCTCTACTCCCCATACTCGGATACCTTTCATTTATCCCATTCTTGATCAGTCTTGTTAATGACAACTAACCTCTCCCAGAACTTTGGCTCTTAATGAACTTAAGTGACCACCAGGTGGCCTATAAAGTCTAGAAACATAAAATATGATTTTGTCATATATTGTAATATAATATCAATAAATCATTTATTTATTCTTTTTCCAACTATGTTCTCAGATTTGGTGCTCCTTCTTTAGATAAAATGCCAATTGCTTTGGCCTGGTAAATGCTCCTGGGTGTGATGGTGATGCGTGTGTGTGGTTCACAGAGTGTGTGAATGGTGTGGCAGTGTGGACAGAGGTTCAGTTACGCAGCCTTCTGTGGAAGCTGGCTCGTGTGTGGTGTCACCTCTCCTGGAGATGCTGGTGCAGTGAGGCCGCCTGACTGTCAGCAAACCAAACCTTTCTCTGACTCCCCCAAAGGACAACAGGGACAGCAGGGAAACGCATCCCCAAGACCAACAACACCCTCCTGTCACTTAACTACAGCCAGTTCAGCCTCAAACCCAGCTCGGGTATAAGCCCCCTGTGAAGCCTGCTCCTAGGTCAGCCCTGTCCACAGTGATCTCTTCTTGTTTAAAACCATAGCACGTACAATCTGACCCACTCCATGACAACTAGTCACTGACTGTTTTTAAATAGTTCTTAAGTCGTGTTGAAGAAGTAGGGCGTGAAGAAAGATGATTTGAAAGTGAACATTTGCTATAATATGGAACATGAGATCAGTGCTACAATTCTTTCCAACTTGTTGGAAATGTGCTCATAAGAGGCAGAGACCATGTATTTATTTATATCTTCCATAGTGTCTCATGCAGAGCTAATGCCCAATAAATAGTGGCTCATTTAATGCAAATTTTTCTTTCCTAACTGTCTTCAGGGCTAAGAGGTGAATAGCAATCTTTGGATTGCTCAAAAGTTCTTTAATGCAGGATTTGTTGACTATTCTGCAGATTGGTGATTACTGTCAACAGACTAGGATTATACCTGAGATTGAGACCCTCTGAACATCACTGTTGTGAAATTTTGATTCAGCCTCTTCCCAGACCAAGTCCTTCACCTGGTGATCTTAAAAGCCCACCTGCGTTATTCCATCAAGCCCTAATTGGCTCTCCAGCTTCTTTCTTCATGCAGATACTGCTCCCAGGGCAATTCCATTATGCTCTAAGCAGTTTTTGCCCTACTTCCCAGACCCCACCACAGCTAGAAGACACCTCCTCTTCTTACTGGTTGTCGGTTGACCTTTTCCAGTGGGTCTCAATTTCAGCTACATATCAGAAACATGTGAATAACTTTGTAAGATCCTGATGCCCAGGTCTCTTAAGCAAGTCTGATTTAATTGCTTTGGAGTGGATCCAAGGATTCAGTATTTTTAAAAATCTCTCAGGTGATTTTAATATGAGAATTGAGAACACTTCGCTTTTCTTGTGCTCAAGCTAAGAAGTTCCTATTTTGCCTTTCTCCTCAAATTTAAGTCAAAATTCCTGACTTAAAATGTAACTATTAAAAATTAATATATGCAAATATTGACATTTACAAAAAGTAGGCAGATAGTGATGTAGACTTATGAATCCAATTATAATTATATAAATACAATGTATTTGTATTTGGAGTGTTATACTCTACCTTACTTCCATCACCTTATGGAGGTAACAAAAATCCTCAGATATTTTAAAGGTTTTAAGGCTAGGGATTCCCCAAATGTGTTTAAGAACCACCTAGTTAATATATGAATTATAATTTGTTGTGAAATGGAAAGCTCTCATAAAACAAGACCTTGGGAATCTTCACCAATGTTCTCTCTGCCCAAGCATTTCTCCCAACCTTTAATGCTGGAGAAATTAAGGAGTTGAGAGATGTAATTTGCTTTCAGGAGAGGATGGCCTTGAATGGAATTTAGAAGCAATGTGCTGCCCAGCAGATGATGTTGCCAGCTGTCATATCTAAACCGGTTTACTGCCCACTCGGTGCACCATTTCCAGGATTTAGATGTTAATTACCTTTGGGTACAACAGCATGGGATACTTCTCAGCCCATCACTATGTTTTGCATGGCTCATCAGTGCCTAGGAGATACGTGAATGGCTACTAAATATACGCGTGTAATAGGTTTCACTAAAATAAAATGATTCACGTTAGGACAAAATGCCCTCCTCCATCCATTTGAAATTGTTTCATTTAATTGTATTCCACACTATTGGATCCCTACTAATTCTGTCAGTAATCAATGGAGATGATGATGGGATAAAATCTGCACATCTAACATGTATTTTATCAGCAAAAATTAGCTGGTCTGAAATACATAATTAGTTTATAAAATGTGTTTTTGAACACATTTAAAGAATGAGAGTTTTTAATCTGCCAATTTTGCTGAATAGGCATTTATGGGTATACAGGGAACTCTGAGGACAATTACAAAAGAACTCATAACCAATTAAAGGATGAGCCTTAGAAGAGTAATATGAACTATTGACCTGAAATTGTTATGAAACCACATCATCCTTCCAAAAACATATTCTGTTTTGTGAGCTGAAAACAGCCATTTCTGTTTCTGTTCCACCTTCCTTGCTTTTTGTTCGTTTTTTAAGAATTTTAACAGATTTTCTAGGCTTAGGTATTGTTACCTTTCTAAGGATTCAGAGATGTGTAATTGAAAATCAAAAGATTTGACAAGTCAGAAAGCCAGAGTGAGAAGAAGCATACATAGGTGTGATTCTTGAGAGACACCCACCAACCATGCTGCCTCCTTTTTTTAACTGCAGACCCATTATGTAGGTTTATTTTCTTTGTTCTCTTTTTCACATTAACTAAGCATGTCAGAGTTGACCCAGCAGCATCTGGGTCTTTAGAGATAAAGTGGAATCCAGTGACACAGTAACATCACATATTTTTAAGTATGGAATTTTGTCCTTTTAGAATGGTTATTAATATTGGATAAATGCCCAGGTAATGGATATTTTTGCTAACTATTTTGTAAATTAACAGAGAAGATCAATAGAATAGCAAATTATCAAAACATGATGGTCCCCTGCTGCCACAACAAGGACAAGCTACAATCTAGAAAGTAGATGGTGAACAGGAGCCAACTTCGTGACAATTAGCAATTAGCAGTGACTTGTGGATGTTGAGCTACTGTTGAGCAACTGACAAAAGAAGAAAGAGGGAGGGTGAAGGGGAGGAGAGGAGGGGAAGGAAGCTCTTTCTTCACATTGTTCTAGTAAAGAAGACTGTTGTTAAATCTTGAATGAGAAACCAGAAGGCACTCCTCATTGGACAGCATGATTTACATGGTTACAAACTGATTAGAGAGTAACTCATTCCTCCGCCTCCTGTAAGATAACGGCAGTTGACAACTCCTTCTCTTCAACCATTCCTAGAAAGTCCAAGAAAATTTATTGCAATGCGCAAAAACTTGGCCTACGTTAATAGATGATTAGGGCCATGTGTTACACAATTCCAGGGACAACAGTCTAGAGGAGACTTAACTGTTTTAGCAGGTATGACTCTCAAACCACAAACATAACTGTGCCAAAAAAAACCCATTTACTTTCTAAAACTCACCTTAATTTCTGACTCCGGACTTCCCATTACGCCTGCTTGGAGGAAATTTTAACTTCTGCTTCTTCTGGAAACTTCCTCCATGCTCAAAATGTCCCATTTTTCCGGGATTTTGCACATCACAACAAGTGGACACCGAGAGGAGCCAGGTTTGAGCCAGCTCAGGAGGCTGCCGGTTGAAGTGAAAGGACCCCAGCAGAAGGAGACTGTGGGTGCACCCCTAGAGGGCAGGCACTGCAGGGGACAGTAAGAGGTCATTTGGAAGGTATCCTACTAGAGAACAGTGCAGACTAGAGTGCCCTGACTAGGAGATATTTAAATCATCTGCACATACAACTTGGGAGAGAAAGAGAGTCTACATTCGACAGACTAGGAACAGCAAAGCTAAGTAAATAGGCCTTTGCTCTTTGCTCTCGGCCCTCCTCCTTCACCTTCGGGGTGGGGAGAGGAGGTCATGGTATTGGGAGTTGGAGTTTAGAAGAAGACAGCAGTAGAAGCAGCCTGCACTTCCTAATCCTGGTACCCAAACAAAGGCAGGAGTCAGACCTCAGCTGAGAGAAGAGAAGGCTTACTGTAAGCAGGAAATTAGAATTACATTTATGCTTATCTAAAGATGAGACTGTAGACATGGTTTGAAAATGACCAGAAATGCTATGGGATTTCTTGGAGAGGTTGCCAAGTCGTAGAAAGGATACACCGACCAGGACATGGATGAAGACAGTGGTTTCCTGATGGTGTCCCACTGAATTCTCACTCATTGTCTCTTTCCACGTCCTTTGTCCCTCCAGGCTGGCGGCACTCTGATACTTCCATGTTGTCCTTCCTCCACAGTCACAGCCAGTGTTGGAAGCCGTTCTGCACTGGGTTCTTCTGCCTCCCCAGATATTTCTTGAAAGCTGCATCTGACTCCTGCCCCAGGACCTCCCTCCCTGCCAAAAGCCTTTTTCTTCCTCCTCCTTTTTTCAAACTTGGTTTGCTCCTACAAACGTTCTCCTTTATGCATCCTCCATAAGGAGTGTAAGTTCTTCTATGGGCTTAGTTTTATTTTTAGAAAGAAAAGCCAGAAAGGATAGGGGCTATTTTTACTTTCTACACCTTAAGTAGTAGAGCACAGAGAGCTATTGGCTTGAATATGGAAAAGAATAAGAGGAAAAATTAGGTGAGAGAAAATACAAATTATATGTCAAAATATTACTCAGCTCCGCTTTGATTTCTGGTGGAATTTAATAATCCTTGATCTGATTGAATTTTCTACTGGATGCAGAAGACATATGTACTTAAGCTACTCTCAGTATATTTTATTTTATACCTTGGTGTGCTTGCTTCTTCCCCTCTGCTATATGTGGGCTGAGAAGCAGCACAGTGTGGTGATTGAGATCACCAGGGTTCAAATCCCAGCTAAGCCATGATGTCACTATGGGACCAGGTACAACTTACTTCACCACTCTTGTGTCTCAATTTCTCCATATGAAAAATGGGAATGATGGTCATAATAGCATCTACCTCATGGGGAAATTATGAGGATAGAATTAATGTGCTTATAAGAAAATAAGAGACATAGCAATGCAAAAGAGGTGCTTGCTGATGATAATTTGCTTGTTCTCTTACATTCTAGAATCTCCATGGGGTGATAAATTTGCTACATGCATAGCATTCCTTAGCTAGACAGTCTTTCTTGAGACCACCCCCAGACTGGGTCATTCTCTCAAGAGTTCCCTGTATTACATCTTCAGAGCACTTACTATCTCTATAATTCAATAAATAACCTCGTAATAATTTAACATCTGTCTTCCCTGCTCAGTTATGAGCTCTATAACTAAGTTGACTCCTGAGATCCCTTATAATTCATGCAACTGTCTGGGGCTTTCTGATTCGGAGTCAGCTTGGTATTATATCAGATCTGTTGTAAGTTTGGGGGTTATAGGATATATTCTAGCAGGTTTCGTTCAAGCATTTTTAGAAAAAAGTTTTTACTTTCTTTTGTTAATCAAAGTATAGTTGATTCACAATATCGTGTTAGTTTCAAGTGTTAGATTCAGTTATACATAAATATGTATTTTTTCTGATTCTTTTCCATTATAGGTTATTATAAGATATTGAATATAGCTCCCTGTGCCATACAGTAAATCCTTGCTGTTTATCTATTTTATATATAGTGGTGTGTAACTGTTAATCCCATACTCCTAATGTATCCTTCCCCTGCCTCTTTCCCCTTTGGTAACCATAAGTTTGTTTTCTATGTCTGTGAGTCTTTTCCTGTTTTGCAAACATATTCATTTGTATTATTTTTTAGATTCCACATATAAGTGATATATAAAAATTTTACTTTCCAGGGGAAGATAAAATGGCATCAACCCATTAGCTGCTTTTAGAGCTATAACCAATAAAAACATCTGGACTTAGTTTTTGGCTTTAAGAGAGAAATTTAAAAATTTATATTGCTACCTCTTTATTCTGCATATTTTAAGACTTTAAAAAGAAAAAAGTATAGGTTCCTTAAAGGCCTTGTGGCATGCTCCAAAATTGTTAGTTTCCAGTTTAACTTAGACTGATGGGTTGGTTGGCTGAGGATTGCTTGCGGGAGAGGGACTTAATGATTATAGAGAACACTGATACGTGTAGACTTCATGTTTTGAAAATTATTATGAAGGAATTATTATTTTTCTTTTTCTTTTTTTTTTTTTTTTTTGCTGTATGCAGGCCTCTCACTGTTGTGGCCTCTCCCGTTGCAGAGCACAGGCTCCGGACGCGCAGGCTCAGCGGCCATGGCTCACGGGCCCAGCTGCTCTGCGGCATGTGGGATCTTCCCGGACCGGGGCACGAACCTGTGTCCCCTGCATCGGCAGGCGGACTCGCAACCACTGCGCAACCTGGGAAGCCCTGAAGGAATTATTATAAATAATAATATTCATAGAACACCATGTGGAAAAGCACACCGTAATTATGACTTCATAGCCAAAGCAACCTAGAAGAGTTAGATCCAGCAGATAAACCAATAATGTCGACACTCAGAGATGGGGTTCCCTTCTTTCCCTCCATGAAGCAGCCCTCCCAACCCCACCCGGCCTCAGTCTCAGTATATCTGATTCAAACATTCTCCTTTACCCTTTCCCAAGAGTAATTAGACCTGCGTGCTGTGGGCATTCCAGCACATGATGGCTGTAGTTTGAAATATCCAATTTTTTCCTTTCCTTTTCATCCAAATCCTGCCCACCATCCCCAGAATAGCTCATATTGTTCATTCCTCTGAAAATCTGTGAAACATGTTGGTACTTCATTATAATTGCTCTTTCAGTGTCGCTGAACTGATTCATCTGTTTCATGTCTTAACTGGAGGAACAACTGGGTATAAGATAAAGGAGAAAAAAGACTATATATCACACTTTATATTATGTTGCCGAGAGATGCAGTTAGTAGATGTACAACTAATAAACGATCCAGAACCCTGGAATACTTAATTAAATCAAGTTACATATTTGCGTGGTGCCCTAGCAAATGTCTAGCATGGGCATTTAGGCTTCCATAAATATTAGCACTTCACTTGTAATCTGAGATGTTGAATTTAGTTTTAAAATAGACCAACAAGCCACACAAACTTCTTCCCAGGTATGTTTTGCATTCAACATTCTTTTTTACAACTTCTATATTTACCACTATACCATCAAATAGAGAGAACAGACACTTAAAATGATGACCCTATGGTAAAATTCCATAAATTTTTTTAAGAAATAAAAGGTAAAAAGTCTTTGACCTACTGAGTTTATTTAATCCAATTTCCATCCCACCTTTTGCTGTGCCTCCTGATCCTGGAAACAGAACACTGCTGAATAAACACTGCAAAGCTGAACTTAGTAGGTTCACCATGGATTTACACTAACCACGGATTTACTCTGATTGGTGTCATTTAGATCATTAAAGCTAATCCCTTTTTTTATGGCTTTGTGGCAGTTCACACCATTTTCATTTTCCTCAAATGACTAGCTCTACACTACTAACGCTATACTGTCACCTTCAGCTGTTTTTCTTACACTCTATCTAATCAAGAACTCCTTTGATTTCCCTTTTCTTTAAATTGTCCTTTTTCCTTTATTCAGTCTCTATTTTTTTCATCCTGACTCAGGAGTGCTCTTTCTTCTGAAGGTTACTCCCTTCCTCTCTGCCCTGAAGCCTGTCCCCTCCTGGGCTTCCAGGATGCACTCCACGAATAGCTCCCACTCTCTTGTATCTTCAATGCTGCCTTTTTCATGAGCCCTGCAAGCATGGTCAGATTTCCCAGGCCCTAGGAAATCCTTCTCTTAACCCTTCTAGCTACCCTACAAGTTATCTTGCATTTCTAGCCTTTCATTTACTATCTCATTTCTCAAAAGTGCAGTCAATATATGTTATCTCAATTTATCCACTTTTTTGTTTGGATGTACTGCATCCCACCAGTCCTCATACTGAAGGCCACAAATTCCAGTCCTAAGGGGTAAGCTTGTGCTTAGATTCTAGGACAAAACTACTCACAAGGAAGCAACTATCACCCCTTAGATTCAGTTTTGAATCTCTGTAGCAAGTGCTCCCACCTGGAACTAGATTCTGCCTATGTCACTGCTACTAGAACTTACTGAAGCTAACCACCTACCAGCTACATTTTCTGCCTACCGCTAACCCCCATTGCACTCCTTTTTTCTCCCTTCGCATTTGGACAGATAGATATCAGAACATTAACTTTACTATTGATGAAGCTGATTGGTAAATGTTTCTTTACATGTTTGGCTGAATAGTTTTATTAAATTGAACTTTCTCCTATAACAGCAGCCCAGAATGTACCCTCTTTGCACTTGATTTGCAGCCTGGCTTACAAGAAAAAGAGTCGGGGGCTAAGCCTTCTTCCAAATCAACAAAAGGTTAAGTCACTCATCTATTGGGACAAACGGAAGTTCGGAGATTAGCTGAAAACATTCCTACCATAATTTTCCATTCCTGGAGAGTAGATTGGACATTCTCTTCCCTTTATGGAAATATGAGCCATGGGGAATAAATGTTCTACACTACCCATCCTCTGCCTCCTTGCTAGGGCTTCTCCTAACTCCTGCACCAGAAAGCCTATCTAGTCTTAGCCACTGTGCCAACCCTGCTGCTGCTGGAATACACTCACTCCTTAACCTTACACACTGGTTTCTGGCTCAAAAATCAACCATAAGATCTTAACTACTCAATCCAGTGACACCTTCCCAGTCTTAATCTTCTCTCACTTCTCAGCTCTAAAATTCCGATCACTTCCAATTTGACTGTGGAAAAAGAGGCAAAGATCATGGGGTCATACACTACAGTTTTGTACATTGTTTCTTATACGATTACCATTGTTTCCAATGAGAAGAGAGTTCTCTTAACAACCAGGTCCCTCTACTCTAGGCTTTTGTAAAATCAACATTCATGTTAAAATGACTTCCTACTGATGTAGTAGAGGAATAGGAGATCAGAGGTTAGGTTTGAGTCCAAATTCTGACACATACCAGTTATATGACTTTAACTTTCAACTGCTTCAGTAATTTCAATGATAAATTGAGAATTCTGTGAACTAATTAATAATAATTGTATTAACAGAAGTTAATATGTATGGAATATTTAATTCTAATCACTAAGGACTTTATCTGCATTATCTTATTTAATCTACAACTCCATGAAGTAAATCATATGATTATTCCCATTCTACAGATTTTAAAATGGAGACTTAATGAATGTAAGAAATTTGCCCCAAATCACACCACCAATGAGTGACAGTTTGGAATGAATCTAGTGAAACAGGTATTAGAACTCAAGTTTATATAACTCTAAAGTTAAAGCTCTTAACTGT
>NW_006793498.1:5572888-5638487 GCF_000442215.2 Lipotes vexillifer | reverse complement strand
CTTCCCCTACACTTACTGTATGCAAAGACCTCCTATGGTGTATTGTACAGAAAATGAAGTCATTAGATAGTCAGCATTGTCATCATCATCATGATGATTTTCATCATTACTATTACGCAAAGGATTACACTATAACTTGGCCAGTGGTCTTTGTGTAGTCGTTTCTCAATTTAGTTTATTATCATGTATTGCTAAAAAGGGGTCTACTCTCTTTTTCTCTGAAAACCTTATAGTGTTATTCATGTACTAGAAGAAAACATGGGCATGTTCCTTTATGAGTTAGGTACAGGGAGAACTTTCCTGTGACACAAAATACAGAAGCAATAAAGAAAAAAATTGATAAATTTAACTACATAAAAATAAAACAACTTTGCATGGCAAAAGAAGTACTATAAACAAAGTAAAAAGGCAAATGACAAACTGGAATAAATATGTGCTACTTGTATCACAAACAAAAGATTATTCTGGCATCAGGATAGATGTATTGACCAATGAAATAGAATACAGAGCTCCAAAATAAACCATCCCATATATGGTCAAATGATTTTTGACAAGGGTGCCAAGACCATCCAATGGGGAGAGGACAGTCTTTTCAATGAATAGTGCTAGAAAACTGGATGTCCACATGCAAAGGAATGAAGTTGGACTCTTACCTTACGTCATATACAAAATTAACACAAAGTGGATTAAAGACCTAAATGTAAGAACCCAAACAATAAAACTCTTAGAAAAAAACATAGAGGAAAAGTTTCATGACATTGGATTTGGCAGGAATTTTTTGGATATGATACCAAAAGCACAGTCAAAAAGAAAAAATAAATAAACTGGATTTCATCAAAATTAAAATTTTCTGCACATCAAAGGATGCAATCAACAGAGTGAAGAGGAAATCCATGGAGTGGGGAAAATATTTGTAAATAAAATATTTGATAAAGGATTAATATCTATAATATATCAAGAACTTCTACAGCTCAACAACAACAACGAAAATAAAAACAACCGAATAAAAAATGGACAAAGGACTTGAGTAGACATTTCTCCAAAGAAGATATACAAATGGCCAATAAGCACATGAAATGATTCTCTACATCACTAAGGAAACATGGCTCAAAACCAAAGTGAGATATCACTTTATATCCATAAGCATGGTTATTATAAAAATAAAATAAGTGTTGGCGAAGATGCTGAGAAATTGGAACGCTTGTACATTGCTAGTATGCTAACATAATCTCCCAGGTTTGGGGAGTGAGTTCAACATGAGTGATCCACATGATATGGCTACCATACAAGCCTTTGTAAACTTAGGCTGCATTAACAGAAAACTGAGTCCCAAGTATGGAATGAAACAAGACTCTTCTACAGGTGGTTGATCAGACTAATACCTTAAGTGTTGTTTTCTGTTCTGCATCTTTCATAGGACAATACTAAGGCAGAACACATCCAGAGGGATGTGACTAGGATGGCGGAGGGATATGAACTAAAGTCACATGAGTTGTTATAAACTGGGAATATTTAGCTCAGAGAAAACAGTTCTTGGGCTGGACATGGGCTATATATTTCCGGCACTTTGAAACAGAGTTCATAGTCACTTTAAAAACATATATAATTAAAATATACTGTTCCTAATGTTTTGCAATCTACTTTTCCTCTTAATTCATTCAACAAATTTATACTCTCAGTAATATGCATATTAATAAGCTCTTTTTTCTCATTATTTTTAATAAGGTATATTTGGCTTTTCATTTTTTTTAACCTTTATTGGAGTATAATTGCTTTACAATGGTGTGTTAGTTTCTGCTTTATAACAAAGTCAATCAGTTATACATATGTTCCCATATCTCTTCCCTCTTGCATCTACCTCCCTCCCGCCCTCCCTATCCCACCCCTCTAGGTGGTCACAAAGCACAGAGCTGATCTCCCTGTGCTATGCAGCTGCTTCTCACTAGACCTACTAGAGAATGGACTTGAGGATATGGGGAGGGGGAAGGGTAAAGTGACAAAGTGAGAGAGTGGCATGGACATATATACACTACCAAACGTAAAATAGATGGCTTTTCATTTTTTTGTTCACTCCACTCCAGGGCCCACCATATTAAATAGTGCTGCAATTTTTATTCAGATTCAAAGAATGCTTACAATTTCAAGAACTTGGGTATTCTCTGAACTTATTTGCCTAAATTGTGATGCATTAGCAATTACAATAGTTAATATCACAGAATACACGTTTTCCCTTTGGTATATGGGATGTTAAGCTATGTTACTATGGTCATTTATTTATTTATCAGCTACTCAGTGCTTTTTCTCAAATGGCCCTGGTTAAAGCAGCCACAATTATACTAAGCTATATCTGAAATTAAAGCATTTGGGAAACATCCTAATGAAAGCTCAAAACTCCCTTTCTACCTGAAAATTAACACTCTCCAAGGCCTAATAAGCATGGTTAAGGATACTTCTGATGCCAAAACTCTGAAAAGCACTTAAAACCCCTGTGCCATCAGCTAATGGAATATTGCCATTCTAGGGGAAGAAAGTAAAGAATATTTGAAAATGATTAAAAGGGAGGACATTTTTAGTGGTGTAAAGACTAATATAATAATAGACATAGGAAGTTGGTTTCCTGAAAATGATTTTGCTACAGATGTAATTAGGAAAGATATAAAGTGTGTCATTGGGAAAAATTATATTAGAATTATAGTTAAACTCCACAATTATGCATAAACCATATAGAAATAATAAAAACAAAGTGAAATTGCCCCAAATTATCCTGAATAGGCATTACATTTATGAATATACAATATTCAATAGAACATTACAATATTCTGTTGAATACAATATTCAATAGAATATTACAATATACTGTTGAATATTCAACAGTCCTCCTTGTTTAGTTGTATTTTTATGAAGCTTTCACAGCTTTCTTCTTTAAAAGATGGAACATTTTACATAATTTTTCAATACATAAAACTCTTTTAAAAGCATGGTTCAAACTGTTTATAATTGAAGAACACAAGGGCATATTTCTTGTGGCTTGTTAAACATGTTTACTTTCATTAGAGTTACATAAAAGTTTCATTTCATTTTCTAAAAAAGCATTTAAAGAAAAGTTTTGGTGTTTATAAATATTCACATATTTTGGTTTAAAATCATAAAAGTAAATTTCCGAAGTAATTTTCATGTTTTTTAAATAATAAATGAATTGTCTGTTATTTGGTATCATCCTATGTCAATCAAATGATCCCATGCCAGACTATCCATAATTAAGCCCAATATATAAAAGCTTAAAGTTATTTTAACCTATTTTAAACAAGGAACTCTACATAAGTTCTCTAAATTATAAGCCAATATTTATTTTGATTCAGAAATCATGGTATATATTTCTTAGTACTTCTAAGCTACAGCATTGCAGAGAAACTGAGGCATTTTAAATGTAGTTCAGCTTTATAGTAGCTGTAACTGTTGAACTTGGTTCTGAGGCTGTGTTATTGTTGACTCCTGAATGTAGGAGAGAGAACTTGAAGCAAATCTGTGAAAATACATGCCTACAGAAGACCTAGAATTTTGTTTTGGCTGGTGGAAAGGGTTTATTGTTAAATCGAACAGAAAATAAAATGGAAAAAAAGGCAGTGTTTACTGTTTAGTCCTGAAATGGATTTTGTGTCTTTGGAAAGTTTTTCTTTTTTCTTTTTTTCCCAGAAGAGGCATTTCATGCTCAGTTTTTACTCAAAGAAGATAACTCAAGAAATAGTATTAATAATAAGATTAGAGGTAGGAGAGACTGACGACAGGGATGTTGGGAGATAATGACAAGAAGAGCAATGGTTATCTTATTCACTAATTCATTCAACATACGCCAGAGCACCTATTATGTATGCCAGGTATCTGCTTGCTGATGGCAATGCAAAAGGGAATAAAATAGAAACTTTCAGAGTCTGATAAGTGAAAACAATCACGAGAAAATAATTGCTTTGCAGCCCACCTCAAATGTCACCTCTTCTTTTAAACTCTTCCACCGTCATCTGGAAATAACTGCACCTTATTTTGTGTTTCCACAGGGTTTGGTTTATGCTTCTATTACAGGATGTTTTATGTTGTATTTGAACCTATTATATACATGTCTCTCTTGCCAACTAAATTAATCTCCTGAATGGAAAGAACCATGACATATTTATTTTTGCAATTACCTAACAAAGAAGGTAGAACGTGAAATTTGTTTCTTTGCCATCATCAGCTCACTGTGTTGGGCTTTAACGCATACCAGTCAGCTTCTTTTTTAGATTATGTTACAAAATGAAAGCGGATATTCAAATTTTGTTCCTATTGCTGGGCCCTACTTCCATAAGTGTAAGACATTTTGCAGAATTTTAACTTATTTATACATCAGCTTGAAGTTTTGAGAACTAGCAACACTAATGTTTACAAGTGTTTGGAGGCCAAGAGCAAGAAGTCTTAATAACTTTAGCCTAGGTTAAAACCATTTTCACAACACTAATAATTTTTTTTTATAACTGTTACCAATTTTATATTTTTTGATGCTGTTAATGTAAAAAATCACAAAGATATTATAAAAGACCCTTAGCAATACTTTTAAAGTGACTGTAAATTTTATGAAACCATGATGACAGATGCTATGATTTTGATTTTTTACAATGTTCTGTCTTCTAGATCCACATTTCTTTGTAATATTCTGAGTTAATTATTCTTGATCTGCAACAGACTGTTATTCTAGGGTTTTGAGTTGTAGGTGGAATAATGAATGATTAAAAGGGAGAATTGCTAATTTTAAAAAATGGAAAAGATGGGAAAGGATGGTTTGAAAGAACCAGGATGATTATACAAGGCCATAGGATCTGGGGATGTGCACACATGATTTTTTCCTGTCCCTGTCTTTGTCGTTTAGTTGGAAAGAGAGCAACCAAAATGTTTTCCTTAAATATCACCCTTTTTGTCTGGTTGCATGAGTCTTTTAATAAACCTGTCTAAAAATCACATGACCTCAGCACAGTTGAAAAAATTTTAAATTAAAAAATTGTTAAATTCAAAATCAAGATTTATTTAATAAATTTATAGTATGTAGCAACATGGTAGTTCCTAAGAATACTAATATCAAAAAAAGTTTAATACAAAATAGTGATTGATTTATTATACTTGAAGGCTCATAGTGTACTTTTACTGTTGTACTAAATAAATGGAATAAAGTTTGTGTCTGTTGGCTTGCCTTTTTAACTTAAAGCAAATAAAAATATCAAAATTATACTAAATGGGATAGTAATTAGATTTCAAAGGTGCTAAGTTTCTTGCTTTTTTTTTCCCTGTTGCTGCTGCTGCTGGAAGCAGAATTGATCTGGAATGAGGAACCGGAGTAGAGTAAGTCATATCTTGAAAATAGAGATTTCAATGTGTAATTATTTTTGCAAGGTGACTTGGTTTGGGATTCCCAGAAGCAGACTCCGAGCAAGTGATTTATTAGTGAAGTCCTCCCAGGAGAAATTGGTGAGGGAAGCAAGACTGGAAAGAAAAAAAAAAGCCAAGCAAGGCTGTAATAGCAGGTAAAGTCCTTTTGAGGGTAGCAGGACTCCCACAGTGTTGGTGAGAGCTAGTGGAGGTAAAAGCATAGCTCACTTGGGAGAGGGGTGCTCAAAAAGGATAAAAAAGAGATCTGAGAGGGTCTGGGCAGAGCACTGACTGTGTCAATGTTTCTGAGAAAGTTTATCTCTGGGGTGCAGTTCAAAATAAAGATGGAGTCTCTTGCAAGACAGTTATAAATGAAGAGATTGTTTTCAATGTTCGGGATCTAAATTTAGGCAAGTGAATTAAACTTTGGAGTTACACCAAAAATGAGAATTGGAGTCTGAAGATGATACAACTGGGGCTCTGCAGAGACTGAGAAAAGGAAAGCTCTGAAGAGGAAGTGGTATTTTTTGCTGGAAAGAAATGGAAGAAAAATGAGAGAATTAGACTAATTATTAGGAAACTGTGCCTGAGTAAATTACATTGACAGATTAATTGAGATTGAAAGGCTTAGAAGATGAATAATCTAAATTAGTGAAAGATTAGAAAAAGAATGGACTCTTCTGAGAATTGAGTGCTTTATACAAATTTGTATGAACCACAAATTAAAATAATATCAACATTATCTAAATTCCCAGCCAAGTCAATATTACATCCAAGGGACGGAGGTGTCCTCAAAACGGTCTCCCTCTAAGGAATGACAGACACTTGACAATGGCTGTACACAGTCTCTGTGGGAAAGGTGGATGAGGAAAAAACTGTGTAATAGTTTCAGCCAAGTATATGTGCTGACATCTGGCTGGCTAACTGGGCATGAATTAGTTAACACTAGTCATTGAAGACAAAACAACTCATTTTTGCAGGATTGTTATATTTTTCCCATATCACATACATAAAGAAGCACTATGGAATCAAGGAGAAATAGTCTTGAAAGCACCTTGAGGAAGCTTCTCCAATACAAGCACGGGGATTACAAATTTCTATTCTATGTAAAATAATGTCATGGGGAGTAATAAGTAATACATAATAGATAAGGTGGATGATATGTCTTGACTTAAACGTTTTGGACAAGAAAGAAATTTGAAGGTCTATCTTAGACTGGCAGTGTGTTATTATTGCCTCTAAATTACCCTGTGCTATGTGGCTGAGCAACACTGGCAAATATCTGTAATTTAAGGGTTTTATTCTAATTCTGACATGATTGTTATGCCAGAGAGCTTTTTGAGTAAGAAGCCTTTTAAAACTATTTATCACATGAACTCTGGTTTTGCTTTTGGAATACATCATCTCATTAATTAAAAGATTGAAGTTTCATGTCTGTCTTTACTGGGTTATGTAAACAGCAACTCTGTCATTACTAAAGCATATGCTATTTAAATTTTTCTAAAAATGTAGACCTCTTAGCCATCATTGAAATAGAACATTACAGAAGAGAAAAAGCAATTTGGAGCATCCCATTCTTAGATATGTATTGAATAAATCTATTCTGTTATTAGTATCTGTTTCATTTTATTTTTCCTGGTTTCGGTCATAGTTCAGTAACATTCAGGAGAAAATGCTATATGGTAGCTAATGGGATATAGAAGACCCATTACTTATCCTGCCAAATTTATCAGGAAAGTAAAAGAACAAAAACCAAAAACCAAACCCTTCCCTTAGAAACACATTATAAATTCAAGTAAACAAATATAGCATAGGTTATTTATGACAGGCACACAACTTTTAGCTACTGATCATTAGCTTTACTAATCATTAGCTTAGTTAATGAAAAATAAAATATAATATTGAAAATATGAGCAACTAGTAAATCAAATAGTTTTTAGTTGAAAAACCATAAGTTCTTCTTAGTCTACTGATTCTCCCCACCAAAAAATAGTCCTAAATTTCCACAGTATTGATATAGGCCTTAATGATTTGTATGGATGAACAAGGGATTCCATGTTCAATGCAAGATGATACAGGAACTTTGAGTATTAATTGTAATCACCTATGTGAACTTTACAAGGTTCCAAAGCAATTTTTATAAGCAGAATTTCACTTTCCTTAGCCAAAATGTTTTACTAATACTGACTTTCATGTACTGATGTCATACAGTGTGAAGTAAGTCAGAAAGAGAAAAACAAACACCATATGCTAACACATATATGTGGAATCTAAAAAAAAAAAAAAAAAAAGGTTCTGATGAACCTAGGGGCAGGACAGGAATAAAGACGCAGTTGTAGAGAATGGACTTGAGGACGCAGGGAGGGGGAAGGGTAAGCTGGGATAAAGTGAGAGAGTAGCATCGACATATATAAACTACCAAATGTAAAATAGATAGCCAGAGGGAAGCAGCCGCATAGCACAGGGAGATCAGGTGCTTTGTGACCACGTAGAGGGGTGGGATAGGGAGGGTGGGAGGGAGATGCAAGAGGGAGGGGATATGGAGATATATGTATACGTATAGCTGGGTCATTTTGTTATACAGCAGAAACTAACACAACGTTGTAAAGCAATTATATTCCAATAAAGATGTTTAAAAAATAACAAATTTTTAAAGCAGTTGTAGGTTTATAACAAAATTGAGAGAAAGTCACAGAGGTTTCCCATATACTCCCTGGTCCCACACATGCACAGCCTTCCCATTCATTAACGTTACTCACCAGAATGGTACATCTTTTTAAACCAAGGATGAACCTACACTGACACATCATAATCACCCAAAGTCCACAGTTTACCTTAGGATTCACCCTTGGTACTGTACATTCTACACATTTGGACAAGTGTATAATGACATATATCCATCATTACAGCATCATACAAAATATTTTCACTGCCCTAAAAAAATCCCCTGTGCTCCACCTAGTCATCTCTCCTCCAACCCCCGACCCTCAGCAACCCTGGCAACCACTGATATTTTTACTGCTTCCATAGTTTTTCTTTTTCCAGAATGTCATATAGTTAGACTTGTGTAACTTTTTCAGATTGGCTTCTCTCACTTAGTAATATACACTGAAGTTTCCTCGTATCTTTTCATGGCTTAAAAACATTTCTTTTTTAGCACTAAATAATATTCCATTGTCTGGATATACCACAGTTTATTTATCCATTCACCTACCAAAGGTCATCTTGGTTGTTTCCAAGTTTTGACAATTATGGAAAAAGCTGCTATAATCATCTGTGTTTTTGTGTGGACATCAGTTTTCTACTCCTTTGGATAAATACCAAGGAGTGTGACTGTAGGACCATATGTTAAGGGTATGTTTAGTTTTGTAAGAAACTACCAAACTATCTTCTAAAATGGTTGTATCATTTTGCATTTCTGTTTTTTTGGATAAATTATGAAATTTATTTATATTTCACCTTTTAAAAGCCAGAACATAACAAATGTCACTTTCTGGAAAGTTGTCTTATTAGAAATACATGAAGTGCACTTAATACAAGGAACTCAGTTTCTTGGTATCACCAGTGAGACCACCATCATCAGGTCCCGCAAATGAAGGTTTTGTCAAATTTCCCTTTAAACTTAGACTGAGATGAACTTCTTCCAAAATGGTTGTACCATTTTGCATTTCTGTTTGGGGTTTCTGTTGCTCCACATTCTCATCAGCATTTGGTGTTGTCAGTGTTACAGATTTTGGCCATTCTAATAGGTGTGTAGTGGTATCTCGCTTTTTTTGTTTGTTTGTTTGTTTGTTTTGCGTTACGCGGGCCTCTCACTGCTGTGGCCTCTCCCGTTGCGGAGCACAGCCTCTGGACTGCGCAGGCTCAGCAGCCATGGCTCAAGGGCCCAGCCGCTCCGAAGCATGTGGGATCCTCCCGGGCCTGGGGCACGAACCCATGTCCCCTGCATTGGCAGGCAGACCCTCAACCACTGCACCACCAGGGAAGCCCTCTCATTGTTTTAATTCTCATTTCCCTGATGACATATCATGTGGAGCATATTTTCATATGCTTATCTGCCATCTGTGTATCTTCTTTGGTGAGGTGTCTGTTAGGTCTTTGGCCCATTTTTTAATCTGGTTATTTGTTTTCTTATTGTTGAGTTTTAAGAGTTTACTTTATATTTTGAATAACATTTCTTTATCAGGTTTGCCTTTTGCAAATATTTTCTTTCAGTCTATAGCTTGTCTTATCATTCTCTTGACAGTGTCTATTACAGAGCAGACATTTTTAATTTTAATGAAGTCTAGCTTATCAATTATTTCTTTCATGGTTTGTGCCTTCAGTGTTGTATCTAAAAAAGACATCACCATACTGACGGTTAGCTAGGCTTTCTCCTATGTTATCTTCTAGCAGTTTTATAATTTTGCATTTTGCATTTATGTCTGTGATCTACTAACTCTAACCCTAAGCCTAATCCTAAAAAATAGCAGAAAGAAAATAACCTAGTTCTGAGTCATGGGCCAACGCTGATTGTGTTACAGCATAAGCCACTTGAAGTGTTAGCCATAATAAGCCATGCAAATTCCTAATAGGACTACTAATATTAGGCAAACAAGATTATCAGGTTTTATGTCAGCTATACTCTTACTGAATCTTATGCACATAGAAAGGTGAGGAGAAAATGGACCTAAGATACCTTTTTGATGTTATTGTTTTGAACTCATTAAATCCTAAAAGTGAATATTTAAAAACCATATCTTCAATAATTAATGTTTTGTTTCTGCTTCTAAAAATTTGATGCAGTGGAGCCACAAGAAGGAGTGCTTTTATACTAAAAGGCACTAGTTTGTTGCTGTGGACATAGTATATGACTTTCAATGAGAAAAAAAATGTTAGTCTACATTGGTTAACATTAAGAGCTGGTATGTTTGCCTTACATGATGTTATAAATTCAATTTAGCTATAGAATAGTAAGAAAGAACATACAGACAGAAAAGTGAACAAAAAATTGTATACATTGCAACACTCTAAAAATATGTTATCCAACAGCAAAGAAAAATGATTGTTACCTTCTGGATAAAAGAGAAAAACTAAGTAAATATCTGAAGCCTTGAACACATAACGACCTTATTATAAATGTCAACATTTATGGACTGCTTTGAAGCCAGGGGTAAAAATGCAGGTAGTTTGAAACAGACAACCATTTAAAATATCTTAACAATTTAAACCACTGTAAATTCAAATGCATCTTTTCTTCTAAATTTTTGCTTCATGTGCTAGTGAAGGCAACATGTTTATAAACAGGCATTCATGAGTACAATACATCTTATACACTCAACATATTCACACAGAGTCTTTCACTATTCTTCTGTGAGCCTTCCTATTGTCTCTCTATTGCTATCAATTATTGGGCTGGAAGCCATTTCAGCAAACAGATGACTGATTCAAAGAATCGGTCAAAGAAAAGAAAACATATCTGTCATTAAGAGATGTCAGTTGTTAAGACCCAAAGGATATTCTCACCTTTCTATCCCATAATTTTTGTGGCATAGTCTGTGCTCAGCATTACCCTATACTACATTACCCTCTGGCCACGTTAATCTTTCGTTCCAATACATTTTCTCAGTTCAGCTGCAGTTTTTTGCAGCTGTTGAATGTTCCATTGCCATTGTCTTCTATCTGACTGAAGCTTGTTCACCTGACAGTGCAAACGCTTGAGAATTGCACCGTATCTCTTATGTTGTACCTATTAAAAGAAGAGCACATGTCAATGGGCCTTGAGAAGGAAAAATAGTAAACAGCCATAAAGGATATTTTGACTACTCTAAAGAGGAAAGGACTTGATTAAAAATTACTCACTGTAAATAATAATGATAATAAAAATAAACAGTAATTATAAGTATTCAACACATTACATGCTAGATACTGTGATGAGAGCTTTTTACATGTAATTAAATTCTCATAACACCTTATGATGTAAATATTATTATCCCCACTTTTGTATAAACTGAAGATCAAAGAGCGTAAGTAATGCACTCAAGGTTTCACAGCTAGCAAGTGATGGTGTTTGGGATTTGAACACAAGGGAAGCATCTGTGATGGAGGGCCTTCTACTTATCAAAGCAGGTTCTGGTTAAGAGAAATGGTTTCATTTCCTGTATCTAGTGGTTCACTGAAACATAGACCCATTGATCTAAAAGATCCAGGAGATCATGTAGGCCATTTCTCTGCCATTAAGTAGATCAGTATTTATGCTGAGACAGACAAGGCTACAGCAGAGGGCAGTGAGGCACAGTGGAAAGTGCATGGGCTAAGGCTGAATAATATTTCATTGTGTGTATATACCACAGTTTGTTTATCCATTCATCCATTGATGGACATTTGGGTTGTTCCTATTTTTGGCTATTGTGACTAACGCTGCTATGAATATGGATATAAATATATCTTTGAGACTCTGCTTTCAATTCTTTTAGGTATATATCCAGAAGTAGAATTGCTGGATCATACAGTAATTCTATCTTTAACTTTTTGCTCAACTGCCATGCCGTTTTCTACTCTGGCTGCACGAGTTTACATTCTCACCAGCGTGTGGGAGGGTTCCAATTCTTCACACACTGAAAGTATTTGATATTACCTGTCTTTTTGATCATAATAAAAGCCATCTTAGTGGGTGTGAAGTGGTACTTCCAGTGAGTGTGACAGTGGTATTGTAGTAAAACACCCACTTTAAAGTGAACTGATTAGTGGGGCTGGGAAAGTTACTTCTTCATGCTCATGTCTATTTAAGAGAGAGCTCTAGTCAGTCAGGAAGGTGATTCCAGGTCAATACAAAGAAGAATCAATTTGTCAAAACAATTTGTCAAAACACCAATTCACCAAATTTGTCAAAATAACCAATTTGCCAAAATAAGTTTATAGCTTAAGATGGCTGTAGGGAGACAAGACTCTGGGTTTCTGGGGCCTTAAGACTCTGTCCCCGACCTGTCTCCCCTTCTCTCTGTAACTCAGCTTTCCTTTTTACTGGGGCCCTTTTTCCTGGGACCCTCAGTACAGGTTCCCCTCTCTCTTCCCCAGCTCCTCCCTTAACTTGGGGGCTTCTTCACCTTTATTATGCCATGGCTCGTTTTGATAGTATATGAGGACTATGGACTTCTCCTTAGAATGTTTTTAAATGCATAAAATAAAACATACAGGATTACAAAAGAAACCAATTATATGGAAACACAGTTCTGCAGAGCATCAGGGGAACTAGGACAGAAACACTGTAAGCATTCCAAAATACTGGTATAAAAACAAAGTGAAAACTTGTCAAGTAACACTTCACATAAATTGCTATAAACTTTAAACATCCTTTTAAGTTTTCAGTTTTGTTAATTCTTCAAAGTCAGATAGTTCATTCAAATTGGTGAACTAGGCCTCCTGATATATTGTCAAAACAGAAAGTGACTTTAAAAGAATTATAAATAAATTAGTAAACAGAAACATCATATTAGATAATGAAACTATATTCAAAAGGAGATTTTTAATATATCAAGTATATTCAAAGGGATATATATCAACTTATATGTATATATGTAATACACATCACTGCATATAATATTTATTAATATGTAATAAATATATCCATTGATATATCCAATAGCATACATTCATAAGGAGAATATAGTCAATGAATATGCTTATATACATGTTCATAGAATATACTAATAGAAATCAAATAACTAGAATAAAATTTTGGTTACTCCATAAATCATATTAGCCTGCTTCTAAAATTATTCTTCAGCAGTGAAGCTGTGAAACTAATACACCATGGATCAGAGTAGAGACATGCAAAGCCCCCTTAGTGGGACTCTAGATCACCAGCCTCAGCTAGATATCACAGGAGGTATTAATATAAACTAAAGAAAGAATATATCAGCAGAAGGTATTATGTGAAGAATGTAGCACAAAAATAGGCAAGTGAAGGAGGCATGTGTTGGTAGTTCCCATCCAGTGACTATCTGATAAGAATAACGCTGTTACGGAGATTGGCTCCTTGAGTGTCCAGAGCCAGAGGTCAAGAACACTCCAACTCAAATGAATGACTTGATTTCCATGCTCAGTAACCAGCTTTATGATAATTTGGCTTCCAGTGTAGTTTCCTTACAGGGAGAAGCAGCACTAATGACTGACAGGTTTTCTGATTTCCTTGAGAGTTTTGTGTACTATTGTAAATTAATAAACTGGCATTTGAGTTTTATACATCAGGTTCTTGTGAACTCTACTAGCACTTCTCCATGTCTACCCAACCCTGGGATACTTAAAAGGTTAATTTTCTAAGCCCACAAGGCTAAAAGGAGGTTTTGGCCAAGAAGTGACTTCATAAAGGTGAAGGTCACATTGTGAGCCTTCTTGAAGGCCAGCCAATTGTTCAGCCTCTATTGGTATAATTCTGCCTTTGGTATGTGTCAAAATTCAAACTTGAATACCATTACACAGCTAAGGATGTAGTGGTTCTGGAGAGAATACAGCTTTTTTTGCCTCTAAGAAATGGAGGGGTTACTATTCTTATTTAGTTATTGTTACACTCAAGGCAGAAATAGGAATAATAATGAAGCAGGGGTGGTGCTCAGAAAACACAGCGGCAAAAAGAGTGGCCTCTTCATTCCCTTCACTCTAGACACACTTCACTTCTAGAATCTGTGTCCAAGTACGTTCTCATCTTAAGACTTTTGCACTTACTTTTTCCTTTGCCTGGAAAGCTATTCCTCAGATCTACATGACTAGCTCCTTCACTTCTTTACATTGTTTGTGTTTTGAAAGTTAAACCAACTCTGCATTCCTGAGATAACCTTTGCTTGGTCATGAGTTACTAACCTTTTTATACATACCAGCAGATGTCAATTTGAAAATATTCTGCATCTACGTTCATGAGGAACATTGGTCTGTAATTACTTTCCTGGTAATGTTCTTGTTCATTCTTTGTGTCAGGGTTATGCTGGCCTCCTAAAATAAGCTGGGAAGAGTTCCACCCTCCATTTTCTGAAAAAATTTGTATAGGCTGGGTATTATTTGTTCCTTAGATGTGTGATAGAATTTACCAGTGAAGCCATGTCAGTCTGAAGCTTTCCTTGTGGGGAGGGTTTTAATTATGAGTTCAATTTCATTGATTCCTACTTCACACCATTTATATAGCCTAATTTTAAATGGATCATAGGTCTAAACATAAAAGTAATTTCTTCCTGTGTTACTGATGTTATGTGCACTTTTCAAGGAATTTGTCCATTTCATCTAAGTTGTTAAATTTATTGTTGTTTATAATAGGCCTTTATCATCCTTTTAAGTCTATAGGACCTAAAGTAGTGTCCCCATGATTCTCATTTTTTTGATCAGTATTGTTATGGTTTATCAATTTTATTAGTCTTTTCAACTTTTGGCTTTGCTGATTTTCTCTGATTTTCCATTTTCTATTTCACTTATTTCTACTATTTATTATGTCATTTCTTCCTATTTGCTATTGGCTGAATTTATTCTTATTTTCTAGTCTCCTAAGATGGAAGCTTAGATAATTGCTTTTAAACCTTTTTTCTCTTCTAATATGCACATTTAAAGTTGTAAATTTTCCTCTAAATACTGCTCTAGCTATACCCTATGGTTTTTTATATGCTGTGTTTTCATTATCATTCAATTTCAAATATTTTCTAATAATTCTCATGATTTTTTTTGTGATTTCTTCTTTGACTCATGGATTATTTATAATTGTGATGCTCAATTTCAAAATGTTTATGTATTTTCTAGCTTTCTTATTGTTACTGATTTCTAATTAAATTCTGCTGTTATCAAAGAATATCAAATTCTTTGAAATTTATCATCCAGTGTACTGTCTATCTTGGTGAATGTTCCATGTGCATTTGAAAATAAAGTATAATCAACAGTTATTAGGTGGAGTATTTTATATATGGTAATTAGGTTTAGTTGGTAGATAAGTTGTTCAAATATTCTATATGCTTGCTTACTGATTTTGCATATTGTTCCATCAACTATTCAAAAAAGTTGTTAAGCTCTCCAATATGATTGTAGATTTGTGTCTTTTTCTTTTTAATTTTGTCAGTTTTTATGTATTTTGAAGCTTTATGATTAGGTAAATACACATTTAGTATTATTATTTGTTTCTGGTGAATTGCCTGGCCCTCTCCAACTTTGATGGTAGTCCATATCTTAAAATCTACTTGATATTAATACAGCCATGACCAGCTTTCTTAAGACTGATGAAGGGCCTCTCACCATTGTGGCCTCTCCCGTCGCGGAGCACAGGCTCCGGACGCACAGGCCCAGCGGCCATGGCCCACGGGCCCAGCCGCCTCGCGGCACGCGGGATCCTCCTGAACTGGGGCACGAACCCGCGTCCCCTGCATTGGCAGGTGGACTCCCAACCACTGCGCCACCAGGGAAGCCCATAGCTTATCTTTTTCTATCTTTCAACCTGTCTGTGTCTTTATATTCAAAGTGCATCTCTTGTGAAAAAGTTATGTTCACAAATTGTTTTTTCAATCCAATCTGATCAGTTTTACCTTTTAATTGGAGTGTTTAGTCCATTTACATTTGATGTAACCACTGATATGTTTGGGTTTAAGTCTACCATTTCAATATTTGTGTTCTATTAGTCTCTTTTGCCTTTTTTATTTATTTCTTTTCTGTCTACACTCAGAGTGGATCACAGACCTAAATATAGAATGCAAAACTATAGAACTCCTAGAAGATAACACAGGAGAAAGCCTAGATGACCCTGGTTTTGGTGATGTCTTTTTACATACAACACTGAAGGCACAATCCACGAAAGAAATGATTGATAAGCTGGACCTCATAAAAATTAAACCTTCTGCTCTGTAAAAGACATTGTCAAGAAAATAAGACAAGCCATAGACTGGGAGAAAATATTTGCAAAAGACACATCTGATAAAGAGCTGTTATTCAAAATATACAACAAACTCTTAAAATGCAACCATAAGAAAACAAATAACCAGATTAAAATATAGGCCAGAAACCTGAACAGACACCACACCAGAGAAGATATACAAATGGCAAATAAGCATATGAAAACATGCTCCACATGAAATGTCATCAGGGAAATGAGAATTAAAACAATGAGATACCACTACACACCTATGAGAATGACCAAAATCTGCAACACTGACGACACCAAATGCTGGTGAGGATGTGGAGCAAGAGGAACTCTCTCCTTCATTGCTGGTGGGAATGCAAAATGGTCCAGCCACTTTGGAAGACAGCTTGGTGGTTTCTTACAAAACTAAACATACTCTACCACATGATCCAGCAATCACACCCTTTGGCATTTACTCAAAGGAGTTGAAAACTGATATCCACACAAAAATACAGATGTTTATATCAGCTTTATTCGTAATTGCCAAAACTTGGAAGCAATCAAGATGTCCCTCAGTAGGTGAAAGAATAAACTGTTGTATATCCAGATAACAGAATATTATTTAGCACTAAAAAGATAAATAAATAAAACAAAAAATGAGCTATCAAGCCATGAAATGTCACAAGGAACCTTAAATGCATATTACTAAGTGGAAGAAGCCAATCTGAAAAGGCCACAAACTGTATGATTCTAACTATATGATATTCTGGAAAAGGTAAAACCATGGAGACAGTAAAAAGATCTGTGGCTGACAGAGGCTGGGGGAGGGAGGGATGAATACATAGAGCACAGAGGATTTTTAGGACAGTGAAACTTTTTTAAAAAAATTGGTTATCTATTTTATACATATTAGTGTATATATGTCAATCCCAATCTCCCAATTCATCCCACCACCACCACCCCCCTGAAACTCTTCTGTATGATATTATAATGGTGGATACATGTCATTATACCTCTGTCAAAATTCATAGAAAGTACACCACCAAGAATAAACCCTAATGTAAACTATGAACTCTGGGTGACAATGATATGTCAACATAGGTTTATCAGTTTTAACAAATGTACCACCCTGGTGGGAGCTGTTGATAGCTTGGGAGGCTGCCAGGGGGCAGGGAGTATGAGGGAACACTCTGTACCTTCTGCTCAATTTTGCTGTGAACCTAAAACTGCTCTAAAACAATAAAGTCTATTAAAAAAATCAAT
Source organism: Lipotes vexillifer (assembly GCF_000442215.2). Lineage (NCBI taxonomy): Eukaryota > Metazoa > Chordata > Mammalia > Artiodactyla > Lipotidae > Lipotes > Lipotes vexillifer. The sequence goes on along the minus strand of NW_006793498.1, from coordinate 5,620,990 downwards.
AACCATCACTGTTCTTGTATATTTAATGTGACTTTTTTTCTGGCTGCTTTTAAGATATTTTTCTTTGTATTTGGTTTTCAGTAGCTTGACTATAATTTCCTTAGATAAAGTTTTCTCTGTATTTATCCTGCTTTAGGTTTGGTAAATTTCTTGAATCTATGAGTTATTCTTTTAGTCAAGTTTGGAAAATTGTTGGCCAGTATTTCTTAATATTTCTGTTCCCTTTTCTCTCTCTCTCCTCACCTCCTGGAACTCTAATTACCCATATGTCACATTGCTTAACATGGTCTCACAAGTCACTGAGGCTCTATGCATTTTCTTCAGTTCTTTTTCTTTTTCTCTTTATGCTTGCTTTGATGACTTCTACTGATTTGTCTTCAGGTTCAAGAAAGATCTTGCTTCTGTTGTGTCTAATCTGCTATTACTTACACCCAATAAATTTTTTTCAACTTTTTCTTCAGTTCTAAGATTTCCGTTTGGTTCTTTTATATGATTAATATTCTTTCTCTTTACTCATTACTGTGTATCCATCTTTCATGTAGAACAGGGGTCCCCAACCCCGGGGCCATGGACCAGTACTGGTCTGCGGCCTGTTAGGAACCAGGCCACACAGCAGGAGGTGAGCGGTAGGCGAGTGAGCAAAGCTTCATCTGCAGCTCCCCATCTCTCCCCATCACTCGCGTTACCGCCTGAACCATTGCTCTACTCCCCCCATCCCTGTCCGTGGAAAAATGTCTGCCATAAAACTGGTCCCTGGTGCCAAAAAGGCTGGGGGCCGCTGCTGTAGAATATTTAACATATTTAATCATAATTTTCCATCCTTGCCGAACAACTGATGAGTCAACTGTGACTTAATTATTCAACTGTTTTTCTTGATTATTCTCTTAATTATTGGTAATACTTCTCTATTTGTTTACATGTGTAAGAATGCTTTTTATTAACTGAACAGTGTACATATATTATAAACTCTGGATTATGTTATTTTCTTCTGAAAAGTTTTGAATTTTGTTCTAACAGTCAGTTAAGTTGCTGGTGGATCATCTTGAACTTGTGAGACTTTATTTTATACTTTTGCTAGAGAGTGTCCATTTCAGTTTTGTTCTTAGATCTAGGCCTTGTCTTTAGTCTAGTTTTGTGTAAGTTCTTAGTTCTGAGTATTGTCTTTACTCCTAAAGCGTGGCAGTAGTAGCAGTGGGCGGATGCTAAAATCTCAGGTCAGTTCTTCAGCATTGTAGCTGTTTTTCCCCCACTATGATCCTTGAAATTTTACCCCCGCCCCCAATGCAACTGCAGTTCAAGTTAAAGCCAAGGATTTGAAGGGAGATAATACAGAAGTTTGGGGCTCCAAATAAGGCCAAATTTAATACTTACTCAATCAACCTCATGATGAGGGGTAGGAATCCCTAAAACAGTATAAAATGATTTCAAACGTAAGTTATTATTATTATTTGTGGTGATAATTATTAGGAGAACATATTAAATATTAGTAAGATCACAGAACTTATCTTACGACCCAGTAATTCTACTTCTTGATACAAAGGGTGTGTGTACTATGTTCACTACAACACTATTTTTAACAGTGAAACGCTGGAAATAACAATGTCTATCAGTTGTGGCATGTTTATATAAATTAAGGTATAGTCATACTGTGAGATATTTTGCAGCAGTTAAAAAGAATAATGTAGGCCCATAGATACTAATATGAAAAAAATCTATGATATAGGTTATTGAGTAAGTAAAGTAGTTGCAAAATTATATGTATGGTACTTTATGTAATCTTCCCTTATGCATAGATGTGTGTTCATGTGTGTATGTACATGCACATGTGTATATATACATATATATATACATACTCATGCTTACCCAAGTGCACACACCAAACAGCGGTTGCCATTAGGAAGAGGTGAGTGTGATAAGAGAGCAATGTAATGGGAGGCAGTGGTCAAAGGAACTTTAGCCTTCCCTCTAAAATTTTAATCTTTTCCAAGGAGAATATATTTCCACAGAAGTGAAAACCATTTTTTAAAAAGATTGGGAGTAGAGTCCAAAAGACATGGACTCATATTCTATTCTGTTCCTTATCACTAGCTATATAACCTTGTACAAGTTATTTAAATTTTCTGAAAATCTGTAAAATATGCTACTGTGAGAATTTAAATGGGATAGCCTACACAAAGTGCTTGAAAAATACCAGGCACTCAATAAACAGCAATAGATTTAATAATACTGAACATTTCTTCTTGTACCTTTTGTAAGACAGAATAATTTATTACCATGTTATCTAGCTATCTGAATCATTCTTACCCTGCCTTTAGTTTACCTTTTTACCTTTGCTTCTTTGGGTTTTACATGTAGGACCAGCTTTCTAGTTGTGTAATCATTTCTGTGGCTGACCTCAGTAAATGAATGGATTAGTTAATTGTGTAACCTGCATGTTGCATTATAACAAGTGAAACGTATTTTGTTCCTGATCCCTAGTAGCTCCAAAAGCACTCTGAATTTTTCCCTGTCCTTTAAATTTGTAGTTCAAATTGAACAAAATTTCGGCAAGAGTAACCGTTAATAAATATTAAAATGCTTTACACAATAGCTGTTTATCATAAAATGTTACCTGCAGCACTCATCATTTGCTAAAAACTTCTTAACTGCTCTAGTTTCCCTTCCCTGAAAACTCTTGGATTTGGCAAATAATGTGTTTTTAAAAATGACTGCTGCTTAATGCTTCGTATTTGAAGCTTTGTGTTTGTATGCTTTGTATTTTGCTTCCCCGCTTTTCTTCGTCAGTGACTCATAACATCTTTATTTTCCGCTCTTTAGTTCCTTTCTTCTAAAATATGTATAAGGACAGACAATAGACAGGGAAAAAAGGCATTTGGGGATAATTATTTGGAAATACTTCTTTCATTCAGATATGGCCTAAAATTACCAAAAACATTCGACTAAAGAAAAAACATGTAAAATTCAAAAACCATTTTCAGTTTTTCTTAATCAAAAAATGTAAAAAGCAACATTAATATCAAGATTAAACATGCAAAGCACAAAATATTGAAAGAATTAAACATAAGAACAAAAGAATGCTATAATCCAGGCAAAAGATGACCATGAACTGTACCAAGACAATGGCTAAAAACATCCAGAAGGAATAGAAAAAAAAAAAAAGACTCAAAAAAGAAATAAGTAATAAAAATCTTCTGGTATTTAAATTTATATTCTTAAAAAACTAGTTGTTTTGAGAAAGAAGTTACTTGTGTCAATGATAAATTCTCATCAAGCAATAAATGAAATTGTTGGGAAAAAAATGCAGTGTTCTCAAGACAATGCTGTGGCTGTAGTATTTGTCCTTCAGTGTTATAGTTTATTACAGATAATCTCTAATTTCTTAGATTTTCATTTTTTAAACCATAACATTGTGATAGAATTGAGGACTACTTTTTAATGCATTAGAGTTAATAAAACTAAAATTAAAAAGCCTAAAAGGATCTTTAGTAACCCTATTATGAAAGCTTAAAAAAGAGTTTATTAAATTTCACGATAAGAAATATACTGATGAAAACATTAAAAACTGAAGTCTCAAGCTCAATGACATTCCATCGAAATCTATCATTAGTAGACATTTACATCACCCTTTACCACTAAAAATACCTATGTACACTTCTGCTTCTGTCAAAATAAAGTAGATGCATTTCACATACCTATTCCTCATGCTAAGTACAACTAAAATCCCTGGACACTGTACATAATATTAGCATAAGAAGCTTCTGAAAGGTGGAGAGAAGAAGGCAGACTGGCTGGAGACCTTAGGATCCTAGGAACGACTTGGTAATGAGTTCCCTGGGTTTTCATTTTGCCTCATATATCCCAGACTGGATATGGGGAAGACAGCAAGCTGGAAATGCCAATAGGTGCAGACAAAAACAAAACAAAACAAAAAAACTCCAAGAAAAGCCTGTTATCTAGCCAAAGGACCAGGAAAAAGGCAGACTATGCAAGACTGAAAACTTTTAGGTAGTAACTACTCAAGTCAAACACCACAGAAAAAACTATGGCCCCACCACCACCCACACTAGCAAAGCCTACACTTTCACCATTGCTGGGCTATTGCAAGGTGCCCTGGTCCTCCTGCTGAGGCGGTGTCAGAGAAGGCTGACTGGGGAGCCAGGACTTTTCATTCCCTCTGGAAAGTAACAAACCACATCCTCTGGTGTGAGTGGAGCCCATCTGGGGAGGCTGGCCTTCTACTCCCATCTAGTGGTAACAAGGCATTCGTTCCCCTCCTCACTGGGAGAATGTCAGAGGAGGCCTCGTGGAGAGTCAGGGCTTTTACCACCGCTCAGTAGTAGCAAGGCCACATCTACACGGGAGCAGTAAAGAGGTGCTCCTGCCCTTTCCCAGCCACAGGCTTATCAACAGAAGCCTAGTGGGCAGCCAGAACTCCCACTTTTGACTAGCAGTAACAAGAAGCCCTTCTTCTCTCCATGAGTGTCCATGGAGACTCTGAACTTCCAGTACTACCTGGAAGCAACAATGACCCAGAGTCTTAAAACATAGTACCCAACATGTCCAGATCTCAATAGAAAATCTCTCATCAAAGCAAGAACCAAGAAGACCTCAAACTGAGTAAGAAATAACAATCAACATGTGCCAACACCAAGAAAATGCAGAAGTTAGCATTATCTGACAAGCATTTTAAAGCCGATCATCATAAAAATGCTTCAATGAGTAATTATGAATTGCCTGAAACAAATGAAAATTATAAAAAGTCTCAGCAAAGGAAAAAAGGAAACAAAGAACCAAATGGAAAAAACACAGTAACTGAAATAAAAAATTTCATGGGATGGTTCAATAGCAGAATGGAGGGGATAAAGGAAAGAATCAGTGAATGGAAGATAGAACTCTAAGGATTACTCAATCTGAAAAACTGAGAGATAAAAGACTGAAAAAAAGAAATGAAGAGAGCCTCAGGGACCTGTAGAGCTATATCAAAAAAAGACCTATGATTTGTGTCATCAGAGTCCTGGAAGGATAGGAGAAAAGAGGGCAGAACTTCAAAAGTATTCAAATAAATCAGAGCTGAAAACTTCTCAAATTTGGCAAAAGACATAAGTCTACAGAATCAAGAAGCTGAGAATTTTCCAGATAGTATAAATCCAAAGAAATTAATTCCAAAACATATAACAGTAAAACTTCTGAAAACTAAAGACAGGAAAGCTTGAAAGCAGCAAGAAACAAATACCTTATCTGTAGAGAGAAAAACAATTCAAATGACGGTGGATTATCTGTTAGAAATCATATAGACCAGAAAGAAGTGGCACAGCATTTTTCAACTGAAAAGAACTGTCAACCCAGAATTCTATATCCATCAAAATATCTTTCAGAGATGAAAGGGAAATGCAGACATTCTCAGATGAAAAAAAAGAAAAAACCCAGAGACTGACACCAGCCGACTTCTCCTAAAAGAATGAATTTAGAAATTTTCTAAAGGGAAAGGAAATGATAAAAGAAGAAATCTTAGAACATCAGGAAGGAAGAAAGAATATGGTGGAGTAAAAATATGGGTAAATACAATAGACAAATGGAGATGGCACAGCTAAAGGGTATGGGGTTTCTTTTGAGGTGATGAAAATTTCTAAAATTGACTATGGTAATGGTTACAAATTATCTGTATTCATACTAAAACCCACTGAATTATGCAGTTTAAATAGGTGAATTGTATGGTAGGTGAATTATAACTCAATAAAGTTGTTTTCAAAATCAGCATAGTGATAGCCTGAGGAAAAGGGACAAGAGAACTTTCCGGGCACGATGCAAAACTTTTATATCTTGATCTAGGTCATGGTAACCCAGGTGTATGTATAAATTGTCAAAATTAATCAAGCTAAACCCTTATAAATAGTGTACCTACTCTTATGACAATTATACCTTAATAAAAATTACTAAGAATCTCAAATTTCTCTCCAAAATGCTTTTACCAATTTATACTCATACCAATAGTATTTTAGAATTCAGGTGGTCCACATCTTACAAATTGTAATATTGATAACTGACAGGCTAAATATGGGGCCTTATTGTGGTTTGAATTATCAACCCCTTATTGTTAGCAAGGTTGTTCATCATTTCCATTGGGTTTTTTTTTTTTGATATTCATGTTTTGAAAGGTAAGACTTTTCATACCATTTTACCAATGTTCTATGGCTTGTTTGAAATTTTCTTATCTCTTAGTCGCTTATGTATGTTACAAATACCCTCTCTCAAAATGAGTCTTGTCTTCCTTATTGTTATGCTGCATTTCAATAATCTAGAAATTTATGATATAGTCAAAAGTAACATTTAATCATGCAGTTTGCATATATGTCTGTGTGTCTTTTAAAACAAACACTTCTGTAACACAAATGGTTAAGTTTGTGTCCTATATTGTCTTCAATCCTCGTGGAAGCATGTGCATGTATGTGTTAAGAGGTAGTAGGAATCTAATTTTGTTTCAAAATTGTCTTTATTTTTTTCATATGGCTAACTTGTTTTTGTTTGTACCATTTATGATGGATTATTTCTGGATTCTTTTTTTCTGTTTCATTAATCATTTTTTCTATTTCTATGCCACTTATATGCTGTCTTACTATTACAGTTTTATAATAAATCTTGATATCTAGAAGGGTAAAAAAACACCCATTTATTTAGATTGCTAGTAAAATATAAGATAAAATCATGGTGTTTCTTGAAGAGAATGTTTTGTAAAGGTGAGGGTTTTTGTCTTCTAATTCCTCAGGATTTTTTTATTGTGTCAAACACAAACAAGTTGAAAATATACATCTTTTTATTTTCCAAAGTAATTTTTAAGGGTGAAAATTATTTTTTTGCCCTTAACAACGTATACTTTTCCATTTTTGTTCTGCCCTCATCTAAACAATAATGACTATAGAGGTCTACCAGTGGCACCTCAAACTTAGTTTCACTTTTAATTTTACATATCAGTTTGTTGTTTTTAATTGGACAGTTGAAAAATTACAAATAGGAAGTCAGAGGGGTTTAGAATACCAATACTTCCATTGTCTTTACTTTACTTTGAAGAGCCTTTAATTTCTGTCTAGGAGTGGTCATATTTTTGACTGGATAGCTTCTACTTTCTTTTTTTTTTATGTTTATAGCAACTTTATTCATAATGGCCTAAACCTTGAAGCAAGAACGATGTCCTCTAGCAGGTGAATGGATAAACAGTGGTACATCTAGAGAATGGAATTATCACTCAGCTCACTATCAAGACATGAAAACACATGGAAGGATTTTAAATGCATATTGCTAGGTGAAAGAAGCCAATCTGAAAAGGCCACATACAGTACTAGCCTCTGCTTTCTAGCCAATAATTGGGTACAAAATTGGTGGAATGCGACCTGGAAGAATTCTAGGCCAGATTTAAATAAGAGTGAGTACTTGCTTTCTTTGAATGTATTAATATATTTGAATATTTTTGAATGAGGGAGTCTCTATACTTATCTATTAATGGTTTAGACTTATCAACTGCTTTTTGTAGTTCTTTTTTGTTCTCTAGCTGTTTTGGGAATTAAGAGTAAACTATGGAAATTATGACTATAGTAAAAGTTTAAAAAATGATCCCATAAAATATTGAAATCCAGATAATTAAGACTTACCTCTATTTCTTTTCTTAATTTTTCATGTGCCTTTTTTTCTTCCTCAAGAAAACAAGTTTTTTCAATGATGGATTCTTTTACAGTTATAATTTTATCCTTTAGGTTTGTAATGTCTTCCTGTATGTTTATAGAATTTAAAATATGCACATCAAACAATGAATGGTCAATATAAATCCAAGATTTTCAGTGTTTCTGTAATTTAAGAAAACTAGCCATCACATTTAATTTTGATAAATAGGATTAGAATATTACTTCTATAGGTACGAGGAACAAAGAATGGTTATTCAAACAAGCAAACCTTAGGTTTGAAAATATAGAAGTAAAAACCAAATGAAAATAAGACATAAAGGAAAGTGGTAGTCACAGGGGCAATTGCCCAGCTACAATATAGAGGATATTTTTTAATTCTTTAGCAAGAAATAATAGATATTTTAAGTTTTTATCTCCCAACGTCTTCAAAGAATATTAAGAAAAAGATGCTTAGGGTACAATTATTAATTCATATTGTTTGTGTAACAGCATTAAGCACACTAAATTGATTTTAATTGGTCTGTATCCATTAGCCTGGAAGCTAGAGTTTCAACATCTTTGTGAGTCACACCTTCTGTAACAAATGGATTAATTGTTCACTGTGATTTTGTTTGACTATATATTTTTATTAATCCATAAGGGATTTGGGGATGTTTCCTTTATGCATTTGCACATATGGCATAGTTGTTACATAACTCATGCACTTATACAAGTTTTCAAATTTGTGAATCGAGTTAGAGCACCCATGGGTATTTTATTAAGTTAATGATAAGTTTATCACTTAGTAAGTGTACCTGCAATAAAAGGAATAATAGAAAACATTTTAATAAGTGATATTTCAAACCTGTACTTGTTTCATCAGGTTTCCTTCTGGATTTTGGAGATCCTGCATAAGTTCCTCTTTCATTGTCTTTAGTTTTCTAACAAGGTCTCGTTTCTCATTGAGTTCAGTCATGAAGGACCATTTGCTCTCTACCTCTCTCAAACTATCTTTATGTGCTTTTATTTTTGCATAGTATTCATTATATCTTATCATTTGTTCCTCAAAATCTTCTTGTGCTGCCTCTATGTCAAATTTAAGCTTCACATTTTCTGTATGTAAGGATTTGATTTGATTTTCCAGGTTTCCACAATGAAGTTTGGTATTCTGTATGGCAGCATCTTGCTGATATATTTGCCTTTCTGTTTCTTTAGTTTCTGCAGAGACAGATGCTATTTGTGTTTTAAGCTCATGAAGTTCATTCTGTAAGATATTTCAACATTATTATTATTAGTTCATGATATTCAACATGAAAGAAAAGTCATTGTTTTGATCCATACTGTGTGTAGAAAAATCACTTAACATAAAAAATATATATTTATCAGATACAGAAAAATTGATGCATAACAGGAGACATGTAATAAAGTAACAAAATTATTTTATAATCAGAGGGAGCCCAGGGTTATATATTTCTCATTTTTTAATGTTCATCTAATTCTAAATATTAAAATTTTATCCTTTGTCTTAACATTTTATATGTAAAAGATACTTTACAATCATTTTAATAATATATTTGTGGGCAATCAGAAGTACAAACTAAAGAAAAACTATATGATAAAAATGATAAAACCCTGAATTGAAAACACAAAAGATCTAGGTTCTAGTGTCCTTACTACTATTTACTAGTTGGGGTGATCATACATAGCAAACTTAATTACCCTATTCAAACCTCACTGTCTTCACTTGTAAGATGAGTTTAAAGGTATATTTAGCTTTGCCTCTCTGAGGCATTTGGCATTTCTAACCAGCACCTCCTTTTTAAAACCTACCGGCACTCTTCTCTGCTTCTCCTTAGATATCTCTGAGCATTGCTTTTCAATCTCGATGATTCCTTCAAATACAGGTTTTCCTCAGGGTGCAGTCATCATAATTTCCTCCTCTCATTCTGTATATACTCCTTGGGTAATCTTATCCATACTTAGATCTTGAGATACATATATGCTAATGATTCACAGAATATAAGTGGCTGTTAAGTCCTATACCCCGCTGCCACTGGCCATCTCAAATTCATCGTGTCCAAAAATCAGACTAATCCTCCCCTCCCCGATCCCATCCTGCTCTGCCTTGTATCAGTCACTTATTGTCAGAACCACAAAACCTCGGTGACCTATAACTAGTGTTTATTGCTCATGTGATGAGAAGCAACTGGGCTTGGCTAGGTGGTTCTGTTGACTTTGGTTGGATTTCCTCAAATGTCTGGAGGTTGGCTGGCTGTAAGATGATTTAGGTTGGCTTCAACTGGGCCAACCGGGGTGTCTTGGCTTTGCTTCACATGTATCTTATCCTCCAGTGGGCCAGGACAGGCAAGTCCTTCTCATGATGATAGCAGATGCAGAAGAATGGAAGCCCAATTATGGAACAACTTTTTCAAACTTCTGTTTGAATAACATCCCAGCTGGTCACATGACCAAATCTCAGTGGAGGGGTAGAAAGTATGTCCACCCATTATGGGAGGGCATTATAATGATAAATGGCAAAGGGTGTGGATATACACGAGGTTGAAGATTTGGGACTAAAAATGCAAATTACCACACCCCTATGTTCCCAAACTTAGTTAATGGTATTCCTTTGGGAGCCATATTTAATTCCTCCCTTCTCTTTTTTTTTTTTTTTTTTTTTTTTTTTTTTGCGGTATGCGGGCCTCTCACTGTTGTGGCCTCTCCCGTTGCGGAGCACAGGCTCTGGACGCACAGGCTCAGCGGCCATGGCTCACAGGCCCAGCCACTCCGCGGCATGTAGGATCCTCCCGGACCGGGGCACGAACCCGTGTCCCCTGCATCGGCAGGCGGACTCTCAACCACTGCGCCACCAGGGAAGCCCCTCTCTTCTCTTTATATTTAACTATTCATCAAATTCTGTAGATCCTCCCACCAATACAACTGTAGGCCTTTATCTTTTTTCTTCTATCCAGTATGGTCATCCTCTTTAAATGAATCTATAATTTGGGGAGGGAAGCACTTCACTAAAAAGGCAGACCCAGCCTATCCTTTTCTTGGCAGAGACAAGAGAGGGAAGTACACTGAAAAATACATCATGCTGATAAACTTCAATCTTTATCTCCAGCTCTAATATTTAAAATGCCCACTCAACAGTTCTATTTGGATATGTAATAGATGTCTCAACTACACAGGTTCAGGAAAGAACTTCTAATTTGCACACCCAACATGTTCCTCTTCCAGCTTTCCTGATTTCAATAAACTGTACCACTTTCCACCTGGACACTTAAAAACCTAGTAGTCGTTCTTGATTCTTCCCTTTACCTTAACCCCCACAACCTATTTACCAACAAATCTTGATGGTTGGGCCTCCAAAATATATAAAATCCCAGCTCACTTCTGACCAGTCTTTGTAGCATAGTCCAGCTTCCAACTGGTCTCCCTGTTTCTCCCTGCTTCTTCCTCTCCCCCAACTAGACTCCATTTTTCAGGCAGAAGAATCCTTTAAAAACATAAATCATATCATGCTACTTCCCTGCTCAAGATCCTGCAGTGGTTTTCCATTGCACTAATAATAAAATTCAAATTCTGTAATATGGCTTTTAAGGCCAAACATGCTCTAATCCCTATCCACTTTGCCATCCCTCTCGTGTACTACTCTCCCCACTTCCAGCTTCCTTTTGTTTATGAAATACGCCTAGTTCCTTCTCTCCTAAGGGCATTTGTAACTGTTCCCTGCACCTTAGAATTCTCTATCCCTAGCTATTACCTGCTGGGGTCTTTGTCTTTCACAATTCAGCTTTATTACTACTCCTCAGAACAGTCTTCCCTGAATCAAAATATAAATTAACTAGCCACCTTCCTCCCTGTTATTCTCTACACATCATCCTATTGTATTTCCTTTGTAAAACCTCAATCAATGGAATTGCTTTATATCTTTATTGCTTGCCTGCCTTAACTAGAAAGTAAACTCCATGGGTGCAGTAAACTTGTCTAACTTCTTTACCACCATCTTCCCTATAGTTAAAATAGTACCTGGCACAAAGTAGGTGCTCTATAAATATTTAATAAATGAGTGAATGAGTGATGTACATGGAATGGTCAGGAAAGGGACACATGACCTGTCAACTAGATCAGGCTCTTGACCCTATTGATCAATATGGGGAGATGACATTTACACTAATTTGGTCATCATCTCTTCTCTTTCTTAGACTAACATAACTAATAGACTGTTGACTTTTCTCCCTGGCTTTACTCAATTCCTCCTCCAATCCACTTCTACTCTTTCACTAGAATTTTATGTCTTCTTGTTGTTGCATCTCCCCCTCCTCCTGCTTCTCTTCCTCCTCCTCCTCCTCCCCCTCCTTCCTTCTTCCTTCTTTCCTTCCTCTTTCTCATCTCCCTCCCCCTCTTCTCCTTCCTTTCTTTGTTAATAGATTTATTGAAATATGATTGATATAAATAACTGCACATATTTAAACTTTACAATTTGATAAGTTTTGACTTACTTTTATGATCATGAGACTGTCACAATTAAGACAGTGAACTTATCCATTACCCACATGTCCAAATATCAGACATGTCCAAAAAAGTTTCCTCCTGATCCCTTGTGATCTATCCTTCCATCCTCAGCTCTCTGTTTCCAGGCAAACATTCACCTGCTCTGTCACCAAAAATTAGTTTGCATTTTCAAGAATTTTATATGAAAAGAATCATACAATATATACAATTTTAGTTTCATTCCTTTCACTCAGCCTAATTAGAGACTCATCCATGTTGTTAGATATATCAGTAGCTCTTTCTTTTTATTGCTGAGCAATATTTCTTATATGAATATACCACACTTTGTTTACTCATTCATCTGGTAGACATTTGTGTTGTTCCTGGTTTTCCAGTGGGCATACACTTTTATTTCTCTTGGGTAAATGAAGAGCTAGAAATTGAATGTATGGGTTATATGGTAGATGTATTTTAAACTTTTAACAAACTGTGTACTATTTTCTCAAATGGTACATCACTTACATTCCAAAATGATTGGGTCTGAGAATTCTAGTTCTTTTATATCTGCACCAGCACTTGGTATGGTCAGTCATTTTAAATTTACCCATTCTAGTGGGTATAGAATGAAATCTCATTATGATTTCAATTTGCATTTCTTTAATAATTGATACTGAGTATCTTTTCATGTGCTTGTCTTTTGCAATATCTTTTTGCATGAAATGACCATTGAAATCTTTTGCCCATTTTTAAACTGGGTTGTTTGCCTTCCTGAATTGTAAGAGTTCTTTATACAGTATAAATACATTCAAGTACATTGTCAGGTATGTTTTCAAGTATTTTCTCCCAGTCTATGACAACCCAAATGCCCATAGGGCCCCAGCAGGTATACCTCACATTCATTTTCATAACAGTGCCTTTTGAACAGAAATAAAAACGTTTTTTAATGAAGTCCAATTTAAAAAATTTTTGTGTACTATTTAAGAAACCTTTGCCAAACCCAGCATCACTAAGTTTTTCCTCCTATATTTTCTTCTAGATACTATGTACTTTCAATTCTTGTATTTAGGCCTATGATCCATTTTGAGTTAATTTTCATATACAGTATGAGGTGGAAATTGAAGTTCACTTTTTTTGCATGTAGCTGTCCTCCACCACTTGTTGAAAGATCATCCTTTCTCTAATGAAGTGCTTTGGCACCCATCTTAATCAGCTCAGGATTCTATTAAAAAAAACAAAAACAAAAACGGAGAAACACCATAGACTGGGTGGCATAAACAACAGACTTGATTTCTTACAACTCTGGAGGCTAGGAAGTCCAAGATCGAGGTGCAGCAGATTTGGTTACTGGTGAGAGGCCTATTCCTGGCTTGCAGACAAATGCCTTTTTGCTGTGTCCTCATATGGCAGAGAGAGAGGGAGGGAGAGGGGGGTGGAGAGAGAGAAGAGAGAGAGAGAGAGAGAGAGAGAGAGAGAGAGAGAGAGAGAGAGGGAGAGGGAGAGGGAGAGGGAGAGGGAGGGAGAGAAAGGGAGAAAAAAAAGCTCTGGGGTCTCTTTCTCTTCCTATAATCCCATCATAGGGCCCTCACCCTCACAACCTCATCTAAACCTATTTACCTCCTAAAAGCCTCACCCCCAAATACCATCACATTGGAAGGAACACAAACATTCTGTCCATGAGAGCACCTCTGAAATCAATTGTTATGTGTGGGGCTATTTCTGGATACTACTCTGTTCTGTTCCATGGATCTATATGTCTGTCTCTACGCCATGTTACACTGTCCTGATTACTGTACTCTATAATAAATCTCAAAGTCAGGTAATATTATGGGAGTTCCCTGGTGGCCTAGTGGTTAGGATTCTGGGCTGTCACTGCTGAGGGCCTGGGTTCGATCCCTGGTCAGGGAACTGAGATCCTGCAAGCTGTGTGGTGCAGCCAAAAAAAAACAACAACAAAGTAATAGTAGTACTTCCAACATTGTTCTTCACAGTTGTTTTGGCTACTATAGGTTCTTTGCATTTTGGAATTAGCCTGTCAATTTCTCTAAAAATTGCCTGCTGGGATTTTGATTGGAGCTGCTTTTAAACAATAGATAAAAGAGAAAGAACTCACATGTTAACAATACTGAATCTTATGATTCATGAAAATTGTATATCTCTCTATTTTGACCCTTAATTTCTCTCAGCAGTGTTTCACAGTTTTCAGTATACAGGTCTTACATATTGTCTTAGTTTGCTGGCGCTGCCATAACAAAATACCATAGACTTAGTGGCTAAAACAACAGAAATTTATTTCTCACAGTTCTGTAGGCTGGAAAGGGTGTCAGCATAGTCAGGTTCTGGTGAGAACGTTCTCACTGTGTCCTCACATGGCAGAAAGTAAGCTCTCTGGCGTCTCTTTTTATAAGGGCACTAATCCTATCACCAGGACCCCATTCTCATGACCTCATCTAAGCCTAATTACCTCCCAAAGACCTCATGTCCAGATACAACCACATTGGTGATTAAGGCTTCAACATATGAATTTTGGGGAGATACAAACATTCAGTCTATAACACAAAACTTTCATCAAATTTACCCCTAAGTATTTCATAGTTTTGATGTTACTGTAAATGATAATGCTTTAAAAACTTTAATTTCTGATAGTTTCTTTCAGTATATGTAAATACAACTGATTTTTATAATTAATCTTATCTTGCAACCTTTCTAAACTCCCTTATTAGTCCTAATAGCTTTTTAAAATAATAGATTCCTTAGGATTTTCCAGAAATAATCATGCTATCTGTGAATAAAAACAGTTTTACTCCCTCCTTTCCAATCTGGATGCCTTTTATTTCTTTTTCTTGCAAGGAGTGGCTTGAATTATCAGTACCGTAGAATGAAAAGAAGTGATAAGACACATGCTTGCCTTATCCCTGATCTTAGGAGAGAAATATTCAGTCTCTCCCTATTAGGTATGCTGTTGGCTGTAGGATTTATGTAGATGCCTTTTTTTAGTTGGCTGGAGTTCTCTTCTATTCCTAATTTGCTGGAAATTTTTATCTTAAATTGATGTTGGATTATAACAAGTATCTTTCATGCATCTAGAATTCTCTTTCTAAAACGTAAATTTAATCATTCACTCTTTTGCTTGAAGTCCATCAAAACCCTCCCATCACCTCTAGAATAAAGTTCAAGTTTTTTATCATGCTATACATCTCTTGTTGCTTCTCAAAATACATTCTATGTTATTCCACTATCAAACTACTTATAGTTCTATGAATGTACCAATTTTATTTCAGGACTCTGTGAGTTTTTTCAGGTTCTTTTTGTCTGGAATATCATCCTCCTCACCCCCCAACCCTCAAACGTATCCCAGACACCTAATCATTCAAGTGAACTCCGGATATTTTTTAAAACTCCACCAATCACTCCTCTTTCAGTGTTAAACCTGTGTTTACGCTTCTACTGTTGACGCCACTTCCTTGCATGTAATTATTTGTTTACTTATTTGTCTCCCTCTTTAATAGATGGTGAGTAGTGTAAAAGTGAGGACTATATTCAGAAAAATGCTTAATAGAAATTAGGCCCTCAACATAAGTGAAATGACATCAGTAAAACTCTTTGAAGATTGACAATCTTTATAGAAAATTTCTTTATAGAAATCTAAGACATTATTATCTTCGTATTGTATCCTATTGTCAACGTGTATTCTTTTCTGAAAGTGACTAATGCAATGCAAATACTTATAAGAAATCTATATCACCACAAAGGTATAATTATTATCATCATATCTCTGTTGATGCATTAATACCTAAAGCCATTATCAAAATCTGGTCCCATACTGCCTACCAGGGCCCCAGAAAGGATATCTTACATAATGTTTACAAGTATTATTTCATTTAATTGTCATGAAAACCTTACAGGCAGGTCTTATTATTATCTCCATTTTACAAATGAGAAAAGAGAAGCATGGAGAGATTAAACCATGGAACCGGAAGTAGCAAATCTCTTCTTTCAAACTAGGC
Organism: Lipotes vexillifer; assembly: GCF_000442215.2. NCBI lineage: Eukaryota > Metazoa > Chordata > Mammalia > Artiodactyla > Lipotidae > Lipotes > Lipotes vexillifer. The sequence goes on along the minus strand of NW_006793498.1, from coordinate 5,604,837 downwards.
AGTTCAGCTCTAGAGCAGCAGTGCCCAACCTTTTTGGCACCAGGGACAGGTTTCATGGAAGACAGTTTTTCCTCGGCCTAGGGTGGGAGACTGGGGGGAGATGGTTTCGGGATGACTCAAGCGCATCACATTTATTGTGCACTTTATTTCTATTATTATTACATTGTGATATATAATGAAATAATTATACAACTCACCATAATGCACAATCAGTGGGAGCCCTGAGCTTGTTTTCACTTGTCACTCACTGATAGGGTTTTGATATGAATCTGCAAGCAATTGATTTATTATGGTCTCTGTGCGGTCAAACCTCTCTGCTAACGATAATCTGTATTTACAGATGCTCCCCAGTGCCTCAGCTCCACCTCAGATCATCAGGCATTAGATTCTCATGAGGAGCGCACAACCTAGATCCCTCGCATGCGCAGTTCACAGTAGGGTTCGCGCTCCTATGGGAATCTAATGCCACCACTGATCTGACAGGAGGCAGAAAGGTAATGTGAGCAATGGGGAGCGGATGTAAATACAGATGAAGCTTTGCTCGCTCGGCTGCTGCTCACCCCCTGCTGTGTGGCCCAGTTCCTAACAGGCCACAGATTGGTACCTGTCCGTGGCCCAGGGGCTGGGGACCCCTGCTCTAGAGCATATTCTTTTCATTTCTATGTTATATTTAATTTAAAAACCTTTAAAAATTAAATACACTTTTAATTTTTGCTCCTTTAGCTATATTAACAGAGAACAGTTATGTCTAATTATGCTGAATACAAAAACAAGTATGGCTTCCAGATGCCTGTGGTGGAATTATGAACATATTTTGAAATTTAAGGAACACAGAAATGTTCCTTACCTACCTGAAATGTTCACCGGCAACTAGTAATTCATGAGCCGTAGCTTTAAGAACACAGGCTTAAAAACTTAACCTTCTTTCAATTCAGAATTTTAGGAAAAACTATCAAATAGAGTGAATTTAAAATAATTCTATGTGACATATTTTTTATGCTTATTTATAGTCACAATGACATTGTTGAATGTTTGCACACTGGATGTGTAAAATGTTCCATGAAACTGGAATACTCATGTAGACTTTACTTAGGGATACCAGAATAATTTAGAAGGTGTAAATATGAAAAACAGACATTTTAAGTTGCCTCCTCAGAGTTATTAAGTTATGCTTAATAACTTCCCTGTTACAAATTTAATATAGCTTTGAAGAACATAAAGACTCATTTAAAAGACTGTGTGAAATAGGTTACCTGCAAATTGAACAGAACTTTTTTGTTTTTTTCTATTTCTGATGTTTGTGATTGTTGTTGCTGTGCAACTTGCTCGACAGCATCAGTTAATGAAGATGTGTCTTGTTTAGCCAGAGCTAGACAAAATAAAGTACATAATAAAAATCTAAATGCAAACATTCTAAGAAACATGTTTCTTCACTCAAAGTCATGAAAACTGTTATGTTTTCTCAAAAATAAACTAAATTTAGGGTTGGTACTCTTCCTTTTTGACTACAAACAAAACCAAAATCAAAGGCCATAAAAACGGACAATTCAAAGTCACCTACTGCAATATTATACCTGTTACTTTATGGAACAGTATAAATATTTTGATTGTCCTAAAAATTTTTATCTAGACCATTTGCACATATACTACAATTATAGTGGTACCATAACCATTTCTCAATTGCAGTTGATGAATTTTCATTATAGGCCTGCATTTCAGGTTGTTATACTTTTTCTAAACATTCTATAAGTTTCCTCCTGGTAAACTTCAACAGCTTCCCTCTATTCTAATTTGCTACTAATTTTAACACAATTATCCTAGCATACTACTTTTTTGTTACCGCTCATCTTTTAGTTATATATTTCTGAAGATAGCTTCATTACCTTCTTCAGGAACTCCTTGACTCTTCCTTTCTTCATTGCCTGACATTCTTGTGTCTCTTTTCCCCTTTTTAGGTCACCTTCTTTACTCCTACAAAATAATCAGTGTAGACAATCTTTCACTTTTCTTTTTTTTTTCCGTCATGTATGAGTGATCCTGAAAGTAAATTAACTGTCAAATATCTCACAAGGATGACAATGACATTCGTCATCAGCTCCAAGAATTAAGATACAATGACTGAGTGAGAGATTTGGGGAAAAAGTGGAACTGTCCTTCCATCTTGGTTGTCCTGCTTTTCAGCTGTTATGACCCTGGGAAGTTTCTTAATTTCTTTGCTCATCAGTGTCCTCATCCATAAAACCTCATAGGGCTGTTGTAATAATTAATGTATGTAACATGCTTAGCACAGTAACTGACATAGAGTGAGTAACTCATTATTCTGGATTAGTAGCTAGTACCTCTAGAACTATTATGAAATGGATTCTAAAACTATAACCAGAATCTGTGAAAAACAGTGCCAAGATGAACTAGCAACTTCTGTCATGGGTATAGGATGCAGGGAATATGGCACTCCTGTGTAAAAGGCCAGGGTAAGCCTTACACAAGTTTAAAATCACCATTCAATCTCTTCTATACGTAGGAGAAACGGATGAGATGAAGGGGTAGATTTTTTTTCTCCCCTGAAAGATGGAGAGAAAGAGTTCTTTCCTGTACCAGCGCAACAAATGAATGCTGAGTTGGCAGAGTTAAAGGCACTACCAGTCTTTGGAAAAAGAGTATCTGATTTTGCCCGTCCATTCCTATACAAAAGAAATCATACAATTTTGCATGATTAATAAAAGGAATGTAGTGTTCCTGCTTAACATTTGAACATATGGATTTTTCTTTTTAGATGACATCCTTTTAAAAACATCTTCTCCCTAAAACCACCTAGTTTCTCTGAGGTTCATGCCATCATTAGCTTCAGATGAGTAAAGTAAGAAAAAGTAAAAAGTAAAGTAATGTAAGCTTTTCTCTTCCTTATTGTTATCAGTTGACTTCTAAATCTCTACCCTTCACTCCTAGATTACAGTATCTGACTTACTGTGTCTCTATTACTACTTTTTAAAATATTTCTTTTGAATTTCAACATCCACACAGGTGGTACTTTTAATACCCTGACTTCTCAGTTCTTTGATATTTTTCCTTATCCATCCTCCCCAGCCACCCACAGAGTATCACTACACCTCATCCATAATCTCAGATTCAAACACATTTTTCAGCTCATCCCTCCTAGTATTTTGACTGTAAGAGCTGTTCGACCACATTGACTCTTCTACCTTTGCATGGTCCCTTAGCCTCTCATGTACTCACGTCACTTACCCAGTTTAGATTCCTTTGCATTCAACCTCACTTTTTTTGTACCGCTCTCTCCCTGTCCTATCCTACTTCCCTGGAAAAATTCCAACCAGTTGCTCTGCTTACATACTAGTAGCTGAATACGCCTCAAGAAAAGCACACACCTGTGCTGTGGTCTCACTTAAAATTCAAGACACTTTATGTCAAGTGGGCCCTTGATGCTAGGCCCCTAGGATTCATTAAGTTTCATGGATGATTATTTCATTCCTTCTTCTCTGTCTTAAACCTCCCACATCTCTTTCCCCCCTCCTCTTTCAGTTGATAACCCATCTTCTTATTTAACTGAGATAGTAGGAAAATATCAGAGAGGGTGGTAAATCACCCCATCTACCAGTCTTCCTGGACCTATACCTATATACTAGTCTATTCTTTTCTTGAAGTGAATAAAGTGTACTTGCTCTGACCTAGGGCTAATCCTCTACTTCTGTACCCCTTCCTCTCCTACTCAGGGACATTGCTCCTTCAAACGTCCCATCAATAGAATTTCCTCCTTTATTTGGTCAAACATATTATCCTGGACAGCCTATCGTATAATCATCAACAACAATAACCACTTTTGCTTGACACTTCAATCTCTTTCAGCTATTGACCCCTCTCTTTGCTCTCCTTTAGAGCCAAGATCCTTTCTGTCTACTTCCTCTCCACCAATTCTTCTTGAACCCCCCCCCAGAATTAATCGTTTACAACTCTAAAGTTCTTATCAAGGTATCTATGACATCCACATTGCCACTTCAATGGCAAGTTTGGTCCTCATCTTCCTTAACGTATCCATGTCATTTGACACATTTGATCATGCCCTCCTCCTTGAAACAACATACTTCTTGGTTTCCTTTGCCGGCTCCTCCTCACCTTTCTCATTTACGTTAGAGCGCCCTAGCACTCAGTCCTCAGGCCTCTTATTTTCTCTAAACTTACTCTGCAGGTAATGCCAACCAGTTCTATGGCTTTAAACTCCCCTTATAGGCTCGTAACTCCCAAATTCATACCCCTAACGTGACATCCCTCTTGAGCTCCAGACTCATACACAATTTCCTACCTGATATTTCCACTTGAATTTTTTATAGGCATTTCAACTTACTATGTTCCAAACCGAACTCTTTATGTCTCTGTCCACTCCATCACTACCCCTAAACCTGCTCCTTCATGGTCTTCTCCAACCCAGTAAATTATAAGTTCATTTTTCTTATTCACACTCAAAACTCTAGAACATTGTCAGGGAGGTATCTAGAAGGGTATAGAGCCCAAGGCAATTTAATCAGCCTTGCCCAAGATAATCATAAATGAGAGCTCATTGTTGATGTTCCATAGACCCTTTGGGAAATCATTTGAGATATTCGCCAAGTATGTGGCCCAAGACTGCTGCCCCAATTGTTTTACCCAATAGACAAATCAGAATCTTGACTCTTTTCTTTCTCTTACATGCTGCATGCAATTCTTTTGGCAAAACTCACTGGTTCCACCTTTAAATTATATTGGAATTCAACCACTCCTTACCTCTTCCAAATACTATCTTAGCTAAGAAGGCTTCCCTGATAATCCCTCTAAAACATGACCTTCACCCCCCATTTCCTTACCCTGCCTCATTTTTCTTAACAGCATTTAACACTTTTATCATTTTCCTTTTTTATTTCCTTTTACAAATGTAAGCTCCATGAGGGAAGAGACCTAGAACAGTGCCTGGAACATAACAGGTGTCTAACTATAGTCTATCTCCACTTCAATTGACCCTGTTCTACTGACAGAATAATGCTTCTGAAACACTGTTCTGATCACATCAAATAGCAACCAATCTTTCAACTCCACCTTAGATGCATCTTCTTTAAGAAGTTTTTCTTGATCTTTCTGGGTAGATATGATCTCTCTCTCTCTTTTTAGTACAGTTGTTTCTATATCTCTATTATACCAAGATAGATAACAGTCTAGGGTTACTCAGGGTAAGATAGGGCTAATCTTGAATCTAGGTTGTGCCACTTACTAGTTTATTAGGCAAATTCTTTCCAACCTGAGCCTCAGATTCCTTGTCAATAATAGTACCTTCCTCGTTAGATTTTTGTGAGGATGAAGTGAAATAATGAATATAACGCATTTAGCAAATTCCTGCTACTCAACAATTTCTATTCCTACTGTTTACATTATTTTATACTATATTTCCCTATTAGACTATAAGCTCCAGGAAGTCTTACTCATTTTTGTATTCTTTAAAGTATTTGATGAAGAAACCAAAAAAAAAATTAAGAAAATTAGATTTATACAATAAAAAATAAAGTAACTGGTACTTCTTGATATCTATTTCTGAAGCAGCATAAATTGAAGAACTCTTGGGTGATATTTATTTAAACCAGCTATTCATGAAAGGATATCTGGTTTAAAATTGAGGAAGTTTTCATTTTTTCTGGATCTCTACTGTAGAATGGACAAAAAATAAAAATGAAAACAAACTACTGCCATCTACTGATAATTCATTACAATTGCATAAATCAATAAAAACAAGAGTTTAGAGACTAGACAGTATTAATTATTCTTTCATTCAAACCATGTATGTCGGTACATATTATATACAAAGCATTGTGGGAAATATAAATATGAATTGACTGATTAATAAAAAACACCTTATACTACCTATAGTATTTGATAGTAAATATCCAAATATTACTTATAAAAAAACATTTAGGCAAAACACTCTCAACTAAAAAAGTAGCTTTAGGGCTTCCCTGGTGGTGCAGTGGTTGGGAGTCCGCCTGCCGATGCAGGGGACATGGGTTCGATCCCCGGTCCGGGAGGATCCCACATGCCGCGGAGCGGCTGGGTCCGTGAGCCATGGCCGCTAAGCCTGTGCGTCCGGAGCCTGTGCGCCGCAACGGGAGAGGCCACAACAGCGAGAAGCCCACGTACCGCAAAAAAAAAAAAAAAAAAAAAAAAAAGTAGCTTTACAGAAAACAATGCAATGGAAATACTATAAACCACCATGTTCTATATTAACTATAGCCAACATTTACTAATTACTATAAGTACTTTCACATAGACTATCTGTTTTAGCCTTCAGAGCAATCCTATAAGCTAGACATGATTTTTACCTATATTTTGTAAATGAAGAGACTAAGACTTCGAGAAATAAGGAAATTCGCCAAAGGTCATACATCCGAGCAGGAAGGATGAAATCTGAAGCACTTAGGATCCAAATTAACATTTATTAGGTATTTAGTATGCACTAAAGCATTGTGATGAGCATGATTTTTGTGCACCATCTCATCTGAATTCGAGGCGGGTGCCTGTAATTGGCCCTTGGGAGGAGATTTTAAAAAGGCCATGGCTTGAGTTTTTGGAAACTCATCGTCTTCAAGTTAATGAGCAAAATAAAGCAAGGCTATCAAACTCCCCTAGGGTTTTGAGAGCTTCAGGCTTAAAAGAATCAAGACGAGGCAACTGTCCATGTGCGCCCATGTCACATAAGCACCATTTTTCATCCTGAATGGAAAAAGCTGCTATGTGGACCTGCCAAGCAGTTTAAGTAGTTAAGTTTATAATCACCTCCTACCCCCTTTAGAACATACATTTGATCAGAAAACAAGGAAAGAAAAATTACTTAATTTTCACATAAGTGTGAAATTGCTTTTGTTTTTGTTTTCCAAGTGGGAGGGGGAGTTTAATATCTGAAGCTGATGTTTAACTGGGGAAGCTAAAAAAACTGACTTGGGGAAGAGAGAAAAGTTTTCCTGGAATTGAGAGTTTAAAATTATGTCTATATTTGTCATAAGCATGATGGAATCAGTTCTGGATGGTTCAATTCCAACAATAAATTAAAGAGGAATCATGGGGAAAATGTAACAAACTGCACAAATGAGTAAGAATCAATAACACATACTTCAGGTAAAAAAGAGGACAAGTCTTTTCAACCACATGTTTTCAAGAGACGTTACATCATCAGAGTCATCCAAAAAGAATAAATTAATTGAATCATTAAAAATGTCTTGCATACCTATTATATACCAGAGTCTTAGAATCTGCTGAAACTAGGGACTTTTCCCTGGCTAGGTAATGAGATTAAAGTTTCAGGATGCTGAAAACAGAAAGAAACCAGAGGATTGGTACTGTTCCTTAACTTTCTTTCAGAGACAATTTGGAGAACATTCAGATATTACTCATTGATAGCTTTAAGCCAAAGGTGGGATTTCTCTGAATGTACAGATAGTACTGGACTACAAAAACATCTCGTTTTGGGGTGTAGACATACAAGGGTTGGTCTGCAGCTCAAATCTAAGTCTTAAGGGCTGCCCAGGCAACTGTTTGAAAAAGAAATTATAGGTCTTTGGTGAAATCCAGTCATAACCTCCCTGCTTGTCTCACTCAGGACAGTAAGGGGAAAAGTCTTTTATTTTTACTCTGTAAACAAGTAAACATGATTTCTAAACCAAAAGGAGCTCGTAGCACGTTGAATTGTGGTCCCTCAGACAGATGTCTGTGTCCTCACCCCCAGAAACTGTGACTATGAGCTTATTTGGAAAAAGGATGTTTGCAGGTGTAATTAAGTTAAAGACCTCGAGACAAGATCATCTTGGATTTAGGGTGGACCCTAAATTCAGTGACAGGTGAGAGGCTGAGCATGCAAACAAACAGTGACTAGGCCAAATATAAAAACAGGACTCTGACCCACAACCTGCAGCAACCAACCCAGGAAACCATCCATCATCTACAGTAACCAGCTACCCTGCCATCTGAAGTCAGACCACTATCTCTAATAACAATTCAGGAACCAAACACTGACCCCTGTAACAAATGGCCCCCAAATGGCCAGTGCTTGATTAATAAATAACAACTTCCCTAGTTTTTGTCCTTACTTCCAACTTAGGACCAACCAGAGAAAGCCAAATATGCACCCCTAACCAATCACATAGGATGCACAACTTCTAGTGAGCCCATCTACAGCTTCCCCAGGCCAACAGCCTGCAATCAGGGCATACTTGATTTCCCTTTTTTCCACTATAAGCTTTCCCACCCCTCTGCCTGCCTTTGAGTCTCTGCCAAAACACAAGTAATGTGGCTGACTCCCTTATTCTAGCAAGCTCTGATTAAATAGGCTTTGCTTACTCTATGGTTGGCCTTTTCTTTATTTCCACTCATGTGTCTTTATGTGAGAAAGGTACAGGGAGATTTGAGACTCAGACACACAGGAAAGTAGACCATGTGAGGACAGAGGCATAGAGCCCCACGTCATGCACCCCAACGCAAGGAACACGTGGAGCCCACAGAAGCTGGAAGAGGCAAGGAAAGCTTTGAAGGGAGCACGGTCCTGACACACCTTGATTTAAGACTTCTGCCTCCATAACTATAAGACAACACATTTTTGTTGTTTTAAGCCATCCAGTTTGTGTTCATTTGTTATGGAAAACTTAGGAAACTGACATAATCTTTTAACAAGGAAATTTGCATGTTACATGTCCTTTTCTGGAAGGACTCATAAACCCTAGTGTAAATGGTTTAAAGACAACTGTTCCCAATTTTATTCTAATTGTTCTCAGGATATGGATTTACATGGTGATTAAGAACGCCTGGGGGGCTTCCATGGTGGCGCAGTGGTTGAGAGTCCGCCTGCCGATGCAGGGGACACGGGTTCGTGCCCCGGTCCGGGAAGATCCCACATGCTGCGGAGCGGCTGGGCCCGGGAGCCATGGCCGCTGAGCCTGTGAGTCCGGAACCTGTGCTCCGCAACGGGAGAGGCCACAACAGCGAGAGGCCCACGTACAGCAAAAAAAAAAAAAAAAAAAAAAAAAAAAAAAGAATGCCTGGGGATTTTCCCAATGGTTCCCCTCAACAGCCAGGCACTCTCTCTGCCCCCAAAATGCTCTAAGTCTCTATGGGGTAAATAGATGGAAAGTCAAATAATGAAAATGTAGAGGAACAGTAGGCGTTCTCTTAGTCTACCTACACTTAACCTCTAACCAATTGACTCATTTTGTTTCCTTTTAAATCATAAGCTGCTAATTCCCACATCACGTTGAATGCGCATGCTGAATGCTAAAGGGTTAGAAAGCTACTCTCCAGTGAGTCTGCCCGCTTCTGCTCCTACCAGTGGAGCTGTACATCTGACAATGTCACTTGTGTTTGTTCCTGAACCTGTTTATGCCAGCTGTACTTGTCACTGTGCTTTCATAATTTAATTAAATATTATGTAAACCAATGAAATAGTGTGGAAATAAAGTTTGTTGTTTCTTTAAAAGCTATGTTTAATATTTTGGAAAGACCCAACTAAGGTGAGTTGTTTGAATGTGTGAGATAACTATAAATGATTATAAAGAAGAAATCTGCACTCAGCTTCACAAGTCCCTCTAGATTATTTTCCTCTTAAAGGAACCGAATCTTGGGAAAGCTTAGCTGATGGTTGAGAAGTGTAGTTTATGGAAGAGATATGATGCAGAACTCTAATCAGGAGGCCATGTGCAAAGAAAAGGCCTTGGACCTTCTCAACAGATTGGCAAACAAGCATATAGTTGTTTTAGGTTAAAAATTGCTTAACGTATTATGGTATACTTTTTCATAACTCTCTGGTTTAACTGACTTTCCTTTGAAACAGTTTTATTTAGATATAATTTATATACTACCATGTTCATCTTTATGAGGTACACAATTTAATGTTTAATTGACTTTTTCAATGTACTGCTTGGTTATGGATACAGATTGCATCTATGAGAGAGCTTCTCCTATACAAACAAAATGCTAAAAGAAGCAGTTAATTCTGCTTAGCGAGGGGATGGGGATTCAAGATGATGTTTGAGCTTGAAGGGTCTTGAACAAGTAACAGCTAAAAAGAGCATATAAAGAGAAGAGTGTTCTAAGCAGAAGGGATAGCTTATGCGAAGGATGAAATCATACGGTGTTCCAAGGAACAGCCTTTAGTTTGAGTGGCTTGGGAATAGGGAAGTTGTTTTCTCAAATCTAATTATGCATCTGAATCATCTGTAGAGATTAAAACAAAACAAAAAGCAAAGCAAAACAGGCCGAGACTTGACTCCCGGAGTGAGACTTGACTCCCTGAGTTTCTGATTCAAATGTATATCTGGAGGTGGTGGAGGGGGAAGCTCCCTGGATTTATTTATTTTTTAAGTTCTACTTGTAGTTCTGAGGTGTAGCCAGGATTGAGAGCCACTGCAGTGGGGGGAATGGGGATGAGGTAAGAGAGTGCTAGGAGATGAGGCCACAGCCCAGTACCAGATGGTGAAAGGAAATGGTATATAAATACAATATAACAGCAAACTTTCTCTTCCCTGACAGCTTCCCTATTCTGAAATATTTCTTTTTTAACTTTTTTACTGTTACCGTTGCACGACAGAAAATGAATTCCCACCATTGTCTATAAAAAGAGATAAATGTTTTCACCTAGCTTTGTTAACTAAAGACCTCTATTTTGCTTACAGTAATATTTAACATAAAGCAAGCTCAGGGCAGAGCGGATCAGGTGCACCACATAGCACTCAGTGCTCTTAATAAATGTCCAGCAAAAATGATGAAAGTACAATTTTTGACAGAAACATCTGCCAGATACTGAACAGTGGGTTCCTATTCTGGGTTGGTGACGCCATAGAATAGCAGCGCCTGCCCACTTCAGGTGCTCTTCTAAACTCCCAGATGGCTGAGATTCTTTCTCTCAGGGACAGGTTCTTCAGCACTTATCGTCTGAGCGACTGTCAGAAGAAAGGGATCCCTTCCTTCCGTCATAACCAGTTCCACAGGAAGCATCCTTTCTCCTACTCTTTGAAGGTTGGAGATATTTCCCCTTGGCCAGAGCGTCTGCCTTCCATATACGTAGGAGCTGTTCAATATTTTTAAATAAATGAATGTTATGCTCTTTCAGGGCAGAGAAAGGATGCTAATTTACATCTTTATCACAACTCTAAGAGTCAGTGCCTTCTAATTTTCTACTCCTGGCGCGTATTTTTCAAAGGGCACCTAGGACCTCAGTTTATCCACACACGTGCAGGAGCCGTAAAGTTTAGTCAGCAAGTTAGGCAGGATCAGCAAAAAGGCAAAGGAGGGGTTCAGTCAACTCGTTTCTGGAAACAACTAAAGCAAAACCGTTAAAAAAATAAAAAGTCTACCTCAGGAGGCACGTTACTTGAACTTGGATGGGACAGAGTGCCGAGTGCTAACGCAAGGAGGTTCTCAGGCCTGGACTCTGGGGTGGAAACCTAGTGTCCCGACCGCGCTGCCAGGCCGGCGACTCGTTGTGGCCCGACTGGGAGCGCGGACGCCGGGAAAGGGCTTCATCGACCCCGGGCAGCAGGAGGAGGTCATCGACCCGAGGCCGCTAGGCCGCGCGCCCAGTCAGGAGGCCCGCCCCGCTCCCTCGCGCCCCGCCCAGCCACCGGCCCGCGGACCCGCCTGGCTCCGGTCACTCGGTCAGTGCGCTGCTCCGGTTCCCGTTCCTCCTCCTGACGCCGGGCGGCGGGTGCGGGCTGGCGCCCTCCTGACCCGGAACTGCTGACGGTTCCACGCGGTCTGGCGCGTCCGACCCGAGGGTCGCTCCCCGGGTCGCTCCCGCCTCCCCGGCACCCAGCCCCCCGGCCCGGCCTCCGCGGCTGTCAGGGGGCTGCCGGGCGGGGGCTCCGTCAGTCCGCGGTCAGGCGGGTGAGGCGGGACGGGCGCCGCCCGCTCAGCGCCCGGGCACAAGCTCGCGGCCTCCCGGTCTCGTTCGGGCGGAGGACTGGAGGCGGCAGACGCCTCAGAGCTCGCCGCCCACCGAGTGTGCAGCGCAAGGCGACGCGAGACGGGCGAGGACGGAGAGGCCTTGGGTGTGCGTCTGGCCGTCGGAAAATCTCGAAGGGGCGGGAGGAGTCCAGCAGGTGAGGATCTGCGCCCCACGGGGCCGAGAGCGGACCGGGCGGGTGGCAGAGGCGTCGTGGGGCTTTTCACGGTCCAGAGCGAGGGGGTTAGGAGTGGCGGCAGGAGAAAACCATCCGGGGCAAAGGGGGTCACCGAAGGGGTCACCAAAGAGAGACCGGCAGTCTGGGGTGGGGGAGGGCAGGGGCTGGGGTGAGAAGATCTGTGCGCGAGGAGTGAAGAGGGGAGCAGGTGGGACGCACACCTGATCCAAACTGCGGTTGCTTGTGACATAATTGCCATACCTGAGTCCGGCGTGAATCCTGGAGTCTGCTTTTATCTCCTTAAAAACGCATTTAAAAAAAATTGAAGTATAGCTGATTTACAATATTAGTTTCAGGTGTACAACATAGTGAGTCAATATTTTTATAGATTTTATGCCGTTTAAAGTTATTATCAAATATTGGCTATATTCTCTGTGCTGTACAACATATCCTTGTAGCTTATTTATTTTATACATAGTAGTTTGTACCTCTTAATCTCCGACCCCTATCTTGCCCCTCCCTCCTTCCCTCTCCCCGCTGGTAACCACTAGTTTGTCCTCTGTATCTGTGAGTCTGCTTCTGAAAAACAACAATAACAAAATGCAATTTTTCTCAAGGAAAAAAAAAGCAAGAATTTAATAATTTTTAGGTGCAGCTCCTTTTAACCTATTGAACTCGAGACCCAGGTATTTCATATGAAGGGATGTAAATTAGCAAACCAGTCATATCCGGATTAATGATATATCAATAAGTTGACACCCTGTAATTAAAATACAGGACTTTGTCTAAGTCAACAAGTAATTTCCTGCTTAAAATTTGCTACCTGCACCATTGTAAAGCAATTATACTCCAATAAAGATATTTTTTAAAAAATTACTACCTGAAAACAAAACAAAACAAAAACTGTTGTTCTGCTGGAAAGATGTAAAGTACTTTCACAAAATGAATTAAGAGATGGCTTTGCTTTTCATTGTCCTGGTTCTGACAAATAGTGCACTAGCTTTTCTGGGAGGAGTCTAGATTCACTATTTTGGTTACATTTTTAAGTCAATGCAATTCTTTTTACCCATCCACAAGTTTCTGTTGTAACTATAAGGAGATTGATATAACTTTGTATTCTTACTTATGCTAATGTTTCTTTACAGGTGATTTTGGGGGGCACAAAAACCTTCTTTGAAGAACTTTGTACAGTGTTGAAGGATGGCAGAAGCAGTGTTGATAGATCTCTTTGGTTTGAAATTAAACTCTCAGAAAACCTGTCATCAGACATTACTAAAGACATTGAATGCTGTCCGAAACCACCATGGTGCCAAAGCCAAGTTCCTTTGCATAATGTGTTGCAGTAACATCAGCTGTGACCATGATAATTGTGAATTAGAAACAAGCAATGGATTATCTGCTTTACTGAGAGAATTTGAGACTGTTAGCAATCCCAGCATGGCTGCCTCATTGTATACCATTAAACAAAAAATTGATGAAAAAAATTTGAGCAGCATTAAGGTAATTGTGCCTGTGCACCGGAAGACATTAATGATGGCTTTTATTGGTCAACTCTTCACTGATGTTTACAATTTTGAGTTTGAAGATTTACAGATGACTTTGAGGGGAGGTCTTTTGAAACAGCCTACTGAAATAAACATAATCACAGCTCAAGAACTAGAAGCAATCCAGAATGAAATAGAAACATATTTGAGAAGTTTGCCAACACTGAAAGGAGAATTAACCATTATCACATCTCCTTTGATCCCAGGTACGTTAAACACTATCTGTTGTTTTTACTGGATGTGAAAAACCAGTCTTTCTTTACAGGTTGTTCACCTCTTTTTGCTTCTTTCTTTTGTAGACTGTTGTGAATTTATGTGTTCATTAGCATCAGTTACAACACGGGAGTGTCATGCATGGCCTTGTAGTGTCAGGGGTGTCAAGGGATAGCCACCCTAAGTAAATAATTTCTCTTTATGCAAATTCAGCTTTAAGACAAATCCCCCAGCCTTCCTTTTAAATGAGATTTATGACCGTAAGCATTTCCCACTTAGAAATTCTGAAACCTTAACTCATTGGTGCTTTCACAGAAGAATGAAGTTTACTGTGAGCTATATGCTATTGGGATAACAAAGACAAATGGAACAGAAGATACCCTTTGAAGAGCAATAATCTCACAGAGAAGGTAAAACAAACTCAAAGCATTATGTCATAAGAATAGGTGGAGGTATAAAGAGCTGTAGAAATTAGAAGGCAGATAAACTAATGCAGGTTGAGGTGGTTAGGGAAAGTCTTAATGAGAGACTGGGTTTGTAATGCTTATAGTCTTTTGTATGTCATGTTTTTAATCTTCATTATTTATCTTCAACAGATATTTTCATACATGGATTTACTACAAGAACAGGTGGGATATCTTACATACCAACTCTTAGCTCATTCAATCTCTTCAGTAGTTCCAAACGGAGAGATCCCAAGGCTGTTGTTCAAGAAAATCTGCGTAGGCTGGGGAATGCAGCAGGATTTAATGTGAAGAAATTTTACCGAATAAAGGTACAATTTTGTTTCCTATTTTGGAAGATGTAAAGTATATTCTTATTTATTTATTTATTGCTGTGTTGGGTCTTCCTTGCTGCATGCGGGCTTTCTCTAGTTGTGACAAGCAAGGGCTACTCTTCCTTGCGGTGCGTGGGCTTCTCATTGTGGTGGCTTCTCTTGTGGAGCACATGCTGTAGGCGTGTAGGCTTCTATAGTTGTGGTGTGCAGGCTCAGTAGTTGTGGCTTGCAGGCTGTAGAACGCAGGCTCAGTAGTTGTGGCGCATGGGCTTAGTTGCTCCGTGGCATGTAGGATCTTCCCGGACCAGGGATCAAACCCGTGTCTTCTGCATTGGCAGGTGGATTCCTAACCACGGCGCCACCGGGGAAGTACCTAAAGTATATTCTTGACTCTGCTAATGACTACGTGGGCTTTAACTTTTGCATCTAGTGTTTTATCTAAGATTTAGGATAATGTTTGTGATTATTTTTCTTAGAGCTGTATACCATAACCTAAAGATCAATTCTATGACAATATATATATATTTCACCTGGAGCTCCTCACATCTAAAAGTATAGTGAATTCTCAGAGTATAGTACCACTGCCCTTTTTGATTTAGAAGGAAGGTTCCTGCTTGGTGGGAGAGAAAAGCCATTATTAATCAATAGTAGGAGGAACTCGGGTACAACTGATGAGATAATTGTTTCTTACAGAATTCTAGCGTTACTTGACTCCAGGAAAAGTAAAAATATCATTGATTTGGAAATTTAATTTCTTTCAGTAAATTAGTACTTTGTGGAAAGTACTGCAATTAGAGATTTACCCATCTCTAGGGGGAGGTATTCATGATGGATGGACTATTTTGAATTTTTTAAAATGTTTGTTAAATGTAAAAGTCTGCTTTCCTTTGAGGAAAATATGCAGAGATTATCATATCATAGAGTTAAATAAGTAAGTTTGTTATTTTATCATATATGGACCTGATATATTTAATGAATGCTTGTAACCTTAAACTGGTTATATTATTTTGTACAAGATGCATACTTTTAGAAAAGCTTATGGTATGAGAAACTCTATCTTCAAAACATTTTTTTCTCACATCTTTGGTATTAGACTGATCATGCCAATGATGTCTGGATTATGGGAAGGAAGGAGCCTGAATCTTACGATGGAATCACCACAAATCAAAGAGGAGTCACAATAGCGGCTCTTGGTGCTGACTGTATACCGATAGTTTTTGCCGATCCTGTCAGAAAAGCATGTGGGGTTGCTCACTCTGGTAAGTGTAGTTAATTTAACATCTAGGATTTTACCAATTTTTTTGGTACAGGAAAAGTTATAATTTCTTTCTGATGGACATTACAAATAGTTAATTACTACCCATGGTGATAAGTGTAAAGATAGGGAAGAGCTAGCAGACTCTTAGGACAGGAGCAGATAAAAGGAGTCCCTAAGTCAAATTATATGAATCAGAGTATAATTCCCAAAGAAAGCAGTACTTAGGCTGATTCCTGGGGGATTTATAGGATTTGGCTAGGTGCCAGTGTTTCTCAGCAGGGGTGCTATTAACATTTGGGGCAAGATAGTCTTACACTGACTGCAGACCAAGTTTACTTGGCTTTTTGAAATTCTTCATGCCAGTAGCACTCAGAGTTGTAAGAACCAAAAAAATAAAGCCTCCATGCTTTTCAGAACACTCCCAGGGAGTTGTACTGCCTCTAGTTGAGAACCCTTGAAGTCCAGGTAATAGGGAATAGGAAGTTGAGACATGTCGGGTCGCAGAAGGTGTTTATGAAAATGCAGCAGCATGTGTAAAGGTGTGGAGGTAAGAAAAAGCAAGATATGTTTGGAAAACCGCATTTAGTTTAGTATGCTGTAGTCTAGTGGCTTTAACTATTCTCTAAAGATAAGAACAAAGAATTTTTAGGTTCTGTGTTGTGTTAATGGAATTTTGTTTTCTGGTGATTTTTAAAAAAAATACTGTTTAGACTAACCAGTGGTTATGAGTTTATGTAAAATGAAGAATGATCTTTTAGATTTTCTTCTGCTTGTAAATCAACGATTACTTTGCATTTTAGACTATAGATAAATAAGAAAGTGGTGCATTTTTCTTTTTATCGAGCTAAAGTAATGAATGACTAGAAGTCAGTGACATTGTCAAAAGTTACTTAAAATTTAAGTTTTAGTTCCTGGATATAAAATGGGAATATTATTTGCTACTTCCTGGGTTTTGAAACATTAAATTCAAAAATATCAAAGATAAACAGTCTTGAAAAGGAATGAAGTTCGATGTCTCACACGTCTCGATTTCAAAACTTGTTATAAAGCTACAGTAATCAAAACAGTATGTATGGTGCTGGTATAAAGACAGACGTATAGAGCAGTGGAATAGAATAGACATCCCAGAAATAAACCCTTGCATATATGGTCAAATGATTTTTCACAAGGTACCTAGACTATACAATGGGGAAAGGACAGTTTCTTTAACAAATGGTACTGGGAAAACTGGATAGTCATATGCAAAAAAATAATGTTAGACCCTTATCTTACGTCATATATAAAACTTAACTCAAAATGGATCAAAGATCTAAATGTAAGAGCTAAAACTCTAAAACTCATAGAAGAAAGTGTAATTGTAAATCCTTGTGATCTTGGATTAAGCAATGACTTCTTAGATATGATGCCAAAAGCACAAGCAACAGAAGTAAAAATAGATAAATTGGATTTTGTCAAAAGTAAAAACTTCTGTGCATCAAAGGACACAGTAAACAAAGTGAAAATTCAACCCAACCAATTGAGAGTAAATATTTGCAATTCATATATCTACTAAGGAGTTAATATTCAGAATATATAAAGAACACCTACAGTTCAACAACAACAGAAACCAACTTGATTGAAAAATGGGTTAAGGACTTCAATAGAACATTGAAAAATGGGTAAAGGACTTCAATAGAACATTCTCCAAAGATGATATGCAAATGTCCAACAAGCATGTGAAAAGATGCCCAACATCGCTAATAATTTGGGAAAAGCAAATCAAAACCACAGGATATCACCTCACACCCATTAGGATGACTAATATTATTTTAAAAAGTGTTGGTGAAGAAAAATGGAAACCATAATGCACTATTGGTGGGAGTATAAAATGGTGCAGCTCCTATAGAAAACAGTATGATGGTTCCTCAAAAATTTTTAAATAGAATTATCATATTACCCAGCAATTCCACTTCTGAATATATATCCAAAAGAATTGAAAGCAGGATGTTGGCAGGATATTTGCACACCTATCTTCATAGCAGAATTATTCACAATAGCTAAGAGGTGAAAGTAACCCAAGTGTCCATCCACGATTGAATGGATAAGCAAAATTCATACAATGGAATACTATCCAGCCTTAAAAAGGAAGGAAATCCTGACCCATGCTACAACATTGAATGAATCTTGAGGATATTACGCTAAGTGAAATAAGCCAGTCACAAAAAGACAAATACTATATGATTCCACTTATAGGAGGTACCTAGCGTAGTCAAATTCATAGGAACAGAAAGAAGACAGGTGGTTGCCAGAGACTGGGGAAGGTGGAAAGGCCAAGTTCTTGTTTAATGGGCTTAGAGTTTTAGTTTGCAAAATGAGAAAGTTCTGGAGATTGGTTGCACAACAATGTGAATAGACTTAACGTTACTGAAGAGTACACTTGTAAACAGTTAAAATGGTATGTGTTTTTTCCCATGATTTTTAAAAGTGTGCATAAAAAGTGAAGGAGAGAGAGAAGACTAAGAAGATATAATTCCAGTGGAAACTGAAAGTATAGAACATTTTAAAAAGGAAGTGGAAGGGACCTCCCATTAAATGTCTCTTCTGTGTCAGGTGCTTTGTATAATATACCTCATTTAAAAACCAGTATTTTAATTAATTAGTTGATTATTTGGCTTAATTAATTAATTTTGTGATTCATTTACTATTTCTGGACTTTGAAAATACACAAACTGACTGTTCATTTTTAACTTAGATATAAATTATGATGAAATTTTCTTATGTTTTAACTTTGCTTATCTCTTTTTCTTCTTATTTACTAGGTTGGAGAGGTACTTTGTTAGGTGTTGCTATGGCTACAGTGAATGCTATGATAGCAGAATACAGCTGTAGTTTGGAAGACATTACTGTTGTACTGGGGCCTTCAGTAGGACCTTGCTGTTTTACTCTTCCAAGGGAATCAGCAAAGGCATTTCATAATCTTGATCCCGGATGTGTACGGCTCTTTGGCTCACCAAATCCCTATGTTGACATCCGTAAAGCCACGAGGTATGCTTGATTGCAGTCCAGAGCTGCATGTTTGATTATTGCTTATTGCTTCTAAAATGAAGATAATTTTAGAAAACAATTAGTAACTCCAAGAAAAATTCAGGTGGCAGGTATTTAAGTAGCTGACATATACACTTACACAAAAACTAATTTTAAATAGGAAATCTTTTCTCATTTAAGTTTGAATAACAGCAGTCTTTTGATCTGGTATCTCTTATTGATTTAAAAGTGAAGGAAGAAACAGCTGGCATTTAATTTTAAGAGATCTACTTAAACGTCATATAGAAAAGTTGGCACTTTTTATAGAAAAGAATGGCACTTCACAGACATTCCTCAGCTAAATTCTCCTAAATATAATGAACTATCAGGAAACTGATATTTTAAAATTATTCTTATTCTCTAATTAACTGGAGGAATATATTTTTCAGCAAAAATACTAGATAATATAAACACATAGATACTTTCAAGTTTTTTATGGTCCCTTGCATTTTTGAATTTATGAAATTTTGCTATTAATAGATAATAAAAATTATTTGTCATTTCTACAAAGGAAAATTGATGTCTGATTTGAATCGTGTTTCTTTTCCAGTCAGCAAAACCTTACCCAGATTCTGCCTCATTTAGTACATAAGTAGAAAGGATTGAAATTGATTCTTAAATGTGACCTGTGAAATAAGTGCACTAATTTATAGTCATATTTCATACCATGAAGTGTTTAAGGAGAAGCAAGTTTTCTGTGAAAAATCTGGTTAATAGAAGGAAAGGAGGCGGGAGAGCCAGATGACTACAAAGCACGCTCTGTCTGAATCAATTGAATCTTGTCTTCAAGATTCTTCTTAAATAAGTACTTGATTTTGCTTATAAAAGTTTCTTCTTAAATAAGTACTTGATTTTGCTTATAGAATCCTATACCCAGATCATGTCTGCAGGACAATATGGAGGTTATACAGTTCACATATGAACTTAGGTGATTAATGGTGGTGGAATCTACCATTTCCTGACTTGTCCTTGTTCTGTAACTGAATAACAATTTGCATTGTTCCAAGCAGATCTTTCCCAGAATTCTTTTACACCAATATCCATACTTTTCCCATATTGCTTTGGCTGTTGGTAAAGTAAACTTTCTGTCTTTTGAAAAATCTTCATCCTAAGGATTCTTCTAGAACAGGGAGGAATTCTACCACAGAATATTCAGGACCAGAACCAAGATCTCAACCTCTGTACCTCCTGTCATCCTGACAAGTTTTTCTCCCATGTCCGAGATGGCCTTAACTTTGGTACACAGATTGGCTTCATATCAATTAGAGAATGAGGTATAGTAGCTTCTCTCGCCCTGCTCCCCCTCCCTTCTCCTCCCTCTTTCCACCTTTCCCTCCCCTCATTTTAAAAAATAATTAATTATATTTAATTATTTATTTATTTATTCCTATAGGAAGAATTAATTCTCTACTTTTTAGTAAAGCGATAGTAGTAGGACAGTTAATTTTCTGTGACATACTCTAATATAAAGAGCAGCTACTTCTTTTCCTAGTTAATGAAGAATATATTATAAGTATATATAAAAGTATAAAAATAAAATATTTTTTTCATTAAAAAATCATGTTATATATGCCATTTAACTCTCCTACGTACTTGACATCTGTGTATTTTCTTTTTTTGATATCTGTATATATTTTTTTGACATCCGTATATTTTCTATCATAACATCTTTATATCTTTCTTTTTTAACTTCTTTTGATTTTTGAGAAGAAATCTTTACATAAAAATTCGAAATTCTATAATAATAATACATACACAGACCAGCCTGGTTTTACAACCAAATTTCCAGCTGATTATCTATAGTAGGAGTTGGTCAGTTTTCTTTAAAGGGCTAGATAGTACATATTTTAGGCTTTGTGCAACATGTAGTCTCTGCTCAGCTATTCAACTCTGCTTTTGTAGAGCAAAAGCAGACAGGAGCAGAAATGAATGAGTATGTCCAGCTTCAGTAAAACTTTATTTACAAAATAAAGATTTGGTCCACAGGGTATAGTTTGCTGACACTTGAGCCACAATCATAGAGCAAGATTTAGCGTAATTTCATTAAATTAGTATTTCTTAGAGATGGATTTCTTTTTTTAGTTATACAAAAAATATTTTGCAACAGTGAATTGGCACTGACCCTTTAGCATATACCTGATTTTCTTTAAGGTTACTTTAAAATGAATTAATATTGTTTTTAGGCTTTACATTGTCTTTAACTCTTTAATATACAAAAGGCTTTGATAAATTTAGTGATTCTTACATTGATATTTTAATAGCACTACTAATGGCCTCCTCATATTTGATTTCTATGTATTTTTACAGATACTTGACTGGATTTTTGCATAACTCTTTCCTGCTTCCTTCCAAACCAACTGAAAGAGAGAAATTTAGCAGTTTGATATACTTAAAACCAAAAGGATTATAATGAATAATTCATCTTTCAGATATATTTTCATTATTATCCAAAGCCAAATGATTTCATTGATTCTAACAATAACTGACACAAAATTAATATGATGTATTGGGTTGGCCAAAAGGTTTGCTCAGTTAATGAATACGTTGTTCAATAACGTTCTTGGTGAAAATGAAAAATGTGTCTTTTATTTTTACTTAAACCCAAATGAACTTTTTGGCCAACCCAATAGTTTATATGTTACACAGATAAGGATTATTCTTAAAGTTTGTACTCTGTATTTGTTATGTAAATCAGGAATAGGTCTATTCAGTTTAGTATTTATTGGGTAGCCTCTATTTGTCAAGTGTTGTGTGAATCATAGGTGAAATCAAGATGAGTAATACTTTTTCCCTTTGAGTCTAATGCAGTGGAAGAGATAAACACTTCTAACACTTTAATTTTAATAGCCAAAGAGTACAGGAGAAGGGAGGATTAATTCTATGTGAAAGGCAGAATAGAGAAGGTATTACAGAGAAAATGACTTACCACATGCGCCCGAAAGATGATGTACAGGCTTTTGACAAATAAAGAACAACCACAACAGGTAAAGGGAATACCATAAACTAGGGCATGAAGCTGTACGTGTATAACATGTTCTGGAAAGAGAAAGGTGTGGTCAGGAGTTACTGGAAAAACAGGTTAGAAACAGATTAGTTCAGGTCTTGAATGCTGTGTCAGAGAGTTTGGAGTTTATCTTCCAGGCAAAGAGTAAGCATAGAAAGTAGGAGAGTGTTTTTACGTCCTTGGCATTGCATTTAACAGGATGGATTTAATTTGTGAGAGACTAAAGCAGAGAGATTAGTTAAGAGGCAGTCATGATACTTTTAAAAAGAAATAATGAAACCTGAATGCAGTGGAAATTAAAACAGAGGCAAGAGTAGATGAATTAGCAAGACATTTCAGAGATGGAATCTGCAGATCCTGTTCCTAGATCATGGAGGTAAGAGATGAGGAAGAGTGGAGAAGTCCCTGATGCCTCCACAGTCTCTGCTTGGCTGACTACCTAGAGTGGCAGCAAAGATGGGGAGGAGGTTTGGGGCAAGGGGGAGGGATAGTGAGATTGACACACAGACTGAAGTACATCCAGATGGAAATTATGTGGTCAATAATTAGAAATAGAGACCAGGAACCTGGGAGGGAGTCGCGAAAAAGACAGCAATTTGGGAGTTGGCTATGCAGAGGCAATGCCCGAGTCTGCTGGAATAGGCTGGATCATCTCTGTAGAAACATAGAGTGAGAAGAAGGGAGGTCCAAGGATGAAACCTCATGCAACACTTGCATTTGGAGAGCCAGAAGCTGAACCAGTCAAAAATATTGGTCCTAGAAGAAAAAAATGTATAGTCATTTTGGAGAAAGAAGCCAGCATAGATATGAGAGGAAAAGAAATCTTCAGGGAGTTCCCTGGTGGCCTAGTGGTTAGGATTTGGTGCTTTCAATATGGAGGCCCAGATTTGATCCCTGGTCAGCATCCTGCATGCCGTTCAGCATGGCCAAAATACAAAAATAAATAAGTAAGTAAGTAAGTAAAAAAAAAAAAAAAGAAATCTTCAGAGAGAAAATAAAATGAGAAGAAACCAATGGATTAACCATGTTGAAGCTGTTCTATAGGTCATGGTGGAGGAGTCAGATTTCAGTTCTTTGCACCAGTGTCAACCCTTCGTCGCTAGTATTTATTGGAGAAAATAAAGCACCGAGGGCTGTATTTTGAAGCATGGTGTGTGTGTGTGTGTGTGTGTGTGTGTGTGTGTGTGTGTGTGTGTGTGTGTGTGTGTGTGTGTGTGTATTTGGGAGGGGGGATGAGTAGTCTTAAGTGTATTTGTAGGCTGAAGAGAGGAGTTAGGCTGTTTTCACTTGGGAAAAATGGTATGTATGGTACATACTTTTAATGTGAATTGTCACACTGTACCTTAAAAAGATTTCTTATTTCATACATATATTTCTTACCTGAATATGCAGGAAATTACATTTGTTTGGTACTTGTAAAGGACTTTCAAGTCCATTACCTCATTTTACCTTTACAGGTACCCTGAAGTACATGTCAGGTGCTGTTCCTTTTATTCAGATGAGAAAACTGAGCCTCATTCAGGTAGAGGCTAAAATCACATAATTTGTGATAAAGTAAGATTTGAACCCACATCTTGTGACTCCAAATATCATTTCAGATTTTACAGTTAATCAGAGCTATCTAAATTAAAGTTTTGCAACTTTTTGTTAATATCACGTATTCATCCACTCAGTCAAAATTTTGTTGAGGTGCTAGGGTAGGTTAAAAATTATAGTTATGGCCCTCAAGATATTTAATATCCAGTGAAAGGTGACATTCAATAAAGCAACAATTTTAATACTGTGATATGTGTTGTAAGGTTGTTTAATTCTTTTATGTAACTCATAGCTCAGTGTGAAATTTATATAAAATACCTCATTTCTTCCAATTTAGGGAAGGCATTAAATACAAATCATAGGACAAACTCATGCAATCAAACTCATGTAAAATACTCGTTTCATGGTAACAATAAGATTAAGAAATAATTCCATTGAGAAAGATGGATAATTTTCCAGTTCTTCACTGTGTATTATTTTGTTGAATGCAGAGTGTTAGGCAGCCATGTTTTACTTTATGTACCAAAATACTCCAAAACCAAATAAAAATTATGTTTGATTATCTATGATTTTGCATTATCTGTGTCAAAGCATAGAATGAAAAGTTGTCTCCTTGCTCTTTTACTGAGTGAAAAGTATTGATTCATTAACTCAAAAACAGAGTGTTGGTTGTTAAATAGTCATATCTTATTGCCTCTACAAGATCTCTCTCATTTTTAAGCATTGGTATATAGGTTTCTGGGACTTTCAGGGTGTAACTACAGTGATGACTTTTAATAAGTTTTGTTCTGTTTTCAATCTAAGCACCACTACTAAAACTGCACATAGAAAATATAAGTTGTCGTTTTAGTAAGACGATAAGTTTGTAAATCAGAGTTCATGACATGAGTTTTTAGAGGTGCTAATTAGCAAACTAAAATTTATCTAACTGTAATTTTAAATTCGGAAGAGTAGCATAGTCATTAACTATGCTATACTCCATTGCTTTATAAAGCAAAGGAAAAAACGATCTTTCCACTAGGAGGTAGTATTTCTACAAGTAGCTCTGCTCTGTTTCTTGGTATAAAGTTGAATCAATCTTAACCTCTGTATTTATTTGTACAAAACACATACATGGCTCTTACTTTCGATGCAGCTTATTATAGTTCAAGTAGGTAAAAACATTTAGGAATCCTCACCTACCTGGGTCTCACTTCTACAGAATCTCCAGTAACTGCTTTTCTGTAAGTAGATTGGGGGGTAGGGGGCATTCAGAGAAGCTTATTCTGTGTCACATGACAAAAACATAAATGATACCCATGGATTCAGAAGCTGGAAATAAGAGGACAGTGACATATGAACTCATTTTATATCTCAAAGTGGGATTTGGTATTTGTTTTCACTCAGTGGTCCTAAAGTTGTACTTCCGATGTATCCATCCTTTTATGTGAACACTTAGAGAGTGCCACCAGTCTTAGACATGGATCTGTGTGTGTGTGTGCTAAATGGTAAACAAGACATATGTGCCATGTATGGTACATAGCCTCTTTGCCCCAGCTAACGTAAAGTCACACAAAATACATTGGATGCAGTGGAATCATAGATTTCCCTCTATAAAAATTTTGTAAATCGGACAGTAAAGAATGGAAGCATGGTCCTTAGGTTCACTGTATGTGTTTATGGGAGCTCTGGTCTAGAGCACGTCCATTTCCATTGTAGGCAGTGTTTTTAAACTTTACTTGTGATTTCAAAGATGACGCAGCTGCTGTAAGTAATGCGTTGTTCTGTGTGAGGTCATTGCTTAATGAAGGAAAAAGAAATCTGCCAGTACTGCTTTTTCCAGATTAATGCATTTGGTTTGGACTCACAATGATCACATGTCAGTTGTGTGGAGACAAACTTCTCATACTCTCCGTAGACGCATTTCCTCTGTAGAGAGAGAAATGCTTACATCACGCTCCCTATGTCTGTGCCAGTTGCCTGAGGTGAGCTATGTCCTTTCTGTATCTGGAGCAGGCTTTTTCTTTTATGTAGTTCTCAAAAGGCTGGGTGTCCAGTTACTGTATCAAACAATTAAAATTTCTAGCAGATTCAATAGCTCAAAATACCACATTCCTTTCTAACAACAACAAAAAGGGTACTCTCATTCCATGAGAAACATCTGTAGAAAATCGACCTGTTCATGGTGACAACTGAGTTTTGAATTTTTATTTTCCTTTATTTTCTTCTTATTTATTTTTGCATCACACATTGCTACACTTTACACCTTACCAGTGCCTCCCTATTATTTCACTTTCCTTAAGTACTTG
Organism: Lipotes vexillifer; assembly: GCF_000442215.2. Classification (NCBI taxonomy): domain Eukaryota; kingdom Metazoa; phylum Chordata; class Mammalia; order Artiodactyla; family Lipotidae; genus Lipotes; species Lipotes vexillifer. The sequence continues at coordinate 5,579,019 of NW_006793498.1, read as the reverse complement.
TTTTAGCCTGAATCTAATCAAGCTCTAGAGCTAATTATCAATGTGTAAGAAATATGGGGGAGGGAGGATTAAGTTAAAAGATACCACAAATTTGGGGTGGTAAAAAAGTGATCCACTTTTTGAAACTGGTCAAGAATTTTAAAAAGGGTGGGAGATACAGCTGAAACCAATATGTCAACTTTACTTCAATAAATTTTTTTTTAATAAAAAAGTGGCTATATCATTTTACCAAAGAAAAGATCGGAGGGGGACTATTCTGGATTAAAATAAATTTATTAGACCTAACAGTCCCATGAAATGAGTGGGCCTAGTTTGGATTCCAATGAGAAGAAATAAACTACAGAATATATTTTTGAAACAATTGGGAAATATTTGAATATGATCTAGGTATTAAATGATGCCAGGAACTATCATTAGTTTTTCTAGAGGTTAATGATATTGAAGTTCTGTAAAAAATACGTTGATCTGTATTGAACTGTGTAGGAGTAAACTGATGTGTTACATGCCAGTTGCTACCAAATGTTTAAATAGTAATAATAATGATAGTAATAATAAGGATATGATGCAAACATGGCAAAATCTTGAATTGTTAAACCAGAGCGATGGTTATCTGGGGGTTCATTGTACTGTTTTCTCTACTTCCGTGAATGTTTAAAATTTAGCCATAATTTTTAAAAATTTAAACTTCTTGCACTGCTAGTAATATTTAAAGTAACATTTTTCTTTAGAAAAAGTATGTACACATTTCAGTTTTCTTTATTAAAGCGGAATATGAACATTGTCAACTCATTCTTTTATATGCATGGTGTGGGGAGTGGAGAGGAGAAAGCAAACATATCTGACTGTTGGATTCTTGTTTAAATGAGGAATAGGAGAATTATATGCCATTTATATTAACACAGGAGATCTATAATTCACAAAATAGGGGAGAATAAGTAGCCACACTTTTCTGCTAAATAACTATCCTAAAATAATCTTACTTTTACATTTTCTATTATATTAAGTGGAATCTGGTTGGTATGATGATTCCTTTAATGAAAAACTACATGGAACTTCCACCCTCTGGCATAAGAATAGTCTAGAATAGAATAAAAGTGTATGGCTTAATAGCAGTTTATGGTAAAAGTTAGTGTTTTTCAATGAGAATTAACGGGACTGCCAAAAAACCTCATGGGATCCCAGGTTGCCGTATAGAAGTCTACTTCTAGAATGAGCAAAGCAATGTTTCTATTCTGTTCTAAATTGATTAGACCGTACTCGGGGTATTGTAGTACATTTTGGGAAGTACCCCTTAAACAAGGTCAGAGAAAAGCAGTACTAATGGTGAGGGGGCCCAAAGCCAGATTATGGGAGGGATGGGTCAAAGGGAATAGAAATGATTAGCTTGGAGAAAAGAAGTCTCAGTGGAATTTAAACAACACACCATAGATATTTGAAGTACAGAATGCTGACGGAATAGAAAAAAATAGAACAAATTAGTGGAAATTATAGGAAGACTGATTTTGGATTAGTATGAATGTTGAGAAAGGCTATCTGCCATGGGCCTTAAGTACTCCAGCAATGCCGTTTGCTCTTTTTTATTTTTCCAGCACATTTATCAGGGTTGTGTTTGCAGCAAGCAATCTTGAGGGATAGGTTAAGATACCATTTTGGAGAAAAGGCAGACTTGCTTACCACTTATTATAAAAGTGAATTCCCCAAGCTCAGTGTTCTTAACCTAGGACAAAAACCTACCATGTGCATACAATACACCTGAGCCCCTCTTTGGTGCCCCCATGGGACTTGGAGGGAAGGGAACTAACTCAGATAAGATGTTTATCCTACTTGTTAACTATGAATAATGAAATATTCTGTCTCTAACTCAGTCATCTCACATCTTCTGCCAATACTGGTGAAACAGTGATAGACTAATTTATTAGCCCATAAGTAGGATTAGATAGATAAATCCCAGATCCAACAAGGGAGAAGCACATTAGTTCGTGGGTTCCCTATTGAGAGGTGTTCAAAAGTGAATGGATAAGCCTCTATTTAGGATACTGCATAAACATAGCAAAAACCAAAGCCCCAGACTAGTTTTCCTTAGGCATTCAATGTCATGCCAATTGCATAAATTTTATTTTTCTTTTTAGGAAAGACAGTATATAAATTTAGACTTGTCTGTAGAATACCAGGAGATTCTTACTGAGTTACTCCAAGAGAATATTGCTATGCCCCTCCAAGTTGAACCACTAGGAAATCCCTATATAAACATGGCCTCAATACGTATTTAAATGACCCAACTTCACCCATTGTCTCTGTGTATCCCTAATCTCATATTTTTTATTTGCCTTCAGATGAAGGGAGACTCAAAATTATTATGCCAAAGATGTAATTCATCTCTGATTTCATGTCAAAGCTTTTAGCACCCTGGGGAGTCAAGACTGGAATCTTGAATCTCTGCCTTGACAGCCCTCTTTCTGCCCTATGACAAGTTAAGTATCTCTGACTTGTCCTATTGGAAATTCATGAACATAAGTTTTATTAGCATTAATAAAACTTTAGTATCTAATGTGGTGGTAAGCACACTCAATATTTTTCTTACATTGCTGAAAGCCTTTCATAATATTTACCAGAATACTTTGAAAACTGTGTATTAAAATCTAGTCTGGCTTTCTGAATGAGTGGTGTGATTCACGTTTGGATCACATATGATATCATTGAACATAAAGTTTTAACACTAGCATCATGGTGATAACCTCTCACAGTCTTCCTTTGTCTGTTCCTTTGCATATGATTTGTGCATCATGAACATTCATCCACTGGGTGGCAATGTGTACTCAAGAATGTTTACTGTTTCTAGTTCCCTCAGTCTAACTGAAATTAAGTCATCAAACTTGTATTTGGAAAATTGTCATTGTATCAAATCTTAAGAAACAATATTGCCTGGATTCAAGCTCCTACCTACAGAGATTTTAATAATGTTAATACTTCCTACCGTTTACCCTTAACCACATTTTTCTCCCAATATGTTCACAGGCCACACATTTGCAAAATAGATGATCCCTCGTGCTCTTCTCAATGCATGCCATTTTATAATTATTCATACCTCACTCCTTAAACACACACATGCCCCTTCTATATTTCCCTAAACTATTTTCTGACCCCAACACTAAGTTCCCCAGCTCTCATTTCTTTGGCTCTTGCCTGACAGTGAATTTTCCCCTTTTCCATTTTGTTTCTTAAATACCACATCTCCTTCACAGTGAAATCAAGAGACACATCATTAAGCTCCTATATAACATAGTATACATTCTCTCCGGTTCTGTACTACATCCTAGATAAGGAGAGCAGATTCAGGAGATTCATTTAGTCTTGGGAAGTCCTGTAGTTCCCTTTCCCTTGACTTAATTGTCCAAAATGCAGAATAATACTAACTAACTAGCTCTATCTAAGATTTATCTTCAAGTTAAGAGAGGGAAAAACTTCCAAGAAATTAAATTGTATATCAAGTGTGATTACAACATGAGAAAACCCACAAAACTTTATATATTTTTTTTAAATTGAAAATAAAATAGTAGTAATAGTAGTTGCATTAGATGGTGAGATTATGAAAACTTTTGTTTCCCCTTTCTGCTTTTCTGTATTTTTCTATATTTTCTATATATTTTAATGAACTATACTTTTTTCAAAAGAAAAAATTATATCTAACTGTGCCTAAACCATAAACCATATTTTATCTTTCTCTTTCCTGGATTGAAAACCTCCTTTTTCTTTCACATATCCTTGGCTGTCTAATTTTCCAAAAGGTACTTAATAATATTTTGACGTTTCCTTGAATCTCCACGTGGTGCTGAGTGTGATGGGAGGTTTGGCTCGTGCTTTCGTTTTTTAAAAACAATTTTTAGGGCTTCCCTGGTGGCGCAGTGCTTGAGAGTCCGCCTGCCGATGCAGGAGACGCGGGTTCGTGCCCCGTTTCGGGAGGATCCCACATGCCGCGGAGCGGCTGGGCCCGTGAGCCATGGCCGCTGGGCCTGCGCGTCTGGAGCCTGTGCTCCGCAAATGGGAGAGGCCACGACAGTGAGAGGCCCGCATAACGCAAGGAAAAAAAAAAAAAAAAAAAAAAAAAAAAAACAATTTTTATTTTAGCATAGTTTTTAGACTTACAGAGAATTGTAAAAACCCCCTGTACCCCACATCTACTTTTCCCTATTACTAACATCTTACATTAGTTTGGTACATTTGTTGCAATTCATGAACCAATATTGATACAATATTGTTAGCTAAAGTTCATACCTTATTCAGATTTCCTTTGTTTTCGAGTCCTTTTTTCTGTTCCAGCATCCTATCCAGGACACCACATTACCCTTAGCCATCCTATCTCCTTAGGCTCCTCTTGGGTGTGACAGTTTCTCAAGCTTTCCTTATTTTTTCATGACCTCAGCAGCTTTGAGGAATACTCGTTAGGTATTGTGTAGAATGCCCCTCAACTGGGATTTCTCTGGTGTGTTTCTATTGAACAGACTTGAATTACGGATATTGGGGAAGAAGACCGCAGAGGTGAAGTCATATCAAGGGTAAGTACAATCAGCATGACTGAGCACCACTGATCACCTTGCTGAGGTAGTGTTTGTCAGGTTTCTCCATGGTGAAGCCACTCTTTCATTCCTCCTTTCCACGGTTTACTCTTTGGTGGTGTGCACACAGCTGCACTTCGTAGGGAGTTATGTTCCACCTCTGTGAAGGGAGAGTATCTACATAAATCATTTGAAAATTTTCTGCACAGATTTATCTACTCTCCTCCCTTTATTATTTATTCAATAATTTATTTATATCCAAAGGAAACAAAAACACTAATTTGAAAACATACATGCACCCCAGTGTCCATAGCAGCACTGTTCACAATAGCCAAGATATGGAAGCAAACCTAGCTGTCCATCCATGAATGGATAAAGGAGATGTGGTACATAGATACAATGGAATACGACTCAGCCATAAAAAAGAATGAAATAAGGTCATTAGCAGCAATATAGGTAGATTTAGAGATTATCATACTAAGTGAAGTAAGACAAAGACAAATATCATACAATACCAGTCATATGTGGAATCTAAAAAATAAAGTGAACGAATGAATATAACAAAAGAGACAGACTCACAGATAAAGAGAACAAACTAGTGGTTACTGGTGGGGAGAGGGCAGGGGGGAGGGGTAAGATGGGGTAGGGGATTAAGAGGTACAAACTACTATATATAAAATAAATAAGCTACAGGATATATTGTACAACACAGGGAATATAGTCAATATTTTATAATAACTTTAAATGTATTATAATCTGTAAAAATTTTGAATCACTGTGGTGTACACTTGAAACTAAAATATTGTAAATCAACTAAATATTTCAATTAAAAACAAAACAAAACAAAATTCAGTCATCCCCAATGAATCTTTCTGTACTTTTAGTACTGATACGTAGCTTCTCTTCTGGCCCTACTTAGAGATTCTACATACACCAACACTGAGACCCAGAGATCTGGTGACCTTCTTAGGTCACCCTGCAGTTAATAGTATGGAACTGGATGCCTACTCACTTGACCTTCGACCTTCAGGTCAGAGCTCTTTACACCACAGAGCTTTGCCTCATTTAATAATTGATTTATACATTTAGCTCATTCATTTGTTCAACAAAAAATGCCTGAGTAACTGCTTCATACCTGACACTGTGCTAGGATTTGGAGAGTTTATACCACTTTAAATAGAATCTAAAATTGGGTAAACTGCCACCAGGTGGCGTAAACCCTCAGACTGGCAAGGATATTTGTAAGTAATTTGTAGGTAACCATTCAGTTTTTCCTCTTAGACATTTTTTCAAATTCAGATGGTGAGAACTGGTCTGAATGTGTCATCCAGGTTTATCATGTTCTGCGAAGGTGCAGCCAATCTTCCAGCCTCCCAGGCAGAAATCTTTGAGTTATTTTTGTTTCATGTTTTACTTATTGAGTCACTGCTTGTTCAAACTGGCTCCTTCCCTTACCTATAACCCCTTCATAAAAATCTCCAATTTAGAAGTGTCAGGGTAAAAACACCCTGGTCTGGTCTCAGCCTCCTGAAATTTCACTGCTGCTTCTGAGCCTTTGCTCCTGACGTTCTCTTTCCC